>NC_051180.1:88987592-89289949 GCF_013339695.2 Rhipicephalus sanguineus | reverse complement strand
CGGATAATAAGGCGGCAATAGGGGCTAGTTGGTACGTCTTCATGCTTGTGATGCGCTGCAGGTGACACTGACCAGAAAAAAACGAGGAAAGAACTCAGGGTGATGAGCAAACTCACTACTACTATATTTCGATCATGGACAGCGTCATGTACGAGAAAGAAAGGAACACGAAAAGAGGGGGGGGGGGGATTCAGTGATAAGACAGAACACAAAAATAAGAACAAGAAAACCATATCAGGGCTTAACAATGTAACCTGACACAAAAGTTTTGGTGCGATCTTTCGATCGCCCTCTCTCAAAAAGAAATTAGCTTTTTGAAGGAAACCGTGTCACCGCATACGTAATTCTTGACAAGTTTCGGCGACATTGTTTGAAGCCCTGATATGTTTTTTTCTTGTCCTTATTTTTGGTGTTCTACTGTCTTCACTGTTCTACGTCACTGAATTCCCCCTCCCCCCCCTCTTTTCGTGTTTATTTCTTTCTCGCACGTAAATAAGGCTGTCCATGATCGAAATAAAGTAATTGTGAATTTGCGTGTCACCGTGCGTTGTTTCCTCGTTTTTTTCTGGTCCGTGTCTACCTGCAGCGCATCACAAGCATGGAAACATCGGATATTCCGACGTCCACACTCCGGTCGCGTGGTGTAGGTGGCGCGGTGTAAACTTTGTCTTTACATGACCCCGACATAGCACCTTGACAGTTTGACAGAAGCATAGATGTGAAACGAATAGAAAATCCTGAACCAGCACCCCCTCCCCCCTCCTCCCATCGCCCCCCTCTCCCTCCAGCGCATTATCTAGCGCCCGAACCTCCTGTCGTCGTTGTAGACGCTCACTAAATCTGAAGAGATTTTTGGCTTACGTGTCCTGGAAGCTGGAGAGTACCAGGCGGCCTGAACTGAACATCGCGCCTCCGAGAACAGAACGGTGCCGTCGGTTTCCAGTTCCAAGCTCAGAGCTAGAGGAGTGAGCGCAGCTTTCGCGACAGCTTCCAGCTTCGCACACGGCCAGAATTTGTCATTTGTATAAAAGGTACACGGGAGCGCTGATCATAGCGGTGGCAGCGCGTCCCCGGCACAGTCTACTGAGGCGATGATGATGATGATAATGATGAGCCTCAAGCGTGGTATGTACCCAGAGACGTGCTACGACGACGTATTTCCCAGCAACAGAAACTAGCTTCTCGAGCCTACTCTGAATGAATTGCTAAAATATCGTTTGAATCCGCCAGAGGCGTAGGCAGAAATTTTGTTCAGGGGGGCACCTCCTTGATTCGAAGTGGGGGCCGGGCAGGCAGATGTGGTCAAGTGTCAATTTGGGCTCTGTATGCCACAGCAAAGAAAAAAAATTCAGGGGGACGGGGGGACGGGCCCGGTGTGCCCCCCCCCCCCTGGCTACGCCACTGGAATCAGCGCCATAACGACGTCATTATAGCCACTGACCCTTCACGATAAGAGGAAAACTTGTGGTGAAAAGACAGCTAGCCTTTAACTACGTCATTAGTTTAGACTTGCTCTGTCATTGTAGTCCTCTCTCACTGCTCCCAGTGAATGGCATACGTAAGGAACTTTACACTTAGTGGTCCCAAGACATTTGCAGGGTCTTGGTTTAGTTCATGTACCTGAATACCAAGGTCTATTTCTAACGAAATGGTAGACACTGTGTGGCTAATCCACGCTGGAAAGCCATGTGTTTTATTAGCTTCAAAACGACGACTCTGATATTACTGCGGTCAAATTGAGAAGGCGCACCACTTAGGCGTCAACATCATCAAGTCTGACATGTTCCCAGTGACTCGCTACACGTACGATCCCCTTGGAGTAAGAAGTTTTGCAAAATACGAACGATAGAAGCCACATCGGCGAGAGTGCAATGTGGAATTCGAACCCCCCCAAAAAAAATTTTCACTCACCATATCTGGTCTGACAATTTCTCTTTTGCGCCTCGTTTGCAACGAGTTCGAAACAATCGCTCCTTACTTATTGGGCTGCCGGAGTATTTTTTCTCAGTTGTTCTTTCTTTTTTTTCATATTATACTGCTACAGCTCCGCCTGCCGTTAAAGCTCCCGCGCTGCTGTCTTTGGGGGCTTATCTGCGCTAGGACACTCGCAAGATGATGTATGCATCTCCGTCGACAAATTCACTTGTGGTTCAAGCCATTTTCATTGCAAACTTGGCTATGTGCCCGTGGTCTCCTTAAATCTCTTATCCCCGTTATCTCTTTTATATGATGTCATAAATCCGACTTGGAAATCTATGCCTTCTAATTGATTTCACTTATTTATCATAACTACAAACTCCCAAAAATGTATTTCTCTAACCAACCAATCTCTCTCAGTGGGTCGGTGGCACCATGTTTTTCATCATCATCACATCATTATCTTCGTATTCATCGTCATCCTCGAATGGATGTAGAAAACAAAGAGGGCCTATCGTCGGACCTCGAGAAACACGCCATAAATTTTAAGAAGGTATGAAAGTAACAAGACAGCTGTCGCGTCCTTATTTTTTTTTTTTTTTGTGCGCTCCGTTTTCGCATTCGTAGCTGACATTTCCGAAGTTTGCAGTGAGTCATTACAAGCTGCAACCATTTTCCATGCTTTCTAACTGTAAATTCCATACCATATGAAAAAGTCCAGTCCTGCCAACGCGATCAAAAGGGAATTTCAATGTCCAAAGTCACGTAGTCGAACGAGTTCCTTCGAGCTGTCGAGAAAGCCATGGTGATAAGTCCTTAGCCGGAGTCACTGTCCGCAGTGCTCCGTATTGATGTCTTTGCTTATAGAAGTTCAGTTTTCACAGACGTATTTCACAGCGAAGTCCATGCAATGGAGCACGGATGTATTAAGCAGCAATATCTCCAGATGTATGGATAGTGATGACGTGGCACTTGACTGTTTTGACTGGAGCGCGTATGTTAAGACTGCGACTACTGAGAAGAATTTGCCGAATACACCACAACATCCAAGACGATCGTCGAGCATGTAGTGCACCGAGTGAGAGAGAACTTGCATAAAAATGCACAGCAGAGCTCTATTCTTTCTGCTCCAAGACAAAATTAAAGAACAACCCACAAGCCTTAGTGCGCTTCTGGCTTCGATAGCATTGCATTGTTTCATAGAATAAGTTAATTCAGCTAAAAATGGCTAAATTAAGTGAAACAAAAAAGGACGAAAGGAGAAAGTTGCCCGCACTCATAGTTGTTTGTCAGTTAGTTGAAAGCCTGCGCGCACTCTTTTTCTTTTCAGCCCATGAACGTGATATCTCTGTACTCTTAACGCTAGCCGCTTGTTAGAAGTTCTAATAAGCTTCTTCAAGTGGTAAAAAAAAGGGCGAAGCTTGCACGAAGCCGCGCAAGGCTTGACATAGCGAAACTGGACGATTCTGAAGATCAGTCTGGTTGCTTCTAGGTTGTTTCTAGGCCTTAGCTAGGTGATGCAGGTTGTTTATAGGTTGCTTCTAGGTCGTTGCTAGGCTTTAGCTAGCTGATGCTAGGTTGTTTCTACGTTAATTCTGAGCGCAGAGAGGTTCGAGTAAAACCAGAGACAGTCAAAGACACGACACGGATGTCCAAACTTCAGAGACCGAAACTCGCGCTGAAACCAAGCGTTCACCGCTCTCATAGATCTACCGGCATGTCGTTGTTGGCGTAGGCCTTCCATCGCTTCGGGCTCTTCTCGCCGTCGAGGTTCTCTTTCCCTTTCCCTCGTGTTAAGCTAGCTGTTGCCTTCTTCCTTTTTAGTGGAGCAGTGATGAGGTAGTGGGATTTACCCAATTTCTGTGGCACATACCCGTTTATGAGGATAGTTTTCTGGTAGGCCGCAAACATTTCTGTGGCACATACCCGTTTGTTGAATTCAAGCAAAATACCTCTGAACGCACGGCACTTTGCTTCCCATATAGGCCTCCTCTGCTCGGCTTTTTTTTAATAATCCACCAAATCGGCTGCAATGCATTTCGCGCAAGTTGCACAAGATTTCTCAGCATTACTTCACCGTAAAATCTAAAAACAAATAATAATTAGCGAGCTAAACAGAGATTTTGAAAAAAAAACACTTAAGGACAAGATTACATCCCAAATTTACAACCAGATGTCCGAAGATTGACCTCTTACCTTCTCGCATAAGCAATCGGCGTCGCATTAAAGACCAGCTTTGGTAGGTTCAAGAGCAGATGCTTCTAGTACAGCTACTAGGAATCGTTCAATAAGCTCAGTTTAATATACGACAAGAAATTTCGTTTCCTCGGATAATTTTCCTTTTTTTTTCCGCTCCCTTTTCAACATAATACCAATGAATCTGAGAGTAACACACGTAGACGTATATTTAAACCACATATATAGTATAATCATACGTGCTTTTTGTCTGAAGGACCAGTACGTCACAGTGCAAAGCCACTACCATATATTTTCGTACCTCTTGATGACTACTTGTCCAGCAGAGCTCGTACGGAACTTCATGCTTCCTTCTTCGCCCCTGTGATTTCGTGAAATAAAATAAAGGGAGGGAAGGCGGGAGGGGAGGGGGTGGATCACGCGTAGTGGCGCCACACCTTCAACTTCCATTGACGTGTTTCTTTACATTTGTCGTGGAATCTCCCAACCCCATAACAATGACGGAAGAAATAAAGAAACTTCGTTATGTGAGTGATGCCGCCTGCTTTTGTTTGTCCACGGCGTTCGTGGTCAGGTTTTCGTATTTCGCTTCATCTGCTCGCAGTTCAAAACACTAACCCGGCTGAGTCTGCGAAAATCTGAGAGCGCGCGCCAGACGTTCTACGCAGATCTTGGCCTACTTACAATAAAAAAAAAAGACATGGTTTTAAGTAATGTCTTCATTGTTCCAGGGACCACTTGATGCAGATGTCGTTTTCTTAAGTGTAATGTGAGACGGGAACACAATACTTCTTTCATTGATAACTAACCCCGGTTTCACCTATTACGCTCCTGGGATAAATAGGACAATAGGTTTATCGTCTAACAAGAGTTCGGCTAAGCGACATATGTCGCTGCTTAAAGAACAGCCCTCTCATTTGACTGCAGGAACTCCTATTTGACTGCGACTGCCACACACTTGTAGACTTGCACAGGCCTACAAATAAGCCGTGTTCGCCACCTCCGTGCAACGGGCCTCAGGCCTGGCCGACCAGCCGACCTCGACCACTGGATCCGCGGACCTTACCACCGTTCATTAGACTTTATACACGAAGCAAATATGCATGTGTATTTTTGGTACCACGAATTACTATGCATAAGGGCAGGCGTTCGAAATAAAAAAAATGCGAGTTTTATGACAGTGCCTAGGAGTGTCAAAGAGGTTCTTATGAAATCATTTTGCGATGGGGAGTGGGTAGATTACGGTTGCATAGTTATTATTAGGGATGAAGGGCGTTGTGAATAACTGGTGCCCTATGTTTTAATGCGTTGGTGTTATCAAAGACAAAATGGTCAAACTTTTCAAGGTTTGTTTTGAAGCCGACCAGCTGTACGTTCGCGGCTGGATTACAGCATTTAATCGGATTATACCCGCACTGTTGGCTAATACTATCTATTGTTTGCTAGTGTTGGCTCTTGTTAGCTAGTGTTTGCTGCTATTGGAAATCAAGGTAATTAAAGTTAACGCTAGCTCATTTCATACGCATTCACCGCTGAATCGGTATTGAATTTTCAGTGTGGCCTTCGACGACACAGAAGTGACACCTGTGGGATCTCTTCCCGGGCCGTAACAGTAGTTTGCGATCCCGCCTTCAGCTTGCAGCTCCAGAATTGCTTTTCTATTATGAAACTTTAGGCGAGATCATACGATAACTGCGGATTAATGACTCTAAACTCAAAACAAGTGCCATAGATAGCTATCTCTGCAAAACGAAAGTGCGTATATATTTTTATTATTTCAGCGTCAAACATACGCGGCTGCTTTTCGCAGAAACAGGATTCCGCAAGACGATGCCATTCACCCATTTGAGCGGGCGAAATTGCAGTCGGGCCTTTGGAGTTTGCATCCGAACGCGTCAGCGAAGCTAGGCAGCCTTAGCAAGGCGGCCGTCTCGCAGCTGCCTTCAACGGCCAGCCCACGCTTCCGGCAGTCCTGCGTGATAGCGGCAGCGCTCGCAAAAGACAGCACTGATCCGACACTTGAAGAAGCAAGCACGACAGCTTATTTTTACTCGCAGCGTTACCTTATCCGCTACGGTGTTGCCCTGTCAAGCACAAGACTCTAGCTTTCCGCAGGTGTTAGTGCAGTGATCGTGAGATATGCATACTTTTAACGAGTGGCACAGGGCGGAAAAACAGGAAAAGACGACAACAGAGACAGAGTGCAAAGAGTCTTTTCACTCTGTCTCTGTTGTCGTCCTTTCCCGTTTTTCCGCGCTGTGCCACTCGTCGATATGAACCAACTAGCCCAGACAGCAACCATCCTTGCGTGCTTTTGCTGCGTGCTGTTGTTTCCATGTCACTCCTTTTTATTTTTACATTTTTCTTCCTAGGGATGAATAACGATGCCTACTCCTCTGGCCCTGATTCTGTGAAATTTCCATATGTATGTTTTTAATTATAATCTCGTAGCGGTTTCTACATCCACTGTGTATTCGTTATAGAATTTGAGGGCCCGTATTTTTCTGGACGCCCGGTTTCAACGACTAGTTGTTCCCGTTGCATTTGCCCAATGATTGACGCTCGGCTGAAAGCCTGCGCGGTGGCTGGGCCTAGGACTCGACTGAGGGTAAATTTCTTTAACCCACTAACCCCCTAACTTTGTGGTAGTTGAGCCCTTGAAACAGTTGCCAGCTCTACTTCTAGTAAATTCACACAAGGCTCACCACACACACACATAAAAACAACAAAAAAATACACGCTAGGTCGCGGGTTTGAGACCAGGTTCGCGAGCCAAGGTTGTGATTCGAAGGGACTAAATGCCAAAACGCTCGCATTTCAAAGCTTAGTTGCACGTTAGATAGCACCAGATGGCCAAATTACATCGGTTTCACCCATCATACGGCGGGCTTAATAATCAGATAGTGGTCCTGCAACGTATATATAACCACCAAACTTATTTTGTGTTTGCATTAATTTTAATTTTCTAATGCAGAACTAGTATGCATAGATCAACAAAGCGAACAAGAATCACTCAGATTCACTGTCAAAATTGTTAGTTTAAAATGATAACTCCGAATTGTGAATCTAGCGACTCTTTAGGCGATATTGTGTCACAGAAAACAAAATGACAATGAAAACACAACGACAGCAGCAAGCACGATCGTGGATCATCGCACGTTTAGCTCTTTCTAAGATTAGCAAAACGCCTTGGCTAATAATACGTCCAGTATCAAGGATTGGCTGCAGTTCTCTTTCGCGAAAAATTTCATCGTAATTCGACCTTGTAAATTCGTGCTGCGATCGTCTCTCACCCAAGCGACATAATTAATCTGTCCCCCTTATTTTTACGTCGCTACCGGGATCGTTACCTTAATTCCGCATCCAATGGTGAACAACTGCCTCCACGGAGTCAGGTGCAAGTGCATAGGCAGCCACATGGCTGCGCTGGAGTTGAGCGTGAGGTCGGACTGTAAGCCGTCTGCGACGCACTGGTACGCCAGCAGGTTCTCAGGTACGCTTGTCGCCTTCGAACCAGCTGGTTGGGAACACTCTCTCGGCCACTTACCAGTGCTGGACAGCCTGAAGAAAAAAAAAAGACTTGCCCCAGTTTCACCCAGTGTGAAATCTGCAGAAACAGCGGTTCTCCTGTGGAATCACGCATAGGTGGGCGGGTTGGTTTGGGTTCAAAATGAAGGGACAAGGGGGCAGCGCTAAGACAAACACAAAGGACGAGATGAAGACAGGACATGCGCTGCGTTGTGAGTACAGTGCATGTCCTGTATTCATCTCGTCCTTTGTGTTCGTCTTAACCCTTGCATCATTATCTGTTGTGGTTACTTTGTGTTTTTTTAACACGAAAGTATTTTATGCCGGGGTCCACCACGGCTCCACTGACGCATTTACGTCACGGATATGACGTTATAAAATATAAAGACTAACATATGGCAAAGAGAAAACTAGAAGAAAAAGTTCCGTCACCGGGAGTCGAACTTACAATCCCTCGATCCCCAGCGCGAAACGACTCCGCCACAGACGGCACGTTCTTCGACATACTAACGGCGTGCTATTTATATATACACCATTTGACGGTGGCTGTACTCAGAGATCGCGGTACATCAGCTTGTTTTCGTTACCACTAGCGAGATGGCGCGAAGGGCTCGAACGGCATTAGAACGGCAGAACGGCTCGCGTCGCCTCACGCGTTGAGATGAGCGGGCGCCTTTATAGGGCGTGGTCGCTCCTGCGCGCGCGCTTATCTGGTACGTCTTGCGCTGTCACCGCAAGTTTGCGCTGAAGTTACAGAGAGCACGAAGGTCGTTTCGCTCACTGCAGCGGCCGCTTTTGCGAAAGGAGCGCGCTGCTCACCAACAAATAAGTTACAACTGTGACAGTTCGCGCTCATCCACACTGTGTATACTTGTGCGTTCGTTTCGTGCGTCCTCCTTTGTATTTGACCAGCGCGCTTTAACTGTCGAGCTGTGACAGTTGTTAGTTCGCGCTCATCCTCTGTATGTTCGTTCCACACGTCCTTTCTGCTTGTGCAGCGCGTGGCAAGTTTCGAGCTGCTTGCCGTTCTTCACGTGACATTACAACTTGTTGCTATAGTATTCATTCCTTCGCCCTTGGGGCGAAACAATCCACAACAAACGCTCAACTACGTCTGTGAAGACACGTTTTACTTTCGTGTTATACCGATTCCAATGACAGAAGGATAAACCATGCTTTTTTTGTGATTTTGTGTGGGTGCCTGATCAGGGTTGCCGTTGGTGGCTGCTTTGCGCCAAATTGGCTACTGTGCGACCTAATTTGGCGGTGAAAAATTGAGCTTGGTTCCGTGGCTATATTCTGGCTACTTCTGAACTTCTGTTTTGGTGCACCAAGTAGCCAATTTTCTTATTATTTGCAGATAGAATACAATGCTTCTAAGCCCCCACCAGGATGATGGTGCGCATCGAGACAACACAACGCAACGCGCTGCACACCTGGAAGTACGGAGTGGCGAAGTTGCGTGCGTGTTGGCAAACGCGTGGCTCGCGCTCTTTTCACGCTACCGGCTATTTATGCTGATGCTACGCGCTATTTAATTTTGATGCACAGCGCATGTTTTAGAGTGAACTTAACAAAAACAGAGATCCGCCACAAAGTGAGGCTGGGCTGTTCATATTCAACAAGGTTTCATTATACGAAGCTGTGCTGGCATTATGTAAACTGTACTAAAAAAATTCGGTGTACCGCTTCAAGGAAGGACTCCTTCAACATTTCATGTTCTTACTGACTTCTTGAGTGGAATGTTCCAAAATTTCTGTGTATATGCGAAGAACTATATCCATTCTACATAAAATATACGCAGGCGAATTCAGTTTATTAAAATGTATGCATTCCTTTTGCAAGTTATCTGTGGCTTGAAGAGCAAGCAAGAGAGAAAAAATGTGCTCTTATTGATATGGTTCTGTTTATTAGAAATAGTAATACTCATCGTTCAATAATAAAAACTCTACTCGTCATACCCCTGTTTCTGTTATGTTATGTTCTGTTCGATTTGGCGACACATTTGGCGATAAAGTTAAATGGAATGGCTACTTCGGCTACTTTTGCTTGAGTTCTGGCTCCTTTTCAAATCCACGCAACGGCAACACTGCCTGTGATTACGTTATTTGTAGAGATGCACGGAAAAGGACGCATGTCAGCCCCTGCCATTCCCGCCCCTACTACAGTGACTTTGCGCCCTATTCACGCTCGATCCGCTCTACCCCAGTTCAGTGTGCTGTTACCGCTTCGTCCGCGACAGAGGCAGTTACGCCATCTATGGGTGTATCTGGGAACCGGAGCGTGACAAGCGACGCGGACACTCATCTGTCGTCAGACTCAGCCCTAGCAGCTGTTAAAAGCGAGACATGAAATCTCACTGATGTGCCCCTTTTGCGTTGACCTAATCGTATTGGCGACGCTTCTGGAACAACCCCCGGGGACCTGTCAACGCCTTAGCGAGCTTTTCACCACCCCATCTAACTCTCACGACGGTTAGGTGGGTTGATGAAATTAAGAAAATATGCAGGCTGACTGACACGCACTTAATTTTCGCCCTTGTGTGTATGTCTATTATTAAAACGTCCGGGGCCTCAAAAAGCACAAGAAAAACTGCTAAACTTCACATGCACCCTAAATAACTGAGTTCAAAAAATTTCGTTTCCAACGAGGTGATACTTTTTACAATGCCATGATCCAGAATTTGATCAGATATAAGCAGCTCAACTGCGACACTTCTGCGCTTTGCGACGCCTTATTCGACCGTTTGCACTTAGCTACGTAGGTGCTCACAGCGAGTACTAGCGAGTGAGGCAATCGAGTGAGACGGAACGGGTGTCACGAAATCGTAGTGCTCCGCTTCCATGTGCCCACCTTCTGCTTCATGACGCATGATGCGGTACCTTCGTCATAATCTAATCCAAAATTGGCTATATAAAAGCTCTCGTGCTACATCAGTACTCTTCAAATGTTTCATTATTAACGCATCCTTTGTTAGAGAAGGCAGACTCAAAGCTGCCGTCGTTAGTACGGTACCTCTGGATGAAGCGCTTGGCGATCATGTGACCGATGGCACCGTGCTTGAAGGCATCCACGGCGTCGTATCGGTACATGACGTGAACGACGGCCGCGGGCAAGGCAACATATGACCCGTCTCGAGACACTACGGTGTCCAGTACGAACGGGTCGAAGGAAACGTCGGACAGATTCAGATGAGTACTCCTCCTCTGGGCGGCTACCAGCCAATCCGACAAGAATACGCCGGAGCCTGCGTGGAATAAAAGAGATAAGTGCGCACACTATAATTTTACCACGCAAGGAACCGATTGCGCTCGTAATTGGTTCTCGAAAGGGGTTCCATATATGGACTCCGAGATAACTGCGCCTCTCTTGTTTTCCAGCGTTCCCTCCTCGCCTGCCGTTCCCTCACAACGAGACTGTTCACACGTTCCAACGATTGCGAGAGCGTTCCTAATCCCTTTCTCGCTGTTCCACTGAAAAGAAAAGAATGAGGAAGAAAACTGGGCCAGCTACGCACTCGTGGTGCGAATGCTGAGGAAACAGCGGAGCTGGTGGCCTTTCCCTCCTCCTCACCCTCACTTCGCTTTACCATCCCTTGCTATACTATACTATGCGCGGCTATGCTATGCTTTACCCTCGCCCTTCCTCTTTCCCTCCTCCTCGCCCTCACTTGCGTTTCCCACCCCCTTGCTATACTATACTATAGAAGGCTATGTTATGCTTTACCATCTCCCCTCCTACTTTCCCGCCTTCTCATTCTCACCTCATGCTCACCTTCACTTCCCTTTCCAAGCCCTTGCTCTACTATACTATACATGGCTATGCTGTGCTTCCACTTCGCCTAGCACAGCTGCGCCGAGTTTTGAGCGGTCGCTGGGCACGGCTGGAACCAAAGCTTAAACAGCTGCGCTGTTAAGAGAGAACATCGCGCGTCATAAACGGACTATAATTTGTGGCACCTGCCATGGTAGCTTAAAAGGATGAGGTGCCGCGCTGCTAAGGTCAGGGTCCCGGGCTCGATTTCCGACCACGGCGGTCGCATTTTGATCCGGGAGACGTTCAATAGCAAACACACGTGCAATTAGATTTTGATGCGTATTAAAAAAACCTCAGGTGGTCAAAATTAATCCGCAGCTCCACACTACGATGTGCCTCGTAATCATTTCGCCATTTTTGTCACGTAAAACCCCAGAAATAATTATTATAGTTTTCTTGTCTTGTGGTACAGTCCTTAAATGTTGTTAGTTATTCATATCTCTTCTTGTTGTTTCTAATACACTAAGGTGAATTAATACATCGACATTCGAACTTCCTCATAAAAGGTAAGTTCATTTATCTCCTAGTCAGTGAATGCGCTTGGTTCTCCCACATGTTATTTGTCTAGGATGGTTAAACCTTCAGGTGACCTTGAATCGATCATTATTTCGAGATTGTGCATATATACCCGCTAAAGGCCAAGCGTGAAAAGTGAGGAATTTGGAAAGAGATTCGTAGAGTAGTGGTTCTCAGCCATGGATATTTCGGGGACCCATTGTGGACTGGGGGAAGTGATGAGGGACTCCTTGCAGTGAGAGCAAAGGGGGCGGGGGGAGTGGGGGCATAAGTTAACACAACATGCAGCGTGAAATATGTGACTTTTATTTCCCCCTGGCAAAGAATGGTCAAAATAAAGTGCCACACCAATTCGATCTCAACAGCATGTCAATGAGTTGTGCGGTCTGCAGCCACATTAACCTGTTTCTAGCTATGTTTGCTCTTCAAATATGCAAGCCTAGAAGAAGCATGCTCGCGTGTATATGTTGCAGAAAACTACATGAAAAGCTTTAAAACCATCGCGTGGAGAAGGGGAAACGTAAATCAGTTCCGCCGCAACGCACAAGGGTCATGCGGTAAAGCATACCAAAAATCAGAAGGCACCACTCTCACGGGACATAGTGCGTCGCCAAAAAACGCATTTTTTGTTGTTGTTTTTCGAAGATTGATTTCGCGGACCCCCCAAAATGGCTTAGCGGACCCCCTGGGGTCTGCGGACCCCAATTTGAGAACCACTGTCGTAGACCATTGATACGAGGGTACATTGTGTAGCGAAGCCGTAGGTGCTTCACATTATTGGCTACTCCGTAGCCATTTGTGACTGATATAGCGCAGGCGGTCTCTCCGCAATTTTCATGCATAGCGCCAACAGTCGCGATTTCTCATTGGGAAAAACGAAGCCCGCTGTATACTACTTCACGGACGGGTTTCGGTGCCGCCATACTGAACTGTTAACCTTGCCGTTTTGTATCTTTAACCACTAAACGAAGAGTGCTACGGTAAACGCATACCCGTGAAAACGGTTTGGTTGCTGCATTCGACTTTTCATGACATTATTAATTCACGTCACGACGTACAAAAATGAGAAAACATTCGTTTCACAGCCCAAGATGGCGGCACCCATGCATTGAATGTAAGATGGTCGACAGAGCGAATTACTTTTACTCTTGCACCTACGTTTGGAGCAAGCGTACATAAGCATGACATAAGTCATCATTTGTCTGCGTGACCAGCGAAGGGGACTAGGGTTTGGTTACGTCACAGGTAATGGCTAGAGAACACTGGCGGTCAGCATGCGAAAGGACAGGCCGGATTCTATCGTGGCCGATCGCTGCACCTGTGCCCGCCGTCACAAAGTTTCTTCATAGTACACTAGAGGGAAATATGGCGCTAGTGTCTATGGGAGCTGCAACGCATGACGCTTCAGCCAGCATGGGATTTGCCTAGACTTCGTTCTTTCGTCTCCGTGTGGCTCCGTGCGGCCCGCAGCTGTTTTGACGCAAGAACTTCACCACAATTTCAGCAGTCCCACTTCACGACCTTGACCCTTTTAGGACCACCAATTCAAATTAGCTCACGAGGTTCGCAACGACACTTGTTCTATACGAAAGGAAAGTCAAAACACAAGATTAAACAAATTGATAAGTGCGTTCGAAGCCACAAGCACGAAGAATAGGCAAATCCTTCAGCCATCATTTCAATGGTGGCTAAACGATCGCAGCGACACAGTTCCCTCTAGTAAATATTGTAAAAAAAAAAAAAAGCTATGCACGCAGTTTCTCTAAAGATGGCTCCCGCGTGCAAGCGATAAAAATTCTTGTCTATAAACGGAGATGGTCGTGAATCCTCACTTAAATTATGCACCGGATACACGCTGTATTTCTGGTCCATCTTGAGGTCCGTGTCTTCGCTGGCAGGGTAGCCGACGATCACGCTCATACTGGGCGGGCTTGTATACGGGTCCGGAAGTTTGCGCAGCCAGGACGAGGCGTTTTTGGCAACGCAGTAGACGAGCTTTCTGGTCATTGCTTCCAAGTAACTTTGCGCCGTGTTTCTGCACGCGAAGGAAAAGGCGTCGTGGGCACAGCGTTAAACTTTTCGAACATCTTGTCCCTTACGTGCGCGGCAACAAGACGCTTGAAACTGGATGGAAAAGCGGCAGTTCATTCAATCTTGTATCGAACACATTTAGATCAGCATTTAAAATGGTTATAAGCTTTCTTTTCATTACAATTTTTAAAACGCGAGAACCTCGCGACAGCCACCGCGAGATTAGCGAGAAGCCGGCCAAAGAGTAACGTTCTCATCTACGCGACCGCAGCGGACAGCATACGGATTTCTCCAAAGGAAAAGTTTGCGGTCTCCAAGACAGTCGACTGGACTAAAAAAGTAACGCACCTTAGGGGTGTTTAATAAAACATCGGTTGGGCCTAGTTGGTACAAAGTTCTAAGGCGAAAACTTCAGCGCACACGAGGACGGACCACAAGGAAGAGCGCCAGTGCATTGTCTCATCCCTTCTTTGTGGTCCGTCCTGGTTCTCGTTGAAGTTTTCACCTTCAGAGTGTTCACTCTATCGACTCAGCTAACCGAAATAACCAAGTCGACGAGTGAGGCTACATTATCCGACAGTGCGAAATACATTGACAGTTCTTATGCAATAATTTTTATTTCGCGTAGTGTTACGATACGATCGACATATGCCGAAAAGACCATGCGGATGCTGCGAGGCTGAGAAAGAAGTGTGTGTGCGCTGCGCAAAAGAGATTCCGTAACAATTTAAGTAACCATCCGATTCGTGGCCGCTCCCCCAGAGCGGCTGTGGGCCACGTTTGATTATAGTAGAACAACTACTGGCCACGCCCAGATACCTTTTCACGACATATTGCGGAACCATTCACTGACCGGGTTGTGTACGGAGTCTACGGTTTAATGGAACAAGTGTCCTACATAACAACTATAGTAAAGGGAGACGAAGGATACTGTAAAATTTTTCAAACTTTAGAATACACAGTGGCAAACGTCAGTGCTGCGTCCACAACGTTGACGAATAAGGAAAACGATATCAACACCCAAGCCTGACTCTCTCAATGTGATTTCTGTTCTCGTCCCCCTTGCGTCAATTGCTACAATGCCAACCTGAAATGTCTCTTGTTCGCTAGTATCAAAGGCACTGGGCCAGTCTTAAACAACCCCAACCCTCTCGCCTGTGCATTGGCAGGTGTGGCTATAGCTTACGCGGCCCACGCCTGCAGGCATGTTCGGGTCTCCTTAGTGGATGAGTGACACGTTGTGACAGTTCACCGATTGTGTTGGCGTGTTGCATTTGCACAGTGCTATTGTGATAACTCTATATGTAGTATTGCTGCAGACTCGCTAATCCCCTTCATTTTTGATGCGAAAGCAATTATATGGACACTCTGTGTGGATTTCTGCCGTCACCGTCATGTCCCGTATATGTAAATGTCTGTATATATAAATAAAAGCCACAAATAAAAAATAATTCAGAAGAAAAAAATCACAGCATATCCACGGGGTGAATGATGATGAGTGGGGCGAAGCTACGGAGGGAATCATCTGTAAACCGTGAAACTCTTCCGTGAAATGCGCCCAGTACATAATATAAAGAGTGTGAAACATCGTGTATATATTAAACATCAAACTTTTATTGTACTGTTGGTTTACGTGGTCCCTTCATTATCACTTGTGATCGGTGAAATGCAAGGAGGAAGTCCGCTCCCGAGCGAAAGAGCGCCAAGAGCGACCGCATTCCCCCCTCGCCCTGTGCGAATTAAAGGCAAGGCTAGAGGGAAGACAGGACGCGCGTTCCACGACGCGAGGTCGGTAGCATGCCCAACGAAAGCCAACGGAACGCGATCGTGCAAGTGCTCCGGCTTCTCATCGCCTCATGGTTCCATTTAGCGTCCCAAAACCAAATATATTGCTCAAGGTGTGCCTTGCGTTTTTCGTAGAAATAATTTCTTTATCATGTACATTAAGACGAAAAGTTGAAAGCTCACTAGAGTGTATCGCCCGCAAAGTATGTCTTTTAGTGTGATTTAACTCTCGTACGGCAGGGTCCTCGCGCCGTTGCCGGTCCACCTCGCCCGTTGACGATCGGGCGAGGTGGCTACATACAACTACTACTACTACACTTTAAGAAAAACATCTGGCGTTCTTTCGTTCTGCTTTTACAAAACATCTGGCGTCTTTCGTTGGTTTATTTCATCAATCAACGGCGTTTTGAACAAAATTTTATTGTTTAATCACGCACAGGAGAAATCTCACCAGGCACTACCTTGGAGGTAAACAATGGCTGCTAATGGGAATGAGAGACAGAAGAAGTCGGCTTTTAGCTAACACTTACACTTCTAGTTCTACTAACGTTTCCTACTGGAACATGCCAATGGCTGCTAATGGGGAATGAGAGACAGAAGAATTCGGCTTTTAGTTAACGCGCACGCTGCGAATTTTTTATTGTTCAACAACGCACAGGAGAAATCTCCCACCGGCACCACCTTGGAGGTCAAAGCGTAAGACTTGTTACGGACTACTACGACGATGACGACTACGAGGGACGAACGGGTGCCGCCTTAAAGAGCTTCGCCCCTAAAAAGTTCAACTATCTCCCACTAAAGGGAACCGTGTGGGGATGTGAAGGAGCACATGGGTCGACTTAAAGTTCCGTTCATCATGGGCACCTTGCCCGATGTTAACGCGTCCTTGCATGCGGAGCACACCATGAATTCACTGTAGTTGCTGTTGCTGTTACTCGTCCCGAACTCTTGTTGGAGCACGCCACGCGGTTTCATCGCGCGTCTGCAGAATCTCCTGCCCCGACGCCATCACGTGATTGCTGAGAGTGTAAGGGGGAGATGCCACAGCGTCTTACCCTGCCCCTTACACAGACGCTGAGCCGTGCTCCCAATTAGGGTTGCAGAAGTTGCGCCTTTTCCTTTCCTCAACCTCTCCTCCTCCTCCCTTACACAGACCCGAACGTGCTAGCGCGTGCCAGCGCGTCCTGACTAGGATGAATGAATGCACATGGTTAATGGGAAGGGGGCAATGGGTGACTGGGATACAACGCGTTGGTTCATCGCGCGTCTGCAGAATCTCGTTCGCCGACGCCATCACATGATTGGTAAGAGAGTACCTTTCGCGTACCCTTTTGCCAGGAGTCATCTGTCCTTTAAGCGCCATGGAATGTCGAGTTGGCATTTGATCAATGTGTCGCCTTCCTTCCGAGTGACCGCAGCGATGTTGAAGTGGAACAGCGTCCACCTCCCATTCGGGAGGTGCTGGTTTCGATTTCCAGTGCCGCTGAACACCCACCAATTTCTTCTAAGGGGAAGAGGGGTACGCTGAACCAGCACAAAGTAGTGAATACAGTCACCTCTCCTCTTTTACTTTCTACTGTCGTTTTTCCATTCCCCGCCCCTTTTCCTCCTCTCCGACACAACTCTGCGCCGTGATTCCTTATACGGGATGCACAAATTAACGCCTATCCTGATTCAAGTTCCTCCACAAACGGCTAACTAGCTTACATGCATATATATATATATATATATATATATATATGAACACACGCTCAGAACTGAGCGTAGTCAGCAGAAGACCTTCAGTGGCTAAACGTTATGCATTTTCTAACGGCAATAACGAACAAACAAAAAAGAAAACGACACAGCCTCTACAACCATCAATCCTGTAGTGTCAAATATAAAGCACCTGTATCCGTGAAAATGGCGCAATGAAAAGAGAGAAGAGAGGTCGTGGAAAGCTTACTCGACATAGAACGTAGTGGCTGCCAGAGGAACGGCCATGACGAGCCTCACTTTACGGATGCAGAGGGCATAGGCATGGGGTTGGTCATACAGGCGGAACACCTGGTTGTCCACGTAGGGCCCCAGCTCGCGCAGGACATTCCAGCTGGTAAAAAAATAAAGGTCCTGCTTCCCGACCGCGTCAATGAGGTTTTCCAGGGTCTGCAGCAGCCGCTGGTCGACTTCCACTATGGTGTCGGGACCGTAAGGCGTGTGGGCAGCCAAGGCTTCAGCGAAAAACGTCGACTTTAATCCACGGATGGACACCTTCGCTGCAGTTGTTGTCCGGAAATCGACGGGTTGCTGTACGAACAGAACAGAACGATGATTAAAAAGCTGCAGGCGTTACACTGCAAAAAATAAAAGAAGTCTGGAGCCTTTGTTCTATCGGGAACGTGTGGGCAAGCGAAGCTCGTCGCGTGCGTGGCTGAGCTCATAGGCGTGCGCACAGGGGGGGGCGCAAAATATGCCCCGTACATTGACCTTTCTAGTCACCTAAGGGGGGGGGGGGGGCGCAATATCCGCCTCATACATTGACTTAGCAGGGTGGGGGGGGGCGCTGCGATGAACATTTGCCCCCCCCCCCCCCTGATGAGGAACCCTGCGCACGCCTATGCCTGAGCTACCACTTTTCTTTCTTTCTACAGCATTGCGCAATGCTCTCTTCTGTTTCCATCCTTCATTTTGGGAACTGGATCGTCATGCACGTGTGTAGCCGCGTAACACTTTAGTTGCTGCAGGCAACAACGGCGGTAGTGTGTCCATATCCAGGTAACAATGAAATGTGGCAAAGTAATGTGACAAGTTACGTCGATAACCTCGATAAAAGATCAGATTTATTGGGCATAAAAGATCTACTTAAAAAGAAATACTGGCTCAAATAGATATTAAACGAAATCAGTTGATTACGTACGCACCGGAATCAACGCAATGAAACACTGCAACTGAGCCCCCCCCCCCCCTCCCTCTTTTTTTCTTTCTAGAAGATAGCGCGTTCTCTAAACCTGTGTGTAAAAGAATTCCACATCAAAAAGTTATCAAACATATTCGCTTTTTTTGTTACTTGGCTGCGGAGAGTATGATTGCTCATGTAAAATTGATGCGCTGTTTGAGTTTTTTAGCTTCAGTATTGCACCAATTATTTAAAGAGTAACTGGTATGACGAGCTACTTACAAATGAGAACTCACTGCGGCTTACCAAAAGTGCTTATTCGTAGGTAATGTTTACGTAACCCGCGTATAAATTCGAATTTACAGTTGTCAAAACAGCGTGTAGCATATAAGATACATATGACCTTGCAGGGTTAAAAACGCAGCTAACCGAGGACTATTTTTTTTATCGAGGCCTCTCAGAGAAAAAAGTGTGCTTGACGCGATTGGGTGTGGCAAACCGTTAAAATTTTCATTAAAAAATTGACTCGTAGGGCAACTCTTCGTAGGAAAGACACCGCATTTTCCAGAAGATCGCGACTGCGTGCACGGCTCGTTTTCTAGGAGTGTCATAATAAGCAACACATGTCTTGCATGCAGAGTGTGTTTTAGGAAATGCCATAAATATTTCAGGCAAAATTAATAGGCGATAACAAAGTGTCATTGGAGGGTTGCTTTTACACATAGGCGCGAATACCGACACACACACACACAAAAAAAATATCATGGTACAAACTAGACGAGTAAGTACGATAATTGTATCTAAATACCTAACCGTACAACGTCGAAAGGTAATTAAAGAGAAAGTCCGTCGTGCAAGAACCTCAAAAGCCTTTCTGGTCATCCGCTCATACATGTTGCAGGGTGATTAATTGCGGCTAATGTCACACCGAAATGTGAAACTGCAGTGAAGTTCCGATGAGTGCTGCCTAGCGAGTAGAGTGTGAGACCTAAGAAAGAATTCATAAAGACAACTGTATTTGGAGTTGTCACCGGGACATCAAAGGCGAATAAGAGTTATCCCATAAAATAAAACATATTAGAATTTAGAAGTGAAACTTGTTTCACTGCGAACTTATTTCATGAAACTTGTTACACTGCGAACGCAATATTCTTGCCACGCATTATTTAACCGTATCTTCTGGTGGTCTTGGTGATAGATGCGTTTTAGCAGGGAAGCCGTTCTTAGCCGGCTCCTCGCCGATGTCGTTACGCGGCTCGGCGAAGGTAATGAGCCGATGCGGAGGAGGCAACTAATGAGAGGCCGCGCTGGGTGCGAGGAGGACAAGCGCGACGGAAACATGGTAACCAATTCGAGGCCATGCCGGGCGTGAGAAGGAGAGGCACGGTGGAGACGAGGCGACCGGCTGTGGGTATAAGAGCGGGGGTTAGTGTGCGCCGCGCTCTTTAAAAAGATGGGAAAGACTTCTCGTAGGCCGAGGTAGAAGCCGCTCGTCGCGAGCGGCAGCGAGAGTTGTTCCGACAGCCTTCACTGCGTGGCACTGGCTTTCTTTCTTTCTTTCTTTCTTGCAGAGAGAGGCAATATGGATCACTTCACTAACACATCAAATAACCCCTCCCCCCCCTCCTTTTTAGACGCGAAGTATCTCTTGCTCGGGGGTATCTAAGGCGGTGTGGTCATCCGGACGCAGCGTTGTGGTCCGCACTCACACTACGCATGCGCGACTCTCTTCCTTCCCTCTCTCTAACAGCTGCGCTTTACTCTCTCCACTTCTCTACCAGCACCTGCTTGCGCTTCTCCTGCGTTCTCGCTTCTGCTCTCACGGCGCCCAAGCTACTCTCCTCCTCTAGTACACTCTCCTTCAAATGGCAGGGCGCTGCTCAGTCCAGCGCTTGCCTCGGTTGGCTCCTCTGAAATACGGGCTCGACATGCCGAAATTCTCTCCTGCGCAGCGCCGCGATGAGGGCCAACGCATTCGCGTCCCCTCCCCCTCTCTCTCCTCTCCTACGCTGCCTCTCTCTCGCGCGCCTGTCGACGTTCCCCGCACGCCCTGTGAGAATTAACGGCCAGGCTAGAGGGAAGACACGACGCGCGTAGTGTTCCTCTTCGCGCTCCACGACGCGAGGTCGGTAGCATACCCAGCGAACGCCAACGGAACGCGATCGTGCAAGTGCTCCGGCTTCGCATCGCTCCATGGTCCCCTTTAGCGGGAGATGGTGTAATTTTTTTTCTTCTGCGGATTAGCGACTGTACATGGGATAGTTTTCGCTCTTATCTCATCTATGATGGTCCAGAAATTGCAGCTTTAGAACCTAAGTAAGATGCGCTGCGTAGCTATTCCATGGTCGTATGCGATAAAGCTTGCCGGTGTATTCATGGAGTACAGAGAGGCTCGCGAGAGAGCTGCACGTAGCTGGCGTGCGGGCTTGCAAACTTTAAGCAGGCTTCTCTGATTGCCGCGTTTCGGCTGTATATCGTGGCATTAAGGCAAGCGCAGGATCTTTCGTTGGATCTTTTGTGATATGCGGCCCAGAAGCAAATCAATCTGGCAGTATTAACGGCAAATAATGTTGCAAAAAAAGTGGATAATTTTTAACTATATAGCGCTCTGCTACATCGGCCCCACGGCCCCTTTAAATGCATGCTCTTTAAGTGATCTTAATGCTCTTTGAATCCAGAACTTATTGGAAGTTATTACGGCCAATATCTTTCGTGTCAGTTTTCAAGTGAATGCACGCACGTTAAGTTACACATATTTGAGCGCACCCTTCTATATTGCATATTGATACGTCGAGCCCACATTTAGAGTTCCTGTTTTGCTATAGTCCCATTCAGCACCTCTAGTCTTAAATTCTAGATAAAGGTCCCGGTGACATGTTTAGCCATTGCTTCAAAAACGCGTCACCTGCGGGTATCCTGGTCTTGAATTTAGAGACGAAGCCAGAACTGTGAGGACTGCTGAGTTGAGGTTCACGGCTTGCTGAAGCAGTGGTAACTCGACTTGCTTGATTTTGACTATGCTTGCCAAGGTGCCCAAGTACTTAGCTCCGTCCCCTCTTGGCATAGACCGCAAAAACTGCGCCTGCCCAGGCACGGTGGAGGTGTCCAGTAGAATCTGCAACTCGCCAGGTTTGGCTGCACGTATTGGCGTCGTTGGTAGTTAGTGCCGTGCCTGTGGCTTCATGTTCTATATGCCATTGTGTTCTACACGTCAAGGCAAAAAGCCTACACTTCAACTCTAGAGGTTGAATACCATCTAGACCATAGCAGGACAAACTTTATTCTCACCCAGCCACACCAAGATACAGAACAGGGGGTCGGGCTCCGGAAAGTTCAGATCTACACATTCCCGCACGGCATCAGGCTGCAAAGTTATATATATCTCGCTAGATGCAAGTAAAACTGTATGTTGTGCTCTGTGCTTAGTACCTTCTCTACCACATGTCATGGGATTGCGAGGGCCGCATGTCAGTACCATCCTATCAATGTCATGACAGCACGGTGTCTGCATCAAAGTTATTGCTATCATCATTTGTATTTTGCTTAAGCGTGCGTAAATCTCTCCAAATTTCTCCAACTAACCTATACTTTTGGCCACAGGCGCACGCAGGGTTCTCCATTAGGTGAGGGGGTTCACCGCAGCGCCCGCCCCCTTGGTCGAGTCTGATAGAATACAAGCTTTGCAATGAATGAAGCAACGGCGCGCTTCTCACAACGGCCTGCCTTTGGTCACAGGCTTGCGGGGTGTAAAGGTAGGAACTAAGCAGTTCTTGGAATGCAACATCAAGGGTGCTCGGCCGCCGTTATTGTCAAACACCTGCCATAAGTCTGCGCTTTGAACAATGACGGTACAGGTCAGGCTGAGTAAAGGTATTTGGCAGACTTGGCGCCCACCTTAGAAGATTAGGAAAGGGGGGTAGGGGAGTCTCCCCCTGCCACCCTCCCCATCGTGTACGCACGCCTATGCCTTTGGCCACTTCATTAGCAAAAGATTATGCGTACTACTGTCTGCACGTCTGTACACAGCGGAGCGTCCGCTTGTATAGTTACAAAGTACTGGGTGTTTACCAGAAGACCGCGAGAAATTCCCATAAAAAGCGATTTTTTGAAAACTTGTTATTGGGAACGGCGAGCGTCAGTAAACCAGTTATCTTAATTCACTGGATCTATAGCTAACTTTGCTGATTAAGTTATTTAGCCAGCGCGCTTGCGTGCAAAATTACAACTGGAGGTCCGTGGCTACTCCCGAGACGATCCTATAGCAGGTTTGAAACAACTGGAAAAGTCGTTTTCCTAGGCCCTCCAGCTCGAAAAAGTTGCTCGTAATCTCGGATTAAGTTTGACAGCGATCCCGCTGTGAAACTGAACAGTTTATCGACTATGCCACTATAGAGTGCAACGCGGACACGTCGCTGCATCCCGCGGCGGCGGCGGTAACTACGCAGCTCACGATGCTCAAACCAGCTAATGGACGTGGACGTTGTCTTCATGACGCGGTCATTTGGGTTTATGGCATCATTGGTCGAGAGAAGAGCGAGCTATTCATTGCTGACTTTCAGAATTAATTGTAAATTCCAGGCCGCGTGCCACGCTACAAGGTTTGACTCACATGTTCTCGGGAGCCTCGAATACCGATCGGCAGCGTTTTGTGACTGTTGAAAAAATGTTTCAGGGCCCCATTTCTATGTCCTAGCTCACAATGCTCACGACTGTGCATATAGATACTCACTGGAGGGCATGATGTGGAACAGTCCCCCGAGCCGGTAGATGAACGAAAGGCGCACATGAAGCGAGAGCAAGGACTCGTACGATTCGTCCAGGTCGCCTTCCACTTTTTGCACGTTGAGCTGTTCGTCTTTCATGAAACTGTCGAGCACATCGTGCTGGAGATTTGGCGACGAATGCCGGGAAAAGCAGCCGAGTGCAAGGTCCGCGGCCTTCTTCCTTGCGCTATCAGGCGACAGGCTCGAGCTCTCCATGGTATTTACACCACGTACGAGATCCTTCAAAAATTCAGGACGTGATCAGCACAGGAAAAAGTATCGTTATTGATTTCCATACAAAGTAAGCTAGAGACATTACTGCCGCTGATAGCATAGAGTTTCCTACAGTAATTACTAGAGGGAACTGTGACGCTTTGATCGTTCAGCCACCGTGGGAACGATGGGTAGCACATGGATTTCATGCTTGCGTCTTCGAACGCACTTGTGGCTCTGTTTATCGTTGTGTTTTGGCATTTGTTTCGGATAAAATAATGGCTCGAGAACTTCGTGAGCTAATTTTAATTGGCCACCCTAAAAGGGTCAAGATGGTGAAATGGGACAGCTGAACTTTTACTGAACTTCGTCCTGCGACATGGTGGCTGCATGCAGGTCACTCGGAGCAGAAAGAATGAAGCTTACGCAAATCCACGTACTACCACCCCTCATTCTCATGCTGGTTGAAGCGCCATGCGTTGCAGCTCTCTTAAACGCTAGCTCCTCTAGTGTACCATTACGAAACTCTATGGCTAATAGGACGAGCGGTGAAAACACAGACACTCAGCAAAACAATCCCGTGTTCAGCGAAACATCGTCCAGCGAAGGGCATATATTTCTCCTTAACAACAAACAAACACTCGCCACAGAAATTTTACAAACAAGGTACCCCTATTTACACAAACATCATACGCTAGAAACTTTGGTAAGAGAAACCTTCATGCATTTGTGGTGCTGGGCATATCATCACTGAGGTCGACTGGCCAATGCTAATGAGGATTTACAAAAGTGTATCACCTAGCTAAAGCCTATAGCAGTGACTGAGAAGCAACCTAGAAACAACCCTCATCACCTAGGTAAGGCCTAGAAACTACCTACAAGCAACCAAATGAGTCTTCATAATCGTCCAGTTTAGCTGTGTCAAGCCTTGCGCGGCTTAGTGAAAGCTTGGCGAAGCTTGCACTAAGCCGCGCAAGCACTGAAACGGCGAAACTGGACGATTATGAAGACTCATTTGGTTGCTTGTACGTAGTTTCTAGGCCTTACCTAGGTGATGAGGGTTGTTTCTAGGTTGCTTCTAGGCCGTTGCCAAGCTTTATCTAGGTGATGCTATAGGTTGTTTCTACGTTGATTCTCAGCGCAGAGAGGTTTGAGTTCACAGACACAGACACGACACGGATGTCCCAACTCCAGAGACAGAAACTCGAGCTGAAACCAAACGTTCGCCGGATTTACCCAATTTGTGTGGCACATACCCGTTTATGATGATGATAGTTTTCTGATAGGCTGCACAAATCTCCGCGGCACATACCCGTTTGTTGGACGAACTGTCGTCTTCTTCATTTTTAGTGGACCAGTGGTGAGTAAAGGGATTTACCAAATTTCTGTGGCACATACCTCATAGGCCACACAGGATAGGCCACACAGGTAAGGTTTATGAATTCGGCCCCAATGTTATAACGCTTTCAAATCCCCACGGGTCTATTGTTCCCGTATAGGAAACAAGTTGAGCCGTGCTTTACGTGCATAGATGGCGTAATGATCTACCTTATGTATCTGGTAAATTTCAACGCGTCCGATGGGTTAATATGCACTTCAAAAGAGGGCGGGATGATATAGTGACTTTTACTCTGTTTTTTTTCAGCGAGCGCTTTGGCGTCTGGGTGTTTATTAGCCACGTCACTGCATCCCACCATTTTTCGGTTTTAATCTCCAAATAATTCTGAAACCTATGAATTGTTTAATTCTTTTATTTTACGTTTTATATCTTTTATGGTTTCTTTACATCGTTGCTTGTCTTGCTTTTTATTTTCATTAAAAACAAGGTATCTGACATTGCACATCCCACCTTGTAACGGAACCAGGGCTTAATAGGCCTACGAAGTTAATGCTGGATGATGGGACACGCATAAAGCGTCACCGATTTCGATCCCTCTTAACTTGAATGTTCAGACACGTAAAGCCTATACGTATGAGACGCAGCATAAGCGATGTTGAACTTTCGAACCAACATAAGCACGCTGTGCCCTTTCTCGCAGGTAATCTGCGGCGCGCACGTTGCCCTGCCGCGACACTCGGAGCAGCTGCGGCGGTGGCGGTTGTGAGCGGCGCTACTCGGCGGCGGGGAGGCGAGCGATGGAGCATCCACGCCGTGTGGATCGCGGGCGGCCACGCAAGTACGCCAATGCAGAAGGGGCTCGTGCTGCTGCGTGTGCACGAAAACGATGTCGAAGGCATACCGAGTTGCGGACGCGAGAAAGCGAGCGACGACGTGCGAGGTTAGTAGGAGCAGTCGAGCGACAGCACCTGCAGCGAGCAGAACAGGCCCCGCGACACGCATGCACGCACAAGGCGTTGAAAGGGTCGATTTAATGCCAAACATACGAACTTGTTCATTGATGCTCATTTAGCTAGCATGGGTGCATCAGGCAATCACCTTATTGAGTTGTAACACCTGTCGAAGTCTTATTATATGTAGGGCTCGTAAAACTACGAATCTGACAGCACACTTCTCGAATGCCATACTATCGCTGTCAATGCAACGCACGAAACTGCTTTGCAAAAAGATGTAGCGCGGGACCCAATTCACTGAACGCGCAGTTCTAGCTGGTACGAAGTGGAGAGAGAGAGAAAAAAAACTGTATTTTCGAAACCCAAGTCCGGGTCTGAGCTCTAGGGTGAGGCTTTACTGAACTCCCCTAAGATGGTTAGTATATGGCTAAGGAGAGTTGCCCACGAGGAGGTGGTTTCGCCCATATTCGCAACCAAGGCCTCCCATGTAAGTATGTTAGAGCGGAGTGAACGGCGTTGTGGCGTATTGGCTCTGGGGCAGTGTCAGGGATAGAGTCGGCAATGAGGTGTATTCGGGGCACGGTGTATATTAAGCTCACAACCCAATCACAAGAACCACGTTATATTCTTGTTAGGCCTGACATGGATAGAATTCCTCATTCAGGACGACCAGCTCCCTTCCTCGCCTTGCGCAAGTAAACCAACCGCGATTGATAAATGGCGTATAATTCACCTACGTCTTGCACGACGCGATCGTAGGCATCTATGGTGCTGTCGCTGTCGCTGACGCTATCGAAGCGTCCGCAGACGTGCTCGTTGAAGTTGTCGCAAGGGTCGACCAGCGGATTGAGGATGGCGCGGAGTCGTTTTCCCAGCCACACGCATGACGGTGTGTAGCAGACAGGATGGTTGAACCCCTGGGAATCCTGCTGCTGTTTAGCCATCACTGCGGCAGCGCTAGGGTGCTCCGGAAATTCTCGAACTGGCGGCATCGCTGGATGCGAAACCTGCGAGGTGGATCACATAAAAGCCACATATAGGCAACCAAATATTCCAACAGATAACAGTAGCGCCAGAACACATAACCTATAGCGGACGGTGGAAGGAATATTGGAGGCACCCGACGACCACTCACTGAGAAATGTGAATGTGCATTGGGAAATCGTATAGGAGGTGCCCAGCTCAAGTCATCGTCTAGGTTTATGGAGCCCACCTTGGTGTTTAGCGACTTAGCAGGCACGGCAGAGGCCTCAGGTATGCCGCTCTCTGGATTCCGGAGCACGGACCCTAACCCTCCAGGCCACGGAGTCCGAGCCAGCAGTGGTGTAACGTGCGGCCCTGCGGCTCCACCGCCAGCACCCGGGTTGGCCAGCATAACGCACGCGATCCCCACCACACCTACGGAAGCGATGCCAGTCAGCCAGAAGAGGACCAAAGCGGCACGGTCGTCATCCCCGTGGCATCCTGACTGCCGAGTCCAGGTGAAATCCTAGAACAAACATCTGCGCTTTATAGCTGGTGTGCAGCAAAGCGATGAAAGAAACGGCTAGTAGGGTCAGCGTCTCGTAGCGATGCCATTTCCGAGACCAATGCCTTTTCGTGCCGCTTGCGCTTGACCAGTTGTCAGAGCGGCGGTACGCCCATGTTATCAACGGTTTCAGACGGCCGTGAGCGGTGGATAAGACTATAGCGTACCATTGAGCTCAACGCATCGCTACAAAACACCGACCCACAAACCTTAAGAAATGGGAAGCTGTGGCATGGAGAGGTGCAGTTGCTGCTGTCACTGGTATATAGGCACTTCGTACCGCTAGAATGGCGCTGCGACGCTTTCATTTATCGCTCTAGCATCACCGACTACGGCCACTAAAAAGGCGAAGAAAATGAGGTGACATTCCACACGCCCCACGTTTCATTCCTCGTCTAATAGCTACTCACCGAGCTTTGCCAAGTTAAAGATCAGTTACGTTCACGCTTCTAATTTAGACATTTAGACCGTAAACGCGTCTAAATCATGCAAAGCGTGCGCACTCGGAAATCTTCAAGCATTGGAAGTCTTCACTTGTACTAAGCGATCTGAGGGGTCAAGATAAATGTGCGTCGCGTCTTTATAGGTCACCGCCCGATAGGCCACGAGTTCTGTTTTTGTTGTCAAGTGTGGAAAACTTGAACGCGAGGAGCCTAATATATCATTCACTCTGCAACACTTTTCATCACGACAGACCAAAATTTGGTACCGCCGAAGCAACACCTTTTTTTTTTTCATATTTATTGCTCATGCGTTCCACCGGTGAAACCAACTAACGTGACACCAACCCCTGGAAGTTACGATGACATTAAACACACTAGAGATACGGACTACGTGTGACTAACACTATTTTTATCACCGAGCCCTCGCTTCACGAGCATAGGCTGGTAGTTTCATTAATATCGATCAGCGTATTCTAAGACTCCAAACAGTGTAACGATAACGTGGTTTTGGGACGTAAAACCCTAACGACAGCAACAGTGTAACTTTATTTCAAAACAACGTAAATCTGCAGCCACATCTTTACCAGGTTGCTCCGTCATTTCGCCAGCCGAATCAAAGGATAAGCAGTATGACACACAATGAGTGATTTGTTAATGAGTTAAACGTGCAACGAAAAAGCAACATCCTCAGCTATGTCGCGTACACTCCGCGATGCGAGGTCCTTAAGCCACGCCCAACTCGCCGATAGCATTAACGGAATAACACACGCTTATCCTTGCACAGCCTCCCTTTCCGTATCTGGTCTGATTACCTCGATCGTTAGTGAATGACGCAGCCGTGCTCACACGAGATAACGATCGATACGAATATCAAGGGACATTCTGCGAAGACACCATCTGACGTTAAATCGCTATACCGTCCTGCGCGTACGAATAATGAAACTGTCTGTAGCAATTTAAGAAAACTCCAAGAGCACCCCTCCCGCCCCCCTGAGAAGATGTTTCAGTATCTCACCTCAGCGGTTCCGGCCATCTTGCTTTCCTTAGCTGTGGTTCGGTTGCAAACGACCACGCGCACAATAGATGATGATGATAATGAAGATCATTCAAGACGTGGCATATACCCATGCGGAAAACCGGCCATTGCACGAGTGTTTGAGTTGACAACTATTATGAAAATGAAAACTTTACCTTATAGATAGACACTGCGATCAGAACATTACCGTGCAACTGAGAAAAATGAACATTAAAAAAGGTAATTATTTAGAAAAGGGTCAACAGACATATTCTGACAGGTATAAATTTATACGTTTCGTCGATCTAATATAATCACTCACCGTGGCAACCAGGCACCCGTTATTAAAGCCAAGAACGAGGTTCCGAAAGAGAGGAACGTTCTAGCCTTTAAATTCACCGCAAGCTTATGAAGCGGCGTTTCAAGAAACCATTTTCATGCGTTATGAGCTAGCGACAGATTAATAAATGCGCATCGATAAAATACATTTCCTCAGAAATTGGCATGTAGGAGACATGGCCACACCTGACCTTCGTAAGTATAGACTTACAAGCTGAATACGGCAACGTGGTAGAGTGTAGTCAGAACCTCCAATATCCAGACAGGCAACACTGACTTGAACACTGAAGGAAAGATTACTTTTAAGGGCTCGTTTTTCTTTGTTAGGCACAATATTAATGAGGACTAACAGACAATAATGCCAAGGAAAGTATAGGGGACGTCATTTGTAGTAATTAGGATTATAAATGTGAAGTGGACGAAAAGTGGACGAAAAGATAACTTGCCGCCGGCAAGTTATCTGACACACGCTTCAACATCGATTCTCTACCATAGAGAGTATTCGCTTTGATTAAGTGACAAATGTAATTTCCGTGCCATCTGTAGCCGTATGAGAGACAATGAAACGTTAAGCTAAAAACTTTACCGAAAATTGCGTTCTGATTTGTTTATTAATTGATTATTGTTACCATTTCACCTTAAAGTTATTTTCAGCTTTCATTACGTTTCTGCGTATTATGTTTTCCGTTCACAACCAGGAATTATAAGGTTAAATGTGGTCAATAACCTATTTTTTTAAATCTAATGTCGTCCTTCTTTTCTATAAATGCACTGCAGTAAAATATCGATAAGTAAGAACTACTAAAGAAGATTTGTTTAACTTGTGGTGCCTCCATTTCTGGGTTCTGCAATGCGAGTGTTTCCTTGGATGCACTGAATTATGTTAATGAAGCCTATCACTTGCCTAGAGAAACATGTTATTCTCATATTGTTCTTTATTTTATTTTTACGTAATGAATATTTTCTGAAGCTTTCCTTTCTAAACTATGCCACGCGTATTTAGACTTGACCGTTAATTCGCAGTTCCTATTCTGTAAATTACCCTATTCCCAACTTTTAAATAAATTTAAGAAACCACGAAACTATTGGCCAACCCCCCACAATGGGTGTGAGACAAAGTGATCAGGCAAACAAGAACTTAGGTTGGAGGTTTCATTCTTAATGATGACTCCACCCCAAACGGAAATCTGTCAAAATGTGCACACGAAGTTATCACTGCTTATATTTCGCATCTGTGATTCTTTTTGCCCAGTTATTATATTGATTTTCACACGTGATAATGTGTCAATGTTTAAACGCGAATATGTGTTTCCGAATAAAATAACGACAGCAGCAACTGACGCCTACTGAGGAGGTGAGGAGGACGACGGCGAAGCAGCCGGGCACGCCGACGGTCGCAGCGTAAGGCTCCAGTTCTATTTTTTAATATTTAGCGATTATTAGTTAACAATGTTTACGCCGTTCGTACTGGGGCGTAATGAATGAGTAAACTGTCTTATATACTGCAATTATACCGCGAAGCTACGCGGCCACCTCTGTCAGCTTGAAACTCTTGTTATAACAATAAAGAAAGAAGGTGAATTTAAGGGCTCGTTTTTTCTTTGTTAGACGCAACCTTAATGATAACCAACAGACAATCAAGCCAAGGAGAGTATAGGAGACATTATTTGTAGTAATTTATGGCATAAATGTTAAGAAATTAAAGTGGACGAAAACACAACTTGCTGCCGGCAGGGACCGAACCTTCAATCTTCGAATAACGCGCAGGCATCGCGGTGAGCATCGGACGCATTATTCGAAGGTTGAAATTAAGTTTAGGGTGGACTTAACTTTAAGTAAACCGTTATTTTAGATGCGAAGGAGCTATTGCTCGGGGCTGTGTCCGTCCTTCCCTCACGCGTCCGCTCCCCACTGCGCATGCGCCAACTCTCCCACCTCTCCTCGCGTGAGTGCGAGGAGGTGGGGTGGAGGAGGTGGCGTGAGCGCTGCCTCCACTTCGTTTCTCCTCTCCCGTTTTTCTCTCTCCGCCACAGCTGTGCGCTCGTAGATAATGCGGCGCGCGCTCGCTCCCGTTGCACTCTCCTTCGCAACGGCGCTATGGACGCTCGCGAAGCTGAACGTAAACGGCAGTGCCGGCAAGCGAATCTCGAAGCTGCGAGGCAACGCGAAGCCGAAGGGAAACGGAAACATCGAGCTTGGGGGGGGGGGGGGTAACATAAGCGGTACACAACATATACACAACTCCACACACAAAATGGAACATACACGGAGGAAACATACAAATGGAACAACAATAGAAACCCAAGTGAACACCCAGCGCTGCTTCGTATCCCCACATGGTTCCCTTTAGTGGGAGATGGTGTAATTTTTTTTTTGTATCTCGTCCTCCCGCCGAAATGCGACCGCCGTGATCGGCAATCGAACCTGCGTCCTCGAGCTCAAGAACGTTACACCTTAGCCTTGAAGCTACAACGATGGTTCCCTCGACTAAGGCGTTCCTCGCGGAATCTCATGTGCGTTTAACCAGCTAAAGCAAAAATTAAGTTTCACTGAAATTAACTTTGCGCAGTAAATAACTTAATTTGGATCCCTACGATGAAGACAATCGCCTTTTGCTACACATATGTTGGTTGCTGCTTTTTACAATTATTTACGCTTTGATTATGCCAACTTCCTTTTCTACAAAAATTTGTAACCTGCTAAGGTATGCCTTAGCTTTTTTTAATGCCTGTCAAGCGGGCTAGAGATACAACTGATATGGCATTTGTCGTGTGTGTAGGTCTTACGATGCAAGCAGAAAATATGGGAAAACGGAGCCCACTACAGGGTTCTACTTAGTGCCCACCAGACCCGTAGTTAGGAATTTTTTTCCTAGTGGGGGGTGGGGGGGGGGAGAAGGGGGCACTTGCTGAAGGCCTTGACTACATTAGAATAACACCTATAGGGCACTAATTAGTAAACCAGATCGACATCACCCAGGTGGTTTGTGGAATAGGCGTGCTTGACACAGACGTGGGCATGAGGACAACCCCACAAATACGCGAATGACAGTAGAGAGATCGTGTGACGCCGCGTGTTGTGAATGAAGGTACCCATTTTACCTTCATTCATTGATTCATTTCTAAAAGTGCCCACGAACAGCGCTAAGCCTTTGTAAGGGTGTACTTTTGATACACAAAGAACAGAAAAACAAAAGAAAACAGAACGTAAAACCAGAAGAAACACAGTAGAGGAACACATTAAAAAAAGATGAAGTTAATCAAGGATAATAATAATAATAATATCTGGGGTTTTTTAACGTCTCAAGATCTCGATATGATCATGAGGGACGCCGCAGTGGAGGGCTCCGGAAATTTCGACCACCTGGGTTTCTTTAACGCGCGCCTAAATCTAAGTGCACGGGCCTCAAACATTTTCGCCTTCATCGAAAATGCAGCCTCCGCGGCCAGGGCTCGATCCCTTTAACCAAGGACAGAAATCCAGGGCAGCAGGGACAATCTTGCTTATAAGGTCGGTAGCACCCACAGCAACTCTTATTATTCTGGAACCTGATTTTCGAACTGACTGTCTTATTTGTGCATTGGTGCCCAGAAAGTACTTGTCAACAATGCATTTCATCGCAAACGTTGCGAATGCAGTTCTCGAAATTAGCTTCATTCAACGAATCTTTCCATAAGGATGCTTCACATTCGAAATAACAGGGTATGTATGTATGTATGTATGTATGTATGTATGTATGTATGTATGTATGTACGTATGTATGTATGTATGTATGTATGTATGTATGTATGTATGTATGTATGTATGTATGTACGTATGTATGTATGTATGTATGTATGCATGCATGCATGCATGCATGCATTTATGTATGTATGTATGTATGTATGTATGTATGTATGTATGTATGTATGTATGTATGTATGTATGTATGTATGTATGTATGTATGTATGTATGTATGTATGTATGTATGTATGTATGTATGTATGTATCCCTTTGTAAATAACACTATAAATAGTGTTATATATAAAGCGCGATATATAGAAAAGGCAAGTTATCTTTTCGTCCACCTTACTTTCTTCACATTTGTATCATATTTACTACAAATCACATCCCCTATGCTTTCCTTGGCATTATTGTCTGTTAGTTCTCATTGACAGTGTGTCTAACAAAGAAAAACACGCCCTTAAAGTTCCCCTTCTTTCGTTAGATAAATATAAATAACAATAGATATAAATAACACTAACTGTCCTAAGGACCCCTTCGACAACTCACGTTGAGTTCCGGGGTCCCATCTGTACATGTTGCACTGTACTCTATTTTGTTATGAATAATAATCCGATTGATTGATTGATTGATTGATTGATTGATTGATTGATTGATTGATTGATTGATTGATTGATTGATTGATTGATTGATTGATTGATTGATTGTCCACTTTATGCAGCAAAATTAAGGCCAGGCGCCGGGCCGGCGCGATCCCGCTCAATTGCAGACACGGTAAGCCATTATATAAGTATCGTTTCACTTCACGCTTGAAGCGGGATTCGCTGATTAATTGGACTTGGCTCCTATACGTCAGTCGTACACGTAAATGCATTCATAGCCGTGTCACAGCGCTGCAGCTTTCCGTGCTGAAAAACTCACAGGGTCTCTTATGCATTCCTCTAAGACGACTCGAAGGCGAAAGCCATCTTCTTTTTCTTCTCCGTCGATGTACGTCACCATGTGGCGTCATGATGACGCCATCAATTTTGGCCCAATTTGAAGTCACGATGACGTCATATGGTGACGTCGTCACGTGATTTTTTTGCGTAACTCGTGTTGACGCCGACGCCGCGGGACGCCTACGGTCAATCTTCGCGTTTGATGAGGCGTCTAAGGCCTTCTTAACGGAGTACTTCGCACGGACAAGTAAATCCGATGACCCTTATTTCTTACGCGTTCCCGCGCACGTTAGATTCGCACGATGCCATGTTTTTGCCAGAATAAAGGGATTCTTATGTCGGGCCTCTGAAATAGGTTTCGTCAAATAAGCTCAAGGCACGCGTCATCATAAATTTTACTTTTGTTTTTTTTTTCACTGAGTACGTCGTTATTCTTTTACAGAGCCGCTGGTTGACCACCATGGGCGTGCTCCTCGTGTTATGTGAGCAGCAAACTTCTTTGTCTTAATTCGGTAGTTGTTTCGTGAGGTCCTACTGGCTTTCTTCCTTTCTTTCTTTCTTTCTTTCTTTCTTTCTTTCTTTCTTTCTTTCTTTCTTTCTTTCTTTCTTTCTTTCTTTCCTTCTTTCTTTCTTTCTTTCTTCTTTCTTTCTTTCTTTCTTTCTTTCTTCTTCTTTCTTCCTTTCTTCTTTCTTCTTTCTTTTCTTTTCTTTCTTTCTTTCTTTCTTCTTTCTTTCTTTTCTTTCTTTCTTTCTTCTTTCTTCTTTCTTTCTTTCTTCTTCTTTCTTTTCTTTCTCCTTTCTTTCTTTACTTATTATTTGTGTTTAGGTATCTGGCAGCGTCATTGTAAATGTGTCGTGGGCTTTCTCGAAAAAGTAACCATTCTCATGTCACACGTACGAGGCATGGCACAAGTGCAGAGGTCCGCAATTTTACCCGCTGTTGGACAAAGCCATCTTAGAGACGTATCCACCATAGCACCACCACCAGGGTTGCCATTGGGTAGATTTGAAAAGGAGCCACCACTCAAGCTAAAAGTAGCCAAGGTAGCCCCGCCATTTAACTTTACCGTGAAATTTGTAGACAAAGAGAATAGAAGCGGTAATATGAATAGAGTTTTCGTTGTTAAGCAATAAATATCATTTTGAATAAGCAAAAACATATAAGTAAGGGCAAAATGTCTGTCCCTCTTGCTTTGTTTTCAAGCCTCAGGAAGCTGCAAATAAATGACTTCTTTATTTATTAATTTACCCAAAAGGCCAACCGCATTACAGTGAGGAGTTGATGAAAATACAAAAAATAACAAATTACAGTGAGTAAAGATAAAGAACAAACTTCGAACAGGCTGCTACTCGTACAGTGGTCAGCCATCAAAACAGAACAATGAAAAAATCTCCAACAGGCTAGTATTTCTACAATGGTGGCTACTGCTTCGCTAAAATGTTGATTATCACCAAATTATGCTATGTCAGCGGCAAGAAAGGTGGTTCCAGAAAGTCAAATGCTATGCACGGTAGAAAATATTCAGAAAATGCTTTCGTTTTATAATACGGCACACGTTTTGTGCCTTTTCTGTCCGCGTCTTCGGCGCTGCTCCCCTATACATATGTTAAACCAACTAGCAGACAAGTTCACCCTTCAAGATAAAATGCGTACTTTATAGCCATGATCAATGCGATGGCACGTTATATATTGCAGGAATAAAATCAATGTGTCGTGAAGAACGTTACGTTAGTATATTTTAATAAATAAGTTCAAGGCGGCAAAAATTTCGACGCGTTGTTACAGACAGAAGGGAAAGACTGGCTTTAATGGCTGTTATGCCGGCAATGTGGTCGCAGTTAGGAAGAATAAAAAGAGCCGAATAATTCTGAACAAGTTTCAGGGCAGATATTACTTTTGCGTGCATAGGATTCGACACTGAATTAGCGTATGGAAGCTTTGGCCGTAATAAAGTTTTGTAAAGTACTGTAGTTTAACTGAAAAAGGAGTGTATGAAGAGTGCAACGTGAGTGTCCAACTGCATGCAGTTGGCACTGTTAATAATGTTTTCAGTGTGTACCGTCCAGTTTAGACTAAATGACATGAACACATAAATATTTAATACAAGTGACGGGTTCTAATGGAACGCTTTTAAAGAGGTGAACAGGCGGATTGTTAGTGTTCAGGCGACACGAATAACCTTGCCCTTTCTCATATTTTGTTTCATAAACCTTATTTCGCACCATTTGTACAGAGCAACTACGTCGGATTGATTATTCTAAGTACAGTGCGCCTTCGTATAGTTTATGCAGAATAGGTAGAGTTCCTGCCGGAGACGGAGTAACCTCGGAACATTACAGCGAACAAGTCAGTAAGAATATGAAACATTGAAGCATTGTTTCTTTGAAGCCGCATGCCGAAGATCATTACTAGAGTTTTGACAATAAGAGTGTCGCTTCATTTTGTTGGGGGTATTTGTTCTTCTCAAGGCCAGTAGCGAACACGCGCAACATTAGAAACGGGCGTCAGCATAACTGCGAGGAGCGTGAGACGCGTACTAGTCACGCGTTTGCCAACGTGCGCAGAACTTCGTCACTCCAACTTTGCGGGCGCGCCCTGCGCTGCGTTGGACCACGGTTTACGATGCATATATATCTCACACGGGAACAGTGGACAACGCTCGTACATTTTTTTTTTCTCAGGGAATGGCGTTGGTGTGCCTCGATGCGCACCAGCCATCTGATGGCGGGAAAACACGCGCGCGCATCGGCTGACACGACAAAAGAGCTTTCAAACAATCGGTAGTCGTTAGGCTTGCTTGTTACTTTACGTGCAATATTAAGAAATTGGATACTAAGTGCGTGAAAAAAATAGAAGTTCAAAATAGCCAAAAAGTAGCCACGGAGCCAACCTTTCTTCGCCAGACTGGGTCGCAAAGTAGCCCTTATGGTGCAAAGTAGCTATCAGCGGCCCTGCCAACCCTGCCAACCAATACAACAGAACCAACTAATTGCACCAGGATTTCAGTGCGTCTAATTCACGGCTGCCCCATAGTGGTTTTGCTTACGCTTGGACAGACATTCTGGCAATAATTGTAACATAAGTTTCAATACTTGTGTCGCACTGATTGTATATACCACTTACCAAAACATATAATTCGCCTTGCAGATACATTATATCTTTACTTCTGGCTGACGATGCTCATGAACGACCTACCCCCCAACCTTCGGCCAACCCAGAGCATACTCCATTATGTTGGGTTCGGGAGAAGTGGAGTCAGATCCGGAACCCTGGCTTCGTGGCTGCAGTCTCTCTATCGCGGCGTCGTCCCGAAGCGCGGGTGGTTTGCCGTCCTTCAGAGATGGGGCAAGGCCGGCGGTGTTCCGCGGCCGTTTCGCCGAACTCTCCAGATCTGTACACTGTGCCTGCTATTCTTAGTGCCCGAGCACCTTGATTAGAGTCACTCTTCGCAATGCAGCCACCCAAGAACCACAGCTCAGCGGCTGCGACGTCGCAACTGGAGCAGAAAATCGACATGTCGGTCGTGCTCTGCTGAATAAAATTGTGAACCATTTGGAGGGACGTTAACGCTCACTTCACTGGGGGATAGACGAGGCAACCTAAAGGAGTACTGACACAAAATTTCGAAGGCGAAGTAACTTGTGGGATAGATTTATGTGGACGCACACGCGTGATCTACAAAATAACGGATAATATAGCCTAGAACATATTTAAAATCATTTTTAACATGAGTGTCGCGCCACTGCACGTGAAACGCCACTGGTTGTAAAATACCAACATCCACCTGCATCACGAGTTTGTGTTGACTGCCACGACCTTGCGAGCGCTGTCTTCTAGAAGTCTTTTTCAACAGAAAAAGGGTGCAGACTTGCACGTGAGTACAAGGGCTAACGTCCTTGCCTCGGCAGTGCATTTTTAAGTGGTCACGCACATTTACAACATCCCAAAGGGGATTGTAGCATGTGGAGATAGGCAGTACCTACTGAGCCTTCGTTGAAAACAGTTGTTCCCGCGGTGCTCACGTGAACGCGGAGCTATGTTAAAGTAAAAACCATTCTGGGTGCACTCGGCGCTATTTGAAACCGAAACTGCCACTGGGCGCTATAAAACCGTCTTCAACAAAGCTCGAGCCCACGAGGTTTCCAGGCATCATAAGTGGGTCGTTAGCTACTTGTTGCAACACAATAGACAAGATGTAAAATGTTTGTGTCAATAGTCCGTTAATGTTTTCGCGCGCGACGTCAACGCCGCGCCACGGCATAAGTAGGTGCGAGCTCCCCTAGAGGGCCGATTCGCACGTGGAAGATCGCGTGCTACCCGCCGCGACGGTCTTCGGGGTTATAGTGCATGACTGCTGACCCGAAGGTCGCGGGATCGAATCCCGGCCGAGGGGGCCGCATTTCGATAGTGGCAGAATGCTAGAGGCCAGCGTGCTTAGATTTAGGTGCACGTTGAAGAACCTCAGGTGGTCGAAATTTCCGGAGCCGGCGTCCCTCATAATCACATCGTGGTTTTGGAACGTAAAATCCCATCAATTATATATTAGATCTGCACAGTTTGAGACGTTCGTAGACTCATATTTTCCGCTCTCATCGATATGCGCCGAATTTCAATTGACGCAAAGAACCTCAATGATCACGCCGAGAAACCTTGTACTGGGAACGAATCTTTCACATCCATGAGACCACTTTCAAGCTTGCTCGTTGCGACATGCGCATTTTGTACCCTTTGCTTCATAGTGACAGGCGCCAAGGCCTCCGCTAACACCCAGTATATTAGGCGTGCTCCTGTCGCACAAGGACACCGTATATGACACTTTACCTGCGACCTCATTTATGCTCACATGCACAACACAGGAAGCCATCGCGGAGGTTGGAAGTTGGTGCCCTTATTGCAAGTATCAGACCATTAATAACCCAACAGTGGAAACAATTCAAAAAAACATCAAAAATTTTTTAAGGACTGAACATGTTGATGATGATGATGATGAGATCCTCTACACATGGCTCATACCCACTCTGGGGATTGGCCAAGAATTGTAGATATGAAGATTTTAAAACTACTAGTTAACACAAAAGACAAGCATGTATGCTGTGCTCTTCGTCTTTCTTTACATTTCTATGCTCCTGAAACTACGAACTCTTCAAACACCCCCCCCCCCCCGCCATCCTCCCGCACACATCCGGACTCAATTCTTGCTGTCGTTTTTGAGCTCTAACATGGTTTAACGCTCGTGGATCTTGTTCAGTATCACTGCTTCCATTTTGACAGTGTTGTTTCTTAATCGATACAAATTCGATTGCAATCCTTGGCCAATCAACGTAAGTAGGTGGGAGCTACTGACTGAAAAAAGAAAGTGCACGACTAAAGTGACGAAGAAGACGGCGAAGACGGTGTCGGCTGGAAGGTAAGTCCGCAGTTTGCAGCTGCAGTTTGCAACGAACCGGAAACGATAGATAACTTTTTTCTATCACGCCATCGTTTCGCCTCATTCCGTAGGATGTTTATGGAAATTCCGACTGGTAGGCTGCGTTTACCATTTACTATTTCTCACCTGTTGTCATTTGGAGCCGATCAGTTCAGGGCAAGCCGCAGTGCTGTTATGACTGCGCTACACAAATTCATTCAAGCAATCGCCTATTCGCAGGACAATCAATAAAGTCATTTGATCTGATGAACAGGAAGAATACATTGCTAGTGTTGTTTTTGGTGTTGTTTTCTTCCGAGCATGGCTCATACCCATTGCAGGGGATTGGCCGAGTAGGGGGTGAATTTTTCCAATATTTTCTTTAGTGCTACCGACCACGGAAGCCAACGTTTTCCCTTTTATTTTTTCAATCTTTATCCCACGGCCTTTTGAATGTCTTACCTCTTTCACTTTTTATTTTTAGATCGCGTTTCGTTCTTCTCTTTCTTTTCGTGTTCCACAGCGTTTACACTTTCCGTTATAATCGACAGTGTGGCCAATCCCCCTCGTGCGTATTAGCCAGTTTCCTTTAGGCGACAAAACAAAACAAGTCTGCGGTCCATTTATTTTTATTTTTATTTAGCACCAGACCAATCCGCTCGCAAAACGGCTACGTGAACAATGAGTTCTCTGTCACACCAGCAAGAAAAGCTAAGCCCTCGTGCAGCTACCCAGAGTCGCAGACAATTGCGTCAACGTGGTCCCGGGCTCGGATTCGCAGAAAGTTTTTAGATCATAATTTTTCGTAAGGAGTTTCAGTATATTGTGATGTTTGATATATCATCAGCGAAATCAGCTGGGGAACGACAAAGCACGCCTATGAAAGAAATGGTCTGAGAATTTCGTTTCATTTTGTTAATTATTGTTGAGGAAAACTGCACGCTTCCATAGCTCACACATTATGCAGCCTTTTTGATGCAAAGCGAGCTCTCAGCGTTCTTCACTCTTTCGGTGAAGACAGGGCGATACTCATTAAGCACGAGTGCGGAATTGGGACCGAGTACAGGAGTCTGAAAATTAATATGCATAAAACTAAGTAATGTGGAACAATCTTGGCAGAGAACAGCGCTTTGCGATAGGTGGCGAGACACTGGAAGTTGTAAAGGAGTACGTCTACTTAGGACAGGTAGTAACCGCGGAGCCGAAACATGAGAGTGAAATAACTAGAAGAATAAGGATGGGATGGGGCTCATTCGGCAAGCATTATCAAATCATGAATGGTAGTCTACCACTATCCTTCAAGAGGAAGGTATATAACAGCTGCATCTTATCGGTACTTACCTACGGAGCAGAAACCTGGAGACTTACAAATAGGGTTCAGCTTAAATTGAGGTCGACGCAGCGATCGATGGAAAGGAAAATGATAGGTGCAACCTTAAGAGACAGGAAGAGAGCAGAGTGGGTCAGGGAACAAACGGGGGTTAAGGACATCATAGTTGAAATCAAGAAGAAGAAATGGATATGGGCCGGGCACGTAGCACGTCGGCAGGATAACCAGTGGTCATTAAGGGTAACTGACTGGATTCCAAGAGATGGCAAACGCGTGAGGGGGAGACAGAAAATTAGGTGGGTAGATGAGTTCAAGAAGTTTGTAGGTATAACGTGGCAGCAGAAAGCACAGGACCGAGCTGATTGGCGGAACATGGGAGAGGCCTTTACCCTACAGTGGGCGTAGACAGGCTGATGGTGATCATGACACGAATCTTTCGAGCAGACTGTCAAAATATGCCACTAAGTAGTACCATGTCGCCTGCTTGCGCAAGTGCTTCTAAGACAAACAAAATCACGGGCCTGTGCTGACGTGCAGCGTTGCGGGTGGAGCCCTAACCACACGTACGCGTTACAACGCGTCAACGCGTGTCGTGTAGACTCGGCGCCATGCCCTCTCTTTAGGGAGGGAGTGGGCGCGCGGCTACACGAAGCTGCGCGCCCTCTCTCTTCATCTCTCCGTAAAGAGAGGGTGCGGCGCCGAGTCTACACTCCACGCGCTGACGCGTTGTAACGCGTACGTGTGGTTAGGGCTTAAGGCGAGACTTCACGCCTTCAAACATCGTGCACGGTATCTATATTTCTATGCTTACTTGACTATTCAAGCAGTCGTGTACGGTTACGTTAGTGAACGCTTAAAGCCCAGTCCCAGATGGATTTAATTGTTCTGCAGGCCTCTACTGCGGCGTCTTTTTCACCCTGTGAATTGCGTTCAGAATTGCACTTTTTGTTCCTTATTAACTTCGTTATTACACGTGCTGCTAAGTTTCTTCCCGCACATTGTAGAAAAACCGGTGTTACCACACTACGGCCGTTGCTGTGTTATCGTACCGGATATAATTATCCAAGAAACACATCGCTAAAAAAGACAAGGACCAAGAATGACACGACACAGGCGCTGATCTTTCTTGGTCCTTGTCATTTTTAGCGCTGTTTACCTTGCGTAATCAATTACCACCAACTAGCCCAAATTTCTCTTCTAGTACCGGATATCTTTTTTTTTGTGTGTGTTTTCTGCTATAACACGGTCTTTCTATTTATATATGCATACTTCGATCCGTGTACCGTGTACTTCGTTAGGTACAGAGGTCAGCACGCTTGTCTAGAAAGCCGGAGCATCGCGCTGGGAGCTGTACGGGTGACATCTATGGATCACACGTGGTTTGAGATGGACCGCATCTGAGCATGCGCGGCCACCAATGACGCGCCTCCCATGCATTTTCTTTCCTTCATTATCGTCGCGGCTACAACAGCTGTTTTCACCATAAGAAGCGCTGTTGGTGGTGTAGCATCGCAGAAAAAGAAACAATAAAAGCGCAGGGATTTGCCCGGCTTGGCGCCCGATGCAAGCTGTACTGCAATATTATCCTAGTTTAACAGTTTTATTATTCTGGCAGTCCATTGCAGATATATCGCGCGTTATCTTTTATTCATTCTTCGCCGTAGCACCATCGTCATTGCTTCTGACAGTCAAAACAGTTGTTGTAACCGTTTTGATGACCAATGAAAGAAAATGCAAGGCAGGCGCGTCACTCGTGGCTGCGCATGCTCTAGACATCACCCGTGCGGGAGGGGCGTAGCCAGAAATTTTTTTCGGGGGGGGGGGGGGGGTCAATTATACTTGTGTATGTTCGTACGTCGTTTGGTTTGTGTGCGTGTATATATACGCAAGCAAAATTGAAAAATTTCGGGGGGAGGTTAAACCCCCCCAACTCCATCTGGCTACGCCCCTGCCGTGCAGCCCCGAAAGCGACGCTCCGCCGTTATTATAGGCTTACAAACCAACGTCGAGCGGCGCCACTGCTCTTATCGCAACTGGGGGCATCCACGGCCACAAGACTGTCGACCCCGCTTCCGCGTACGCGCAGAGCTCTCGGATCGCATCTGTGGTGCGTCACAATGTACTATGATGACTAGCAGTGACTCTGGACCGAATGAGGAGCGCATGCGCGCACGTGTCCAGCTGGCAAACCCGGCGACAAATCGCCTTCGCAGGCAGCGTCTGCACCCAGTAACGCATAGCTCAGCCACGTGAGCGTCGCGCGCGAACTTGAGCTTGGGTTCCCTATACACAGGCGTGTTGACCTCTGTCTGTACTCTCTATATGGCCTTACCCGGCCAGACATCGCACGAACTTTCAATTATTATCCTGATTCTTACAAGAAGTATATGGAAGGCAAGGTTCATGTACCACGGCACGAAGAAGAATGATATCGCTGAGAGTGTTAAGATATGGACGGAATGTGTTTATTGAATTAGAGAGGAAGTACACAGTTTATACCGGAAATCTGGGCTCTTGACCTGAACGTATGCCAAGCGATCGTCCAGCTGAGCGACTAAATACGGAGGGAAGCGAGGATGCTTTTGGAGCGGAAGCATTACTTTGGCTGTGGGACATTGTTCGGTACGAGAACAATAGATTAAACGCAATGCCACAATAATTCTCGGCAAAAAGTAGTGTCGTGACAATATAGGCAAGGCTCGAAGGTAAAAAAAAACACAAAAAAAACTCACAGGGTTCTTTATGCATTCACCTAAGGCGGCTCGAACGCGAAAGGAGTCCTCTTCTTTTTCTTCTCAGTCAATTTAATCATCCTCCCCCGCCCCGGTCCGAGAGTTTTCTCCACCTAACGTGATTTTGCACTGCCTCCAGGATCGGAAGTATTGCAAGCTTTCTATACACTTTACTTCGTTTTGCACTGCCTCCGTGATCGGCCCACTTTTTTGACCAAGCGATGATGTCATGCGGTGAAGTCGTCATGTGACGTCACGTTACGTGGCGTCATAGTGACGTCGCGATGACAGCGCGAATTCTGACTATCGGTAACGTCCTGATGACGTCACATGGTAAGTTCGTCACGTGTTGAATTTTCGCATCACTCGTGTTGACGCCAACGCCGCGAGGAGCCTTCGACTCGGACGCTCAATTTTCGCGTTTGATGAGGCATCTTAGGCTTTCGCCTTAATAATGGAACAACAAAGGGGATGATCACAGTAGAAAACAGCGCAATACAACGGAGGAAAGAAAGTCCAAACAGGAACAGCGCTGTTTTCTACTGCGATTATGTACCAACAAGCTCAAGTTAATACATTTTAAAAGTAGGGAATGGTTCACTACAAATGATAAGGAGGAATCAGAAAGCAATTTGTGAAAGCTGGCTGAAGAATGTTCAGGTGTCGTCCCGTTCGACTTATCCTTATTTCGATCTTTTACACAGCGGCGTGCAGCGGCCTTCCGGTTCGACAATGTCACGCCGTCGCGGTTAAAATTTGGCGACAAGGTCACCATCCGAAAGCCTCGAACAGCCTGCTAACCATCGTAAACCACACCACCCCAACCTCTAGATTGTGCCACTCTTCGGGTAAGAGCCTTTTCATGTTCAAGCGTAACTGCGAGTTTAAGCTCCGTGTTGTCGATGGTGGATGCCTACATTATCGTACGCTCACAAGAACAGGCATTCAACGCTCTTCTCCGTGTAGGCTGTAAATGCATCTCTAATGAAATATTTCGACCGGACCTATGGAAATGACGAGCTTACATTGTCACGTTCCCGGCCATTGCTCAAGACTAAATTATTTTTCACAGATATATCGGGCCGGCAATGAAGTGCGCGTCATGTTTGTGATAGAGCGAAGACTAACTATCGAAATTAAAATGTTCAATATGAAGCGTCCAATTTTAAGACGCGGCATCTACGCTCGCGATACGCGCCAACATGCACCAACTTCACCTTGGTACTGTTGCAACGGTGTTCTGTATTCATCTACGCAGGCCTTCTCCAGTTCTCCATCACCCCGCCATGGGCTTCGCGGCATTCATCTGTAAGCAGAAAATCTTCTGCCTCTTGACCCTGCAGGCATATATATATACATATATATATCTGTTGCATGCTAAAAAACCACATGGAACAGGCTGGCGTTTCGGCCGCGGGACCGGCCGTCGTCGGCGGGCCGGTCCGGCGGCATCATATGTATGTGTGTGTGTGAGTGTATGCATATATATATATATATATATCGAGAGAGAGAGAGAGAGGGGAAGCAATATTTGGCGTACACTGAGAGCAAACACGGTTGCGTAAAAAATTTGCGTTTAGAACCGAGTAAGGCCGGCACAAAATTCGGCAACTCCCACGCACTGTGAGAATTGATGTAATGCGAAGCGGCCAGCAAAGAGCTGCATACATCGCCCTGTTTGTCTTTGAGGCAAATGAAGTCATTCATGCCATGACATCCAGTTCAGTATATATCGCATGTTTCTCATGCATGCATGCTTGCATCTGCAATGTCGTATATGCCATGCCCATGAAACGTATATTGTGGTATATACAACGCATGACCTGTCATATATATTCGTCAAGCACCCATGCCATGACATACGAGTTTTGGTACATATTCAGTTAAAACGTCCGATAGCGCACCAAGACATGTCATGTAAATCGTGCCGTAGAATGTCATGCATGTCATGATTTGCATGTTTGGACCTGTCATTTATGTTCGTCATAACGATACCAATGTTGGTGTATATCAAGCTAGCGAACCAGCTACGACCGCAGCTTGAGCTGGCATGTAAATCATGCCGTACATGACATGCATGCCATTATTTTCATATAATAATAATAATAATAACAATAAAAACGCCAGGCCTGCGCTGAAACCGCAGCACAGTCACAGCGAAAGCTGGAAGAGCGGCGTTTCTATAGCCCGTTGTAAGCTCTCTTGGGGCTACAAATCAAGTAGACTAGAAAGGTACCCACTACGCCATAAATCACAATTTTTGTGAAGTTGGGAAGCACCTACTAAGCCATTATTCGTCATTCTGCGGAGAAGCAAGGCACCAGCTACACGTCAGTAAGGCATCATGTGCACTTTGTTGACGCGACGACTGATGACGATGAAGAATTATGGCTCAGCCTTTTGTAATGGGTTGGAAGCTTTAAACGGCCCACCAGTTATGTAATTTGCATTGGGTGACGCCCGGTCGCTATTTCCCTCTCCCGTCATGCTGTATAACATAGGTTGACGTGGGAGAGAGACGGGGGGGGGGGGGCGAAGAACTTTACTGAGACCCCGAGGAAATGGATCATGCGCTCATGGGCTTCCTTGGCAACCAATCGAAGTGCACTTGCGAGGAACCCACTACGCTATAAAGCATTGTAATTTTACTGGGACCCCGAGGAAATGGATCTGCGCTTATAGGCGTCCTTGGCAACCAATACAAGTGTACTTGCGAGGAACCCACTACGCTCTAAATCATTCTAATTTTTGAAAAGTAGGGCAGCAGCCATTGTGCCATTTTTCGTCATTTTACGGATGTCCGTGGTACCTGCTAAACGCATGTAAGGCACTATGCGCACTTTGTTGATGCTGTGCCTGATGACGACGAAGAATTATGGCAGAGATCTTTGTAATGGGTTGGAAGCATTTCACAACCTACTCGTTGCGCAATTCGCACTGTGTGACGCCTGGTTACAGAATTCGCGTTGTGCGACGCTTGGTGCTTATTTTACTCTTCTACCACGCTCTATTGCATATGCTAATGTGGTTTCTTCCCGACATGAAGCCTGTATAGGACCTTTTTGCAAAGTAGTTTCAAGCACCGGCATGGCTCAGAGGTTGAATACTGGGCTCCCACGCAGAGGGCCCAGGTTCGAACCTCGTTCCATCCTGGAATTTTTTTCTTATTTCGTTTTTTTTCTTATTTCGATCGATACTGGTTACGGACACCGGCGGCGGCGGCGGCGGCGGCGGCGGCAGCGGCGGCGGCGGCGGCGGCGGCGGCGGCGGACAACTACGCGCCAAAAACGGCCGGTGAAATGATCTCATAACAGCTTTCGCTGTAATAACATCTGGGGTTTAACGTCCCAAATCCACGATATGATGACGCCGAAGTGGAAGGCTGCGGAAATTTGGCCACCCGGGGTTCTTTAACGTGCACCTAAATCTAAGTACACGGGCCTCAAACATTTTCGCCTCCATCGAAAATGCAGCCGCCGCAGCCTTTCGTATTATCACCTGTCATTTATGTTCGTCATACAGAAATGTCGTCGTAGCAATTTTGATGCATATCCAGTTATCCACTTCATTAAACGGCCGCGAGCGCGCCGAAACTATGTCATGTAAATCATGTTGTACATGACATGCACGTCGTGGCTTGCACGTTAGTACCTGGCATTCGTATTCGTCATACAGGCATGTTATACAATACCAGTAAACCTTTTGTTGGGTCTAAATGGTACATAGCATTTAAGAAGAGAAGTTCAGCGCAAATCAAGACGGACCACAAAGAATAGAAGAGACAAGCTTGTCTGTTCTATTCTTCGTGGTCCGTCTTGATTTGCGCTGAACTTCTCTTCTTAAAAAATATACAATACCAGTTTCGGTATACATACCACTAACGAAACTGCCAAGGAGAGCACAAAGTCGTAGGCGGATGATAGATAGATAGATAGATAGATAGATAGATAGATAGATAGATAGATAGATAGATAGATAGATAGATAGATAGATAGATAGATAGATAGATAGATAGATAGATAGATAGATAGATAGATAGATCGGGGAAGCAAGCAGAACTCCAGCAAGTAAGGATGAAGCGCTTGATTGGGCGAACTTGTGCCCAGAAAGAAAAAAAGGTCCGTTTCACTGCAAGGGCGAAGCGATGAATGCGATAGCAACAAATTGTAGTGTTATACGAAGTGAGGCTGCAGCTAACTCTTTTGTATCCGATCTCGCGTAAGTACAAAACGCTGGTGTAAGAGAATACGGCCGCTTCAGGGAGAGATGCTCTTTCCGCATAGTCACTTCGCGTTGAGAGCGAAGCACGTAGAAGGGGTATGAGAGCCGCTAGCTGATGGCTCCTGAAATAGTGCGCGCGCCAGCGATCACAACTACGCCCTTCAAAGTTCGGGCGGGCGTTTCCTGTCTGCCTCGACGGCAGGCCTCCAGAGCGGGGTAATGTTGTCGCGTGCGCCCTCTGAGCGACGGAAATGTGCCGGCTCGTTTGATCTTTGCTTCGGCCGCGTACGTCGCGCCCGCTTGCGCGCTTTTATCCGCGGTAGAACATACGATACGCGGAGTGATCTTATCAATTTGGACTTTATACGGGACATGACGGCGACGGCGGCCGCAAAAACCCGTCGAGGCTGTCCATGTAATAGCTATCGCAATAAAAATGTGACACTCTGTGCGACGATAGCTTCGAGCACAATCGTCAGTCCTCGGTATAATCGAAAAACTAATCGGCGGTGAAGGGCGTCAACGTTTATACACGCCTCAGAGTACATTCTAGCGTTATCACTGATGCTCACGTACAAGCTGGAAGGTACCTAAACGTACGCGTTGGGCATGTTATGTTTGCAGAAGTCGGCGTCATTCGCGAAGCAGCGTCCCAGTTGAAGCGCGACCTGCTCCTAGCAATGAAGCAGATCACAGCAATTGAAAAAGGCGGTCACGGTGAATAAAAAAAAAAGCAAGTACGCGTGTTAATATAGCAACGCAGTGTTCTGGTCGCTACTTGGTCATCGCCGGAGAGATGAGACGTACGCACAAGAGAGCCATGGACTTTCTCCTGAATTGATTTATTTGGTTAAAGTTTTTCTAATTAGACGTTGTACACACTTGGACGCTACATAACTTTGACAAATCTGAGCAGCACTCCCTGCAACCTGCTCTCGTGGCGTATCCGGTGCGACTCTCCCTGGGCTCCTCTGGAAGCGTCCCGAGGCCACCCCAGAGACCAAACAAAAAGGACCACTCAGAAGTCCCCGTTGACCACACCCAATCGGGTGTCACGAATTCAAACAGCTAATCACCCAATCGCGGGTGATCTCCACCGAGTTTGAACTCGATGACCGCCGTCCGCCTAAAGAATAATGATCTAAGCTTAAGTAAAAAAAGTCACAGTTTCGCCGCAAGGACGAATCAATGAATGCGATAGCAAGAAAAGCGGCCCGTGATGGACGCGCTGCTACGCTGCAAAAACATCTGCTCCAGGCAGCAACTACCGCGCGATGCAGACAGCGGAAGGGCAAGGTTCTCCCTGCGCAAATGTTAGAAGCGAGCGAGCTGGCCGACGACTTTTAAATGCGCCCGTTGCACTCCTCGCGCCATCTCGCTGGTATTAAAGAAACGCTTCTAAGCGCCTGCCGTCTCTGATGCGTGCCAGCGGTAAAGGGTGTGTATATAACGCTCACCGTTATCTACCGGGAACTGTCTGCGCTTTGTGGCGTAGTAGTTAGCGCCACGCGCTGCGGAGGGAGAGGTCACTGGTTCGGTTCCGCGCTTCGAAGCATTTTTCTGAATGACTTTTTCTTTGGGCCTTTTATTTATATACTAGGGGTGTGCGAATAGTGAAATTTCATCACGAATGAAATTCGAATCGAATAGTGCCGAATAGTGGCCTAAAATATCGAATATCAAATCGAATATCGAATAGTATCGAAGCGTGCACGCCAGTTACGGCAAGACAAAAAAATAGTCATAGTTTCGCCGCAACGGCGAAGCAATGAATGCGATAGCAATAATTAGAATGTAACGCGAAGAACGGAAAGCAGCTCGAAATTGCAGCGCGTCGCTCGAGCCCAAGGACGCACGAAAAGAACGCACCAGGACGAGCGCGAACTATCATGCGTCACAGCTCGACACTTGAAGCGCATTGCTCAAACATAAAGCAGGACGCACGAAACGAACGAACAGGTACACACAGGACGAGCGCGAACTGTCACAGTTGTTACTTATTTCTGTTTGAACAGCGCGCTCCTTTCGCAAACGCGGCCGCTGCGAAGTGACCTTCGTACGCTCCGTGGCTTCAGCGCGGACATCGCGGGGAAAGCACAAGACATACAACCGCCCGCTGCACCCCCCCCCCCCCCCCGGCCGCCCCCTTCTTTCCTCGAGATATGCGACGAAGGCGGCGACGTCCTGTAGGGCGAAGACCACGGCGTTCGCAGGAGCGGCGCGATGATCTTTAGAGCGCGCAACGCGCGCACATGCGCATCTATGTGGCGAATAAGAAAGCATGCTGAAAGAAATGGTGTATATAAATAGCTCGCCTTTAGCAGGCTGAAAGACGGTACTGTTGGTGGCGTCACCGTCTAACACCGCTCGCTGGAAAGCGGGAGGTCGCCCGTTCGATTCCGCGCGTCGGAAAGTTTTTCTGAATTATTTTTCTTTGTGGCTTACATATATATATATATATATATATATATATATATATATATATATATATATAAGGTGAATGACGGCGGCCGGCGACGGCAAAAATCAGCCGAGACTGTCCATATAATTGCTATCGCAATAAAAAAAGAAATCAAGGAAGCTATGGCGTGGTGACAGCTTTCGCGCTTGTTCGGGAGTCACTTTCTTTTATCTTTTTCCAGCTTTTATGGGCGCGCAACCATGTTGATAGAAGAGCCGCCATTCTAGTCAGCAGCGACACTTTTAACCTCCTAATGGGTAACAGAGGGTGGTACGGCAGATAGCTCTTTTTTTTTCCTGTGGCCATGCAATGCGGCTCAATTGACAATGGTCATGTTATTGTGCTCCATCGCCATGGGTGCTCTGGGCCCGAAAATCCTCGGGCGCCCGTTCACAGCAGCTTTTTGATTACGCGCCGAAACGATGGGAGTTTCTGATAGAACGGAGTTTCTGAACGAGTGGTCAGTGCGGCAGTGGCGACTGCGCAGCGTGAACAAATTTTCGCATCCGAAACCAATCATCAAGGGTTTAGCGGGCCAAAGTCGGGATGTTTTACGGCCCTTGCGGCATATGCGACCGAACTATGCAAGAAGTCCGGAAGCGAAGTTGAGAAGGGCTTGCCACTTTTCTTGTCTTTCTTTTTTTTACGTGCTGAAATAACGTAATCTCCTCTAATATAAACATGCGCTCATTTTCGAACCAGGAAATCGGTGAAAGTTTTAACGAAAGGCCTATTGTAACGACGTTAGCGTTAGGCTTAGCTACCCCACCTTCACCAAGTTGTAGGATTGGCCTTTGTCGCGTTTTAGATATTCGTCCTGTCGAATTATTCGAAAGTTCGAATACTAGCTATTCGAAAGTCGAATCGAATTATTCGATTAGGTAGTATTCGATTCGACTTCGAAACTCGATTATTCGCGCACCCCTAATATATATATACTTACTTATACATATACGGTGCATGACGGCGGCGCCAAAAACGAGCCGAGACTGTCCATATAATTGCTATCGCAATAAAACACACAAGAAGCTACCGCGACATCCGTTAGGCCACCACCGTACAGTTCACCCCGCATACCTTCAGGCGCCGCGGATGCAGAGCCACCTGCGTCGCCTAAGTGAGAAACAGCCTCTCGTAATAAGAAAAATAACGCTGTCGCACAGCAGAGCCGGTGAGCAGCTCAAGGACACCGCCGCAAAACCCTGCTCTTGGACAGACCCCCGACATTGGAACGAGCCAAAAATTAGAAGACAATAGCTACATCCACGATTACGCGACAATATAATAATTCGGGCAGTTTCATTTAAAAGGACCATGTGCATGATCATGGAGGACAATGCATCGCGCGAGATATATTCTAGTTTACCGAGTCAATATCGATTTCACCTTAACTAGGACAGTTCAGTTGATTAGGATGGTATGTCGAAGCGTTTGTTCGACGATTTTTGTACCGATTGTATACATTCATATTTGCGTCCATTTTGCCTTCGATTCAATTTTCCACCCATATACGGCGGGTAGTATTTCGCACCTTTAAGCGTCCCTCGCTCTGTTTTGTCTTTGTTGTATTGGCAGTTGCTTGTAGAGTTCTACATATTGTGGCAGCTCGCCGGTGATATGGTGCCACAAATCGCCCTGCTCGACATGCTCGGCTTCCGAATTACGGGAGTCCGCGCCCGGGACTGTGGCTTCCTGGCTCCTGTCTCTCCATAACGAGTCGTTCCTCGACGCGGATGGTTCGCCACCCTCCAGAGATGGGGCAAGAGGGCGGTGTCCCGTACTCCATTAAAGAAGCGTTAAGGAACGCGGGTTCCTCCTGTTCGTCATATACGGTCCTTAGGGCAGGCCCGCGCAACGCCGCAACCCTGACCGTGAAACGCAGATTGCAGGCTCTGGCTGCGGCATCGCAAGCGGACACTGATGGAGACGTTGCAAAGCTGTCGGCTTTCTTGCACGCAACAATAAATTTACGCACTTTTTGGGAACGGAAAACACTGTGTCGTCCGCGGCAGAAACACAGTTGTTGTTGTTGTTGTTGTTGTTGTTGTTGTTGTGTTGTTGTTGTTGTTGTTGTTGTTGTTGTTGTTGTTGTTGTGTTGTTGTTGTTGTTGTTGTGTTGTTCTTGTTCTTGTTCTTGTTTTAACAGAGAAGCTGTTTAAGCCTGCTGTAAAACTGTGGTGGGTACAAGTGCAGAACAAAAAATATTATCGAGAACGGGTATTTACCCCAGAAATCAGGCAAATCCCACTACTCACAGCTGGTTCACTAAAAATATGACGTCTGTCATAATCACATCGTGAATTTGTGGCGGCAAAATCTCCAAAATTACCATAGCGACAACTTTCCAAAAGCAATCAAAACCGAGCTATCACTCGGCAGACTCTGTTATTGGCTTTCAACACGGCAATTTTCGTTTTTTTTTTTTTGAACAACGTGTTTGAGTATCCACTCTTTGTCAGCTGTTCCTCAACGATAATAAGTTCCTTCTGGAGGCGTCTGTCATAGGAGCAGGATGCGTTCTGTTCAATCAAAAAGAGTGGATCACTGAACGATTGTGAGGCAAGGACCTCGAATACGAGGAATGTACCTGAAACCTCATTTATGCTCAGATGCACAACACAAGGAAGAAATCGGGGGAGATTGCAAGTTGGTGGTGATATTACAGGTATCGGGATATTACTAACACAGCAGTCAAAGTAATTCCAGAATGATGATAAAATTTTTGAGCGTCTGAAAAAATATGCTATACTTTTCGTCTCTCATTGTCCTCTATATTCTCCAAGCCGATCAGCTTTGGGCCGTCCAGAGAGCCCACGATGCGGCGGTCAGGCTAAGCCTGCCCGTCCCAACGTGGGAGAAGACCACTGCGCGCTAGTCGCGTCTCTCAGGACTATATTTAATAAAGTTCCACCATCCATCCATGAACCTACACCGTTCCCTCCCCTGCTCTCAATTTATGCCTCCGCTTTTGAACTCTAGCATGCCAGTTAAACAGTTCTCGCGGTTCCTCTTTATCATAATTCGTTCTAATTTCCCACTGTTGTTCCTTAATCGATATAATTTTGCTTGAAGGAGCAACCGCTGGGCAGTCAGCACAAGTGGGTACGAGCCACTGATTGAAACATAAACAACAACAACAACAACGGGCGTGAGACTACAGCGGCGACAAGGACGGCCATCGACGGTGTCGGCTGGAACGTAAGTCCTCACTTAATCTAATTTTATTTTTATTTATCAGAAACCCCTCCGCTCGCACAAAGGCTACGCCAACACAACAATGAGTCCGCTCTTACATTAAAATAAAAAACTTGGAGGACGCTTGAGCTTCCCCTTCAAGAGTAGAACGCGATAGCTTAATCGGCCCTCGTGCGCATCCCTTTCTCAACTGCTCACCTATAGACGTCAGACTCTGCCCAGGCGGCGCTGAGAAAAACACCGCCACCAGCGCCCTCATCGTAGCCCTGGCACTAACTGGGTAGTGCAAAGAGAGCCGCCCGCAAGCGAATGTGCATAGGCCGCAATATAACCTCCTCTTTCGTTGGTGTCGAGGCGCGGTTCCTGAAAATCAAGGACCTGGAAAGCTTCTTCCGCCAATCCACGCTTCAGAAACAAAGGAAGCTGAATCAAAGCGAACTGCGAGTACAATGCAAAATAAGTTTGAGTTATTCCCGCGCGCTGCAACTCGCAAGTACAAGCGAGCATCATACGACACCGAGTTCGAGGCAAGCCCTCCGACATCCGTTCTCTAGAGCCTAAATGCGTTAAATCGGGTATATACGTATGCCACAGCGATAAAGTACCTACATACACGGTCAATTTACTTAGCTATGCATCTTACGATCAGCAGTAGAAAACTCGGTTCATCAGGGGCGAATGGCTCCGGCGATTTTCGCCTTTTCAGTTGCATTCTCCCTTAATTCATCTCTCGCTTCCTGTGCATTGGAGTGTTTTATTACGCATCTTCAAATGGTCTCTTCATGGTCGTCTTCCGTTTGTATGTACTGCAAATGGGGATACGTGCGTGTCCACTTTCGCGGGGTACAGCTAAAGGCAAAACCGTGGCCTCCGAGATAGCTACGGCAACCGCGGAGGACACGGGCGAAACAAACCTGAAGGGGGTCACGACCAACATTCTGCGATTTACTTGTATGACGCACGTGTTAGCTAGTTAGAACCAGAACTCTGATCCTTCAAAACGTACGTCCGCGACTGCTGTGTTGTGACGACCACCTCGTCGCGGTGTGCGTATCACGCGTCTCCAGTCTGCCTCTAGCTGCTCACTTTGTGTTACACGACAGCACCGCGATCAGAGCCTTTGCTGACCTTCATAGTCAAGGTTACCACGGTTTTGCATCAGGGCTACGCAAAACAACAGCAGAGCCACACATTCATGCCACCGGCTGTGGAGGACGCGGGTACTTCGCTTACCCAACACGCTCGCAACGGCCCGTATTCCAGCGCTCTCGCCTTTCTTCTTCGTACGACAACTATGGAAATCGGTAAAACTGAACGTTGTTATTCAGTCTTTTACGTCCGTGGCAATCCACAACGCAACAGTGCGTCTTTTGCGGAGTTTCTTCGTAGCGTGCGGAGGGCTCTCGTCTGCTGCGTTTTTCGCCGTCGTTCAGGCGAGTGATCAGCAAGCACTTCACGACGGCTCGGTGGCGCGTCCGACTAGCGGAGAGCAATTCACAGCTCTTGTTCTGAGTGCTAAATGCGCAAACACACGCGATATTAAGCTCAATCGTTGTTTCGCACTCGCTAGTTGCACCTGGTCCCATAGTAAACTGTGCGAGAGAGTCGGTCTATGCACTACTCAATACTTCTCCGACAGGTGGCGCCACACATCTTGGAAACTCCAGAGTCTGACGTCTATAGTTTCGGTTTTCGGTGCATGCCTCAACCGTGCCGTAAGGAAACGAACGACTGTGCGCGCAGCATTGGCCGTTTCAAAGTATCCTAGAACGCCTACTGCAAATACAGTTGTCAAGCGCCCACTACGGCATAATTATTCCTTTTGCTTATCAGCGAAGGGCCCACCACGCGTCCGTAAGGCAACACGCGAACCTACGCAGCTGTTCACTTTGTTGATGCTATTGCTGATGACGATGTATAAATATGTCTGAGCGCTTTGTAATGGGTGGGCCTTTTAAAACACCCATTCGTTGCACAATTCACATGTTTTCAAGCCTGGCGCGATTCGACGCCTCTGCCATGCAATATTACATGCGCTAAGAAAACTGCCTCCACTACATGGCATTCATATAGTGTTTTTTTTTTTTTCGAAGCAGTTGCAAGAAATAGCGCGGCCATGTGGTAGAACACCTGCTGGCCACTCAGGCGGCCTGGGTTTCGATTCTTACTCGAATCCGAATGTTTATATTATTTCTTTTATTTGCCTCTTTCTCCATTTTTTTGGTCACGGAGAAGATAATGATCTTTCGCTCACAACCAACGACACCTTCACCGAAGCCGACGACGACACCGCAATTTCTGCGAAACGACTCTTTAACGCGATTGCGTTAAAACTAAGCACTCATGCAACAACCCCGGACAAATGCATCTGTATCAGCTCCAAGTGTGGCAGCCAGCTATTCTCACTAGTGCCGTGAGAAAGCTACTGCGCTAGAGCGTGCCTATGGTCAACAAATTCCTGAACAATATAATACCTGGGGTTTAACGTCCCAAAACCACGATATGATTATGAGGGACGCCGTAGTGGAGGGCTCCGGAAATTTTGACCCCCTGGGGTCTTTAACGTGCACCGAAATCTAAGTACACAAACAGAGGTTCTGTTTGTGTACTTAGATTTCGGTGCCTGTAGTTCTGTTTGTGCTTAGATCACAGATCTAAGCGCAAACAGAACTACAGGCCTGCATTCACGTGCAGCGATTCGGGTAAGGCGAGATGTCATTTCTTCAAACGGCTTACCGTAACTTTTCTTCAATGCGCACTTGATTACAGATACTGTCATGTACAGTTCTGTGATTGAATGTTAGAGGCACATTCCCAGGCAGATTCAGTTCTTCGGGAGCCTTCTGTTACGGCGTTTTTCTTAGCCTGCTAATTGCCTTCAGCATTACCCTTGTTCTTTTTTTATTAACCTTATATTTTACATGGTGTATAGTTTTTTGGCGCGTATTGCCAGAAAGCCGCTTTTGCAGGACCATGACCGTTGCTACGTTGTCGTACCAGGTTTTTTTTTTTTCGCTATAACAGGCTGCTTTTAGTTATTTATACAGCCTCCTACCGTGCACTCCAGTAGGTACTCTAAACACGCCCATAAACGGCTAGACTTCGCTCAAATTTTCAATACTTATTGTCCTCCTTACCAGAAGTAGTACAATGAAGAGTAAGGTCCCATGCATAGCATGGTACAAAGAAGAATTATTTCAATCAGATTATTCAGATATGAATTGCACATATTTTTGAACGGCACCGGAAGTACATAGGTTTACAAAGGAAATGTGGGCTCTGACTATGTCGTCACGCTGTGGAGCGATGATCCTATAAGGGGACAGATATGTGGAGGCAAGTGAGGTGATGGCCATGGAGAGGAAGCATTACATTGACTCTGGGACGTTGCTCCTTTAAGTTGTCATCAAAGAGAACGGTACAAGCGAAGCAGATTGAATGTAAGCACACAAAGCCACGCTTGTCAATGCTTGTGGATTAAAAATAGTTTCATTCCATGATATATGCATAAGACTAATTGAAGAGAAGGTAGTAACTGAACAGGTAAGGGGAGCTCCGCTGCAAATAATGAGGATCGGGAAAACACTTTGGGAAGGCTGGCTGAAAACATATGCAGGTGTTTTCCGTTCGACTCGCCTTTAATTTTTATCTTTTCGCAGCGGTGTGCACCGGGCCCCCCGGTTCCACAACGTCACGCCGTCGCGCGTGAACGCTTGGAAACAAATTCGCATCATCAGGAGGCATCAAGCAGCGACCCGCCTGATCAGCTTTAACTTCCAGATTGAGTCACTGTTCCGGTAAGAGTCTTTTTACTTTAGACTTAACTGCGAGTTGAGATGGCGCGCTGTCGATGGCGCCTGTATTATCGCATGCTTAACTGCTACATTTATGGTAACGGTTAGCGCGCTAAAATATTTGTACAATAAAAAGAATAAGCCTTCCTGACTGTACCTTGCCCATGTTGTAAGTGAACAATGATTGACATGGCCTGGGTTGAATGTTTCCACTAGACCAGTGGTTCTCAGCCACGAAGGTTTCAGGGACTCCTTGTCGACTTGTCGAATTGATGGGGAACCCCTTTAAGTGAGAAGAAAGGGGAGGGTTGTAAATTAACCCAATATGCAGCGTGAAATAGGTACCTTTTATTTCTACCTGCCAAAGTATGGTAAAAAAGATGCCACGTCAATTCAATCTCAACACCCGTAAATAAGTTGCGCGTTCCGCAGGTTTCTAGCTGTGTTTTCTCGCAAGCTTATGTCGTACGAGCATTCTCGCAAGCTCATGTCGTACAAAACTGCAACAAAACTTTACAGCCATCTCACGAAGGAGAAACATAGGTGAGCTCCGCCGCAATGCAATGCTGTTACGCAACGAAGCAAAAAAAAAACCGGAAGGGGTCGTTGTCATGGGACATAATGTGCCTTCAAAAAACGCACGCTTTTTTTTTTTTTAAACCATAAGTTTCACGGACCTCTAAAAATAGCTTCGCGTAACCCCTGGGTTACGCGAACCCCAGCTGAGAACCATTGCGCTAGACCTTAGTAATTGATCAGTCTACGTTTTACCGCAAGACAAAGTTTTTGTTGTGCAGAGAGCTATCATGGCCGCATGGACCGCGAGGCATGCTTGCCATGGAACAAAGACGAATTCATGCAGTCATGTTCAATATGAGCCGTTCATCATTAAATCCATTGCGCCTTCGCACCCACCTGCGCTGTCGGATCGCGTCGTCATGCACGAACTGCAGTTTAGAGATGTTCTAACGGTGTTATACTGTCTTGTTTACAGGCCTTATTAGAAATCACGTCTTCAGAGGCTCTTGGTTCAGCCCACCATAACTCCACCATGGGCATGGCTGCCTTCATTAGTAAGCAGCCCTAATCGTTGCTATCTATCTATCATATATCTATCTATCTATCTACTATCTATCTATATCTATCTATCTATCTATCTATCTATCTATCTAACTATCTATCTATCTATCCTCATCTTATCTATCTATCTATCTATCTATCTATCTTATCTATCTATCTACTCTATCTATCTATCTATCTACTCCTATCTATCTATCTATCATCTCTAGGTCGTTCCGTTTACGTGGTTGGTCTTCATTGGCTGTCTATTTTCTGTCGTGTTTTCAGCTATATTGTTAGGGAAGTGTTCATGAACAATGATGGCGTCATGAAGGTGTTTGTGGTAAGGCTTCATGATTAGGGACCAAGAAGATTCTGCTTTATGCGAGAAACACCTTTACACCCACACTTTTGGCTATGCGATGTTTGTGAAAAGTGTGGGCTGATGCTCAGAAGCCCGCTTAAATTACCCTAAGGAACAACTTACCGCTGTGAAGAAGGTATCCTCTTAACGGGCTCCTGTAACACCTTTTTCGCGTCATCCCAGAATTACCTTACCATTACCTTACGTACCTTACCAAGGCTACGCAATGAGTGCGACTGTAACAAATCGGAATGTTGTACGAAGTAAGGCTAGCAGCCAGCTCTTTTAGTATCCAACCTGGCGTAACTCAACAAAGTGCTGGCGTAGCGAAACACGGCCGCTGCAGTGAGCGAAGCGACCTTCGTGCCGTCTATCGCTTCAATGCAACCTTAAACTTAGCGGGCAGCGCGCAGCACGAACAAGGGTATGAGCCGTCTGCTGCTGATCTCTCCGTCAATATGTCAATATAGCCTCCCATCCCCCTCCTTGGAGCTTGTTACGCGTACCTTGTTATGACTGTGGCAGTCGCCATTTTTTGTGGGGTTTTAAAGTTTTAAGCGTTATGCAGTAATTGTTAGGGTGAGGTGCATGCACTAAGCAGATGCCTACAGTAGCACTATGACGTGGCGGAGACATTCGATTTAGCGACCAGAAGAAAAAAAGTTGTTCGCAAAATGACCACTTTGCACTCCTATTTTCGGCAATTTGATGAACATCGACAGTCTGTGTCGGTGCTCCGAAACCCCCTCAAGGGACACAAAACCTATCCCGCTAAAAAGATGGTACCTCTTTAAGGGGCCCTGCAACACCTTTCTCGATTGATCCCCGAATGACTTTGCCGTTCATTTCAGTTGCTTCAAGAGTCTGCCTCAAAAAAAAAAAAAAAAAAAGAAGAGAGAGAGAGAGAAAGAAAAAAAGAAAAGAAAAAGGAAAAGATTTGGCAGATACCGCGCGTTGTGCTCATCGGTTTCATGCGAAGCAGCCAGCGGCTACATTTGTGCTGTATTTTATGGCTTTCAGCCAAGCGTTATGAGGTGGATCGACATGTTTCTGTAAGTGTAGTAGCTGTGTGCATATCGTGGGCTTACCAGGCACGTCGACAACACTGGCGTTTAAAGGGTAACTTATGGTGCGACGTAACGTCAGCCCTCACGTTATAGAGTTCATACGTCAGTATTATCGAAACTAAGTGCACTTCATAGTGCAATGTATTCGCAATGTATTCGTTAATGTATTCCTCCGGGGTCGAGCAATGCCTCAATATAGCTTTCCTGATCATAGGAATACAAATGTAATGTTTATTAGACTGCTATAAAAGCGGAGCCAACACTGGAACCACAGACGATAATCTGATATTACGCCTGTATCGTACAAGTACATATGTAGTGTTTGTTGCTTTCTTGTAAAATTAGACAGCACCACAACCACAATTGACGTAGCGCCGTCACCACGCCTGTATAGACTGTTTTTCCAAATTAGTTTATGACCTGGCGTGGCTCTGTGGCAGAATACATGATTCCACACTGAATGCTTGGGTTCGATTCCTGCGGGGATTCAATTTTTATTCTTTCCATTCGTCGGGTCAACGCTGCCAATGTCGGTTTTTCTTAACGCTCTCGCATTTAAATTACCAATGTCTGTTCTCGCTGCACCTGGGTAGACGTAAACTGTCAAATCACCTGTGGCGCATACCCGTACACCGCGGCCCGTGGTAAACGGGTATCTGCCACACGTGTCTAAAGGAAAGGGTTTGACGACGTACACGACAGGATATTCATGTTATTCATGTCACGACCCGACAGTCATATTCCTCAAATCCTTTTACCATCTTTGGTCTACACCAAGGCCAATTTTGGTCTACATCAAGTTAAGGAAGCGATCACGAGAGCACCCAGACGTAGGCGGATAGATAGATAGATAGATAGATAGATAGATAGATAGATAGATAGATAGATAGATAGATAGATAGATAGATAGATAGATAGATAGATAGATAGATAGATAGATAGATAGATAGATAGATAGATAGATAGATAGATAGATAGATAGATAGATAGATAGATAGATAGATAGATAGATAGATAGATAGATAGATAGATAGATAGATAGATAGATAGATAGATAGATAGATAGATAGATAGATAGATAGATAGATAGATAGAAACGCTCAAAGTGCAAAGGGTCGCTAAGAAATGCTTCGCATTTAGAAAGGACTAGACGCACCAGCATGACGGTGGTCGACTGCTGACGCGAAGGTCGCAGGATCGAATCCCGGCGGCGGCTGTCGCATTTCGATGGAGACGAAATGCTAGAGCACGTCGCAATAAAGCAATAAACGCCTCACAACAACAAAGCACGTCACAAGAAAGTGAGAAAGGTGGTCTAAGTGAAATAACAGAACGCAAATACGCGTGTCAATAATAATTTAGGCAGTTTCATTTAAAGAAGTGCATGTGCGATTCACAACGCATTGCGCGCAATATATTTTAGTTTACAGAGTCAATATCGATTTCATCTTTAACTAGACGGTTTAGTTCATTAGGAAAAGTATGTCGAAGCGTTTGTTCACTGATTTTCGTTCTGATGTAACATTCATATAGTCATATTTTCATCCATTATATCTTCGATTCAAAGTTCTGCCCATTATACAGCGGTAGTATTTCGCAGCCGTCAAGCGTCCTCGTTTCGTTTTTCTTTTTTTTTTTCTTGTCTTGCAGTGGTTATGGAGTTTTACATATTCTGGGAATTCATCGGTGCTGCTATGGTACCACAAATCGCGCTGCTCGACATGCTCGGCTTCCGAAATGCGGGAGTCGCGCCCGGGACCGTGGCTTCATGGCTCCTGTCTCTTCATCACGGAAAGGTGCCTCGGCGCGGATAGTTTGCCACCCTCCAGAGATGGGGCAAGAAGGGCGGTGTCCCGTACTCCATTAAAGAAGCGTTATGGAACGCGGGGATATTCCTGTTCGTCGTGTACGGTCCTTAGGGTAGCCCCGCGCAACGCGGCAGCCCGGAGCGTGAAGCGCCGGCTCTGGCAGTGGCGTCGAAGTGGACTGCGATGGAGCCGTTGCAAAGCTGTAATTTCTCTTGCACGCACCAATAAATTTACGCACTTCTTGCGAACGGAAAACACTGCGTCGTCACTGCGTCGTCACTGCAGACACCGCCGCCGCCGCCGCCGTCGTCGTCGTCCTCTTCCTTTTCGTACTCTGCGCATAGATCATACGCAATGCAGGGGAATGGGTGAGACGGTGGGTGGATTTTACCATTAGGTTCTATGATGGTAACATTCCTAGATGCTATAGTTAAAGGGCCCTTAAACCACCCAGAGGTCGACATTTAGTTGCGGGGTTTGAGTTATGCACGAGCCTTCAACAAGCACGCAGCCGCGAGGATTTTTGGAAACGGTGCCTTAATAGCGGTGCTACACGCGTTCGACGATCCAAAAGAGGCCGTCGCTCGTTTCGCCCTTTCCTTCTTCTTCAGTGGTAATTGAGGAAAGGAAAAAGGCACCTAATTTCTGTCTGCCTATAGGCGACACGGCGCAGTGCCTTGTAGGGGTGGGGGTAAGGAGGGAATAAAAGAATAGTAGGAAAAATAGAGAAAGAAATGAGAGGGGCACTTCCATCCAACGAAGAGAGAAGAGGACAGGAAAGATGGGGGAAACGGTCACGAGAGTTCAGGGACGGGATCACGGAACACAGCCAGAGGCACGGTGCACAACATCGACGAAGCGGCGAAGGCCCCGGCGATGAGCGGCGCACGGCATAGCGGGCGAGGCGACCGTCACGGGGCGCCGATCCGCGAGAGGTACGAGGAGTAATCCAGGACATCGCGGCCGGCACGTCCATCTTGCTTGAAATCCAGCGAGCGAATCCGCCCTTTCCTTCGCTGTGCTCCGTTCGTCGATTCGTCTCTCCTTCTGGCCGAGTACTCCTCCTCGCCGTGCGAGGAGGAAGAGCGGCGAGCGCGCGTACCTACGAGGTACTACGAGGGGACAAACAGGTTCTTTTTGTGGATGACATGACCAGACGCGAATGTGACGTCACGGTCAACACTGGGGATTACCGAAAGGCCCGGAGAGCAGAAGGGGTTGCTTGATGGAATTTGTGGCGCGCCCGCGGCTCGTAGCGCTGCCGTGTTTAACATTCTCGATAGGGACGGCATTCTGACTGGATGCGCGAGTTTGCTTGAAATGTCAAAAATCATCGGAAGTGGTTTAGGGTCCCTTTATATATTATATTCACTTAAACTGCCAGTTATTCGTTTTCAAATATTTAAAGCCGGCAGACGCTGTTGAAGCGAACTTGTAGCTGAGAACGCAAATAATAAGGGAGCCCCTTAGCGAAAATGGGTTGTCAAGTGATTAGAGCGTCATACTCCAGTACTTAGCGCTGTAGAAGCACACCGTCTCGATTACAATGTATAAAAAGTGAACTGATGCTTCATAAAAGCACGGCACTAGTGATTAAACCACTTTTCTTTTTTTGCTATTAAAAATGTTCTTTCGCTATCATTTTACCGGGAGTAACTGGCATTCGTACCCCTGCTTTCCCTGTATCAAACGCTGGCTCTTCTTCGGTCACAATTACCTTTCACGACAATCCTGGCTCAACTTTTTCTTTTACTATAGCAAGGAATATACTGCGAAATATCTTGATATTTATGTATTCATTAAAATAGAGTGACCTCTATGGAACAGAAGTGATACTGCACAGCTGTATACTATAGAGCACAGTCACTTTCACCAGCATGTCTTCCTCCCCCTGTTTCCCATTTTCCATAAAGTTGCTGAGGAGTAGCAGTTAGACATTTCTAGACATTTATGTATTCATTTGAATAGAGTGACCTCTATATAATATAAGTGGTAGAGGACGGTACCTCCGTATACTATAGAGAACAGTCACTTTCACCAACATCTCTCCCTCCTCCTCTCGCTCATTTTCCGTAAAGTTGCTGAGGAGTTGCAGTTAGACATTTCTAGACATTTATGTATTCATTTGAATAGAGTGACCTCTATAGAATATAAGTGGTAGAGGACGGTACCTCCGTATACTATAGAGAACAGTCACTTTCACCAACATCTCTCCCTCCTCCTCTCGCTCATTTTCCATAAAGTTGCTGAGGGGTAGCAGTTTAGAGAGACTCTCGAGGCCGACCTCGTCTTCTTTTTCTTAATTAAACATTAGCTTCTTTATCTTCTTCACTCAAGGAAACACAGTGAAGTCCACGTAAGGAAGAGGACCACAGGAGATAATTATCTGAATTTCTTTCTCGCTACCTTTCAGCAAGATTGCACTTAGCTATTCTAGAATAGTTAATTTCTAAATGTTTTTTTGTCGTTATCTCAGCCCAGCTACAATACGCTCCTACCCGATTCCTTGACAGTATTTTCGGCGCTAGCGATGATTATGGCTTTACGAAAGCTCAGCCCTTCAATCTCAAGAGTGGGCATAGTTACAGATTCTTTACATTTGTGTTCAGCACTCGCTGCAAATAGTGATTCTCAATTATCACGTACTTTTCATTTTCTTGTTCCCACCCACGTAACTTTAGTCAGATTAATCTGGGTTCCGGGCCACAAAGGGATAAAAGAGAATGAAATGGCGGACACTCTGGCGAAAGCCACTCTCAGTCGTCTGATACTCTCAATTATTCCCATACCAGCACTCACAATTCGTGACAGATTTAGAAGGCGTGCCATAATTCAAGACTCTGGTAAAACACTAATAGCTCATCGAAACGAATATCGATACCTCTCGTTCTCTTGGCATAGGAATTTCTGTTCAACAAAAAAAGATGGAGTTAGTTTTAAAAAATTACGATGTCGCGTTCCAAAACTAAAGTTTTATATGCATAGAACTGGTCTGGTTCCTTCCCCTTTTTGCTTGTTTTGCAACACGGACGAAACAGTTGAACATTATTTTTTATCTTGTAACCGCTTCAATTCACTGAGGAAAAACATTCTCAAAGCGGCGTGCAATCGAATTAGACTGGATTTCATTGCTTCTAGTATTCCATCCTTGGGAGCCTCCTCATTAGGTCATTGTCACCGGGATGTCTGTTCTGCTGTACGAAAATTCTTAGTTCAATCAGGGTGGTGTTGCTTTTCAAATTTTAAATTAGCATTATTAATTTATTAAAACTGCTTTATAATTCATTAGTCATAGAATTCATACGTGACCACTTCTATAGATAAATTATTCGTTTCTTGGCAAATCCCCCAGAGTGGGTGTGAGCCATTCATAAAGGCAATCGTCAGCATCATCATTACAGCGGCGGCAAGGACGGCGATCGACGGTGCCGGCTGGAACGTAAGTGCGCATTTCATGTAACGCTATTTTTATTTAGAAGCAGCCACTCCGTTCGCACGATCCTTTCGCGGACAATGAATCAACGCGAAAAACTAAGCACTCACGAAGCAACCGCAGACGAATGCATCAATATCCTCTGCAATCGCAGCAGCCAGCTGTTCTCATTTGTGCAGTGAGAAAGCTACTGCGTAAGAGCGTGCGAAAGGTCAAGAAATGTCCGAGTTCTTCATCAGGGGACCCGTATTCTGAAAATGTTTTTAAAGTGGCTAAGTTAATAATAATAATAATAATAATAATAATAATAATAATAATAATAATAATAATAATAATAATAATAATAATAATAATAATAATATCTGGGGTTTAACGCCCCAAAACCACGATATGATTATGAGAGACGTCGTAGTGGAGCGCTCCGTCAATTTCGACCACCTGGGGCTCTTTAACGTGCACCTAAATGTAATTACACGGGCCTCAAGATAATAAGAAAAAATACTATAGCGAACATTGATAGTAAACACGTTACTGAATAGAGCTCGCCATTCCAAAAGCTTTTTTTAATTAGATCAAAAAGCTGCGTGAATTCGAGTCCTAGGCTCAAATTTGCAGAAAAGCATTTACGTTAAAATTGTTTGTTAAGATATCTTTCAGTATACCGTGATCTCCTACATATCGTTAGCGAAAGCAGCCAGGCAATGGCAAAGTGCCCTTTTAAAAGTAAAGCTCCCGTAATTCTATTCGTTCTATTTGTTAACTAATCGAGGAAATACTCCATCCTTAGAAACTCCGCACATCATGCAGCCTTGATGCAAAGCGAACTCTAAGTGCTCTTCACTCTGTCGGTGAAGACAGCGTGAAGGTCAATCATAAGGAGTGTGGAATTGGAACCGATTTCACGAAACCTTCCACATAAGTATCATGTTGGGCATGACCAGCGAAATACTATACCGTTAAGTGTTACAACGTCGCCAGCTTGCGTAAGTGTTTCTAAGCACAAACAAAACCACAGGCCTGCATTCATGTGCAGCGATTCGGGTAAGGTAACATGTCATTTCTTGAAACGGCCTAGAATAACTTTACTTCAATGCCCACTTGATTACAAACACTGCCATGTACAGTTCTGTGAGCGAATGTTAGAGACAGATTCCCAGGAAGATTCAATTCTTCAGAAGCCCTCTATTACGGCGTCTTTCTTAGCCTGCGAATTGCTTTCAGAATTACCCTTATTCTTTTTTTTTATTAACTTTTGTTATTTTACATGGTGTATACTTTCTTGGCACGCATTGTAGAAACGTCGCTTTTGCTAGACCACGGCCGTTGTTGCGTTATCGTACCAGGTGTCTTATTTTTTCGCGATAACACGCTGCATTCATTTATATCTGCAGCCTCGTCCCGCATACTTCGATAGGTACTGTAATACGCCCTTAACTGGCTAGACATCGAGCAAATTTTCAGTACTTTTTCTCCTTTTTACAAGAACTACTACACTGAAGATCGATGTTCATGTATAGTATGGCACAAAGAAGGATGATTTCAATCAGATTATTCAGATATGGGTTGCACGTCTTTTTGAACGGCAGAGGAAGCACATAGGTTTACGAAGGAAACGTGGGCTCGTAAAGAGATCCCTGCAACACTTTTTCACCATGGTCAGAAAACGCTGTCGATCGGTAGTCGAGGCTCCCGAGAACATGCGAGCCTAACATTATAGCGCAGCACGCGGACTGAAATTACAATAAATTCTCAAAGTCAGCTAAAAATCGCTTCCTTTTCTCTCGACAAATGATGCTATTTACTCAAAATCACTCCGTCATTGACAAAAGTTCCACGCCATTGGCTGATTTGAGCATGGCGGGCTCAGTAGTTACTGCAACCGCCGTGGGAGGCCGCCACATGATCTCCCCCCCCCCCTTCCGCGCATGCGCGCGATCGCACTAAAGGTAAGACGCGCGTTCGAAGAAAAAAAAAAGTTCTCAAGGTCACGAAGCATGCGTGACGTACCTTCTTCCCTCGTGGCAACCCTCCGTGCTTCGTTTGCAGCGCTTTTGTCGGGACGAGAGAAGAGAGAAAGTGATTGCAGCCTCCGACAAATATTAAATGCGAAGCACTTCTTAGCGAACCTTTGGCACTTTGAGCGTTTCTATCTATCTATCTATCTATCTATCTATCTATCTATCTATCTATCTATCTATCTATCTATCTATCTATCTATCTATCTATCTATCTATCTATCTATCTATCTATCTATCTATCTATCTATCTATCCACCTACGTCTGGGTGCGCTCATGATCGCCTCCTTAAATTGGTGTAGACCAAAATTGGTATGAGATGGTAAAAGGATTTGAGAAATATGACTGTCGGGTCATGACATGAATAACGTGAAAATCCTGTCGCGTACGTCGACAAACCCTAGTCCAGACACGTGTGGCACATACCCGTTTACCACGGGCCGCGGTGTACGGGTATGCGCCACAGGTGATTGAAAGTTTATATCTACCCAGGAACGGCGAGAACGGACATAGGTAGTTTAAATGCGAGAGCTTTAAGAAAAACTGACATGGGTAGCGTTGACCCGACGAATGTAAAGAATAAAAATTACGGTCCCAGCAGGAATCGAACCCAAGCATTCCGCGTGGCAATTAGGTATTCTACCACAGGGCCACGCCAGGTCTATAAACTGGTTTGGAAAAACAGCCTATGCAGGCGTAATGCCGGTGCGACGTCAGTTGTGGTTGTGGTGCTGGCTATCTAATTTTACAGAAAGGAATAAACACTACATATGTACTCCTACGGTACAAGCGTCATATAAGGTCTGTGGTTCCAGTGTTGGCTCCGCTTTTACAGAAGTCTAATAAACCTTACATTTGTACTCCTGTGATTCAGCAAGCTATATAGAAGCATTGCTCGACCACGGAGGAATACATTAACAAGAGTTACGTATTATAATCACATGATTGCACCACAATGTGCACTTAGTTTTGATAATACTGATGTATGTACTCTAACGTGAGGGTTGGCATTACCTCGCGCCGTAAGTTACCCTTTAACGCCAATGTTGTCGACGCGCCTGGTAAGCACATGATGTGCGCACAGCTACTACACTTACAAAAACACGCCAGTCCACCTCATGACGCTTGGCTCAGTCCATCAAATACAGCAAAGAAGTACTCGCTGACTGCTTCGCATGAAACTGATTCCCACAACGCGTGGGATCTGCCGATTTTTTGTAACTCCGCTCGTACTGGACAGATTCTAAAAATTTTTGCCGCGGTCGATTCGGGAGGCAATAAGTTCCTTGAGTGAAGCCATTCCATGGCGACTCGGAAAAGTGTTGCAGGGACCCTTTAGGTATGACGTTGTTCAGTCAAGCGATCATCCAATTAGGGCAAAGGCATGTGGAGGCATGCAAGGTCATGGTTTCGGAGCGGTAGTATTACTTTGGTTGTGGGACGCGGCTCCATTAAGTTGTCATAGGCGAGAATGGTACAAGCAATGCAGATCGAATGTAATGGCACATAGCTATGCTTGAAAACGCATCTCGTTAAAAAAAAAACGTTTCATTGCATTATATGCAATAAAACTAATTGCAAAGAAGGTAATAACTGAACAGGTAAGGGGAGCTTCGCTGCAAATAATGAGGCCTTAGAACACACTTTTCGAAGGCTGGCTGAAAAACATTCAGGTGTTTTCCGTTCGAATCGTCTTAAATTTTATCTTTTTACAGCGGTGTGCACCGGGCCTCCGGAGCGACAACGTCGCGCCGTCGTTGTTAATGGTTGGAAACGTCATAAATACGTCAAGCAGCGACCTCCTGATCAGGCCTAACCTGCTGCCCCAACAGACTGTTCCCACACTTCCGGTGAGAGTCTTTTCACTTCAGACTTAAGTGCGAGTTGAAGTGGCTTGTTATCGATGGTGCCTATATTAAGTCGAAAGCCTTAGGTGCTTCATCAAACGCGAAAGTTGACCGTCTGCTTCGGCGGCTTCAACACGAGCAGCGGCGTAGCCAGGAAGGGGGTTGGGGGTAGGGGGTTCAAGCCCCTCCCCGAAAATTTTCAATTTTGCTTGCGTATATGTACACGCACACATACAAACGCACAGACGAACATACATTAAGTACGGTTGAACTCCCCCCACCCCCGAAAAAGGTTTCTGCCTACGCCGCTGAACACGAGTAATGCGAAAAACCATTATCACGTGGGTGATTCCACGAGAGATCGAACATGCCTGTCCGGTCGCAATTTTTGTTTTGCCTGGGTTTTTTATATGTTGTGTGGGCACATTCAAAGTGCACGGAACTGAAAATTTTATTTCCAAGAAACGCTCCCAGCGCGCCAAAAAAATATTTGAAGGTGGTGGCGCATGCCTCCTGTTTTTGCTCACTGCATTGTTTTCGGATTTCACGGCCGAATTTAGCGCGAACTATAAATGATGTGTCGAAAATTTATTTTGCTGGTTTTAATACGCACTACTGTGAATTACATCCACGCTTTTTTTATGCCGTCCTCATTAAGAAGAAAATGTGAAAAAATGGCAAACACGGCCGAAATCAAAAAAGGGTCCTAAGTTTGAGGCGCCTTGGCGCCTTTACTATTTCAAACAGAAACTTGAAAACAGTGTCAAATATAGAAAAGAGCGTTTGCAACATTTATACGGAAGATCATTTTCCTACGGTCAGCGCAAAAAAAGAAAAAAATTGTTAAAGAAGCGAGTTTTTTCAAAAAAGTACATTTTCAAAAATAAAATAAAAAAAACTCCGGTCTCAATTTTGACGGCAATTTTTTATCGAAGAGCGCTTATGTCAATGAACACACAGTTTTAATATCATATGTCCTCATTTGCTTTGTTTACGAGATATAACTGGCCAAAGTGACCCTTGCTGTGAGTGCTCACTTCAGGGCGACTGATGGTTGTTAATAGCTTGCATTGTGCGTAAATCGCAGTTTTAATTATTCTGCTGCAGCAAAAACCTTGCTCTGGTGGCTTTTCGTCAAGAAAAATGTGTTCTCAGATTTTATTTGGTTCTACTGTGTGCGAAAGTGGGCTGCTGCCGCCTTCTAAAGGGTGATTCCACGAGAGATCGAACATGCCTGTCCGGTCGATATTTTTGTTTTGCCTGGGTTTTTTATATGTTATGTGGGCACATTCAAAGTGCATGGAACCCAAAATTTTATTTCCAAGAAATGCTCCCAGCGTGCCAAAAAGTATTTGAAGGTGGCGGCGCAGACCTCCTGTTTTTGTTCACTGTAATGTTTTGGGATTTCACGGCCGAATTTAACGCGAGCTATAAACGATGTGTCGAAAATTTTCTTGTTGGTTTTAATACGCATTACTGTGAATTACATCCATGCTTTTTTCCAAGTATCTCAAGGAGCCTTTGCAATATTTATGCGGAAGATCGTTTTCCTACAGGCAGCGCGAAATAAGAAGAAAATAGTTAAAGAAGCGAGTTTTTTTTTTTCAAAAAAGTACATTTTCGAAAAATAAAACAACTCAGGCCTCAATTTTGACACTTTTTTGTCGAAGAGCGCTCATGTCAGTGAAAACACCATGTTAATATGTATGTCCTCATTTGCTTTGTTCACGAGATTTAACGGGCCATAATTACCCTTGCTGTGTGTGCTCACTTCAGTGCGATCGATAGTTGTCATCAGCTTGCATTGCACTTAAATCTAGTTTTAATTATTTTCCTGCAGTAAAACCTTGCTCTGGTGTCTTGTCGTCAAGAAAAATGCATTCTCAAACTTTAATTATGTCTAGCGTGTGTGGGGATGGGCTTCTGCCGCTCTCTAAAGGCCGAACGCGTACGCAGTTTGCAGCTTACAACCTCAACTTACCCGCCAGTATTCGTCAATCAGAAGCACGCGAGACACCGCGAACACCTGGTTTAGGTCACTTTGTCAAAACTCTCCTTGCACACAGAATAAAGCATCTGTATGCAGCGAAGGCCAACTTAATCTGTAACTAAATGCCACAATCAGCAGGCGCGCTGTTATGCAGTTGTTTTCTCACTGCCTGCTTGCTTCCCTTCCATTACATGCATTGTACGCTCTAACCATCTTCCCCATTCGACGCACATTGTGCCTAAACATCATTTGTAAAAAAGTTAGCTCAATGATTTCCGAGCCGTTTATTTCACTTCCCGCAATCACATGTTTTCGGCGTCGCAGATAATGTCTTCCTGTATCATGTCGACCTTTACCTCAGCGTTTCAGCAGCCAGAAAACGTGCGGTGCGGCATGATTAAGCCAAGAGTGGCCGAAGCTTCCCAATCGATGATGTTTTGTTGCTACTTTACTTAAGTGCTTTCCCACGTCGAGGACAGCAAAGGTCATTGGTGGCACCAGACGGACATTACCCTTAGTTTTGACAATGAGTGCGGCCTACAAATTAAATATTACAGCCCAAAGCGCTTAGACACCCTTAGTCATAAAATGTTAAACCGTAAGCAGTTCTGGAAAGGCATTCATGACAGCTGCGCAGATGTGAGATAATTTGTGCGGCGCCGTTCAGTATAAACGTTTCGGCTTGCTCTAGGTCTAGCTGTTCACTACACGCGATGCGCGCGGCCCATGGCTACGTCCGATTGTTCTGTGCCGATTATTTACGCGTTCACAAAAAGAAGATTGCTGAGGAAAACGTTTTCTTTGCGCAAAATTTTTTTCTTTGCTCTTTTTGTTGTTGCCTACCTCCAGAAGCTACTGTCATAGGCTGAGGATCTTCGCGACACCTGCGAGGTCTGCTTGCATTGCTTTAGGCTCCTCAAGGAAAACCTGTCTACATCTAACCGCGATGAGGTAGACCAGGCATTCCTTCAGGAAGAAGAAGCGGTTGATATCTTGAACAGGCGCGCCCATCTTTCCTCTGATGATTGTAGGCGAGGTTGTAGGCTGCAAACTGTTTACACGTGAGCCATTTAGAGGGCGGCAGCAGCCCACTTTTGCACACGCTAGACACAAATAAAATCTGAGAACACATCTTTCTTGACGAAAAGCCACCAGAGCAAGGTTTTGCTGCAGCAGAATAAATAAAACTGCGATTTACGCACAATGCAAGCTATTAACAACCATCAGTCGCACTGAAGTGAGCACTCACAGCAAGGGTCACTTTGGCCAGTTATATCTCGTAAACAAAGCAAATGAGGACATATGATATTAAAACTGTGTGTTCATTGACATAAGCGCTCTTCGATAAAAAATTGCCGTCAAAATTGAGACCGGAGTTTTTTTTATTTTATTTTTTGAAAATGTACTTTTTTGAAAAAACTCGCTTCTTTAACAATTTTTTTCTTTCTTTGCGCTGACCGTAGGAAAATGATCTTCCGTATAAATGTTGCAAACGCTCTTTTCTATATTTGACACTGTTTTCAAGTTTCTGTTTGAAATAGTAAAGGCGCCAAGGCGCCTCAAACTTAGGACCCTTTTTTGATTTCGGCCGTGTTTGCCATTTTTTCACATTTTCTTCTTAATGAGGACGGCATAAAAAAAGCGTGGATGTAATTCACAGTAGTGCGTATTAAAACCAGCAAAATAAATTTTCGACACATCATTTATAGTTCGCGCTAAATTCGGCCGTGAAATCCGAAAACAATGCAGTGAGCAAAAACAGGAGGCATGCGCCACCACCTTCAAATATTTTTTTGGCGCGCTGGGAGCGTTTCTTGGAAATAAAATTTTCAGTTCCGTGCACTTTGAATGTGCCCACACAACATATAAAAAACCCAGGCAAAACAAAAAATGCGACCGGACAGGCATGTTCGATCTCTCGTGGAATCACCCACGTGATTTCGTCACCATATGATGTTATCATGACGTCACAGATCACCAGAAATTTGTGATGTCATCGTGACGCTACATAACGTGACGCAATATAACGACGTCATCACATCACATCGTCAGTCGGTCAAAGGTGGGCTGATCACGGAGGCAATGCAACAAAACCAGGTGAGGTGCAGAAAGCTTGCAATGCCTCCGATACTGGAGGCAATGCAAAACCCCATTAGCTGCAGAAAGCTTTAGGTTGGGCTGCGGGGGAGGGGGAGGGGAGGGAGGCCAATACATCGACTGAGAAGAAAAAGAAAGATGGCTTTCGAATGCGTAAGGAACCCTGTGAGTTTCTGTCGCGCGCTTAACTGCTACAAAAACTGGGCTGGAATAGTTGTACGTTCCCAAGAATAAGCCTTCCTCACTGTATTCTGCGTATATTGGAAAAAAATATTGATCAACGTGACTTGAGTTGAATATTTCCGCTAGAACTCAGCAACTGATCAGCTCACGTTTCCACGCTCCCGGCCGTGGTCTGTGCGCGAGACGAGGGGTGCTATGCAGGATGGCCCGAGCTTGGCGAAACTTTGAATCTCTGCGAGCTCTGCCGACAACCCCTTTTGAACGAACTAAAAGTACGAAAAAGTCAAATCTATTACCCAGCGCGCGCCGCGTTCCATTGGTTACGATGGAAAGCGGCGCCGCGTGAAGGGCGGTCGACAAATTTGTGTGACGTTTTCAAACCGCCGCATCTTCTTTCACTTGTTTGTCGTTCCACTGAGTGCAGAAGTGCACCTGTGCAAGAATAGTGTCAGAAATTTTTTACAGGTACGGGCTGTTTAATTTCATTTTCGAGCCTTTAATGGCTGCCCTAAATATTCTTTAGAATAAATAGTACCGTAGCCAGCAAGCGGCACGATTCAGCTGTAAGCTGCGACGTAACTTCATAACATTTGACCTAACATAATAGTCGACGTAATACTCGATAGGTGACTAGGGGGTGGGCGCCCCCCCCCCCCCCCCAGTCACCTATGAGGGGCGGGAGCGAAACCTGCCCCATACATTGACTTAGTAGGGGGCAGTGGCGTATCTGGGGGGGTAACACCGCCCCCCCCCCCTGAAATTTTATTTTGCCATGGCATACATAGCTCAAAATGACATTCGATCACATCTGCCTGCCCGACCCGCACTTCAGATCAAGAAGGTGTCCCCCGAAAAAAATTTCTGGCTACGCCCCTGGTAGGGGGGGGGGGGTCTGCGACGAACCTTCGCCCCCCCCCCCTGATGGGGAACCCTGCGCACACCTATGTTTGCGATTGAACAAAGACAAATTCACGCAGTCATTGTTCAGTATGAGCCGCTCATTATTAAATGCATGCGTCTTCGCACCCTTCTGCGCTCTCAATGCGCGTCATTATGCACGGACATCAGTTTGGTGATGTTCTAACGGTGTTATGCTTTCTTCTTTACAGGCCTTATTGGAAATCACGTCATCCCAGGCTTTTGGTCGAGTCCACCAGCCCACCCTAACCCCACCATGGGCATGCCTGAAGTAATAGGTAAGCATCCTGTCCGTTGCCTATCTATCTATCTATCTATCTATCTATCTATCTATCTATCTATCTATCTATCTATCTATCTATCTATCTATCTATCTATCTATCTATCTATCTATCTATCTATCTATCTATCTAATCACGTGATTGTTATTGGTGGGCTCATTATGTTATTTTCGGTCGTGTTTTCAGCTATGTTGTTGAGGAAGCGTACACGAACAATGATGAATGCGCCCCCATTACATAGTTCAGTTAGCATCACGACCGTGTTTGTGGCGAAGGCATTATAACTAGGGACCAGGAAAAGTTGTCTTGTTAAGAGAAACACCTTTACACCCACACTTGATGCTCAGAAACCTCCTTAAGCTACCCTAAGGGACACACTCACCGCTACGAAGAAGGTGCTTATTAAAGGGCACCTGCAACATCTTTTTCGTGTCATTCCGGAATCACCTTACCGTTACCTTACCTTGCCTTACCTTACCTAGGCAAAGCAATGCGTGTGACAGCAACAAATTGGAATGTTGTTCGAAGTAAGGCTGGCAGTTAAGTCTTTTAACATCCAACCTCATGTAACTCAACGAAACGCTGCCTTAAAGGGGTCATGAAGCACCCCTTGGGCTGATTGAAAAAACACATCCTGCGGAAAGCTGACACGGCTATGAACTGCTCTGCCAAATATTACAGTCGTGCGCGCCGCGTAATGGCCACAAGCGGAGCGCGAAGTTGCCGTTTCCCCAGGCACCCTCTTTTCAAACAGAGGCCGGTTCTCACTCTCGTCGGTGGGCGGGGCGTCTGTCCGCTGTACGTCGCAAAGACATAGCATGCTTATTGGCCGATAGCCGACGTAAATCGAGAGCGGCGTTCGGATCAGATGCGCTTCTTGCCGCGGAATGCCGCCACTTGCCGGCGCCGCACTCGCGCAAGCGAATCACAGCGGGAGAGCGATCGCGTTTCATGACGCGCGCTGGCGTAACTTCTTTCCCCCATGCCATCCCTCCCTGTCTAGCTTCCAGTGCGCTCGTCGGCACGGGAAAAGAGAGAAAGCGCTGGGAGCGTGCGCCAAACCCCCGTAACTCCGCTGATTCTTGACGGATTCGAGAAATTTTTGCGGCAATCGATTCGGGAGGCAGTACACTCCGATACTGAGGCCATTAGATCATTACTTGGAAAAGTGGTTCATGACCCCTTTAAGAAAACACGGCCGTTACAGCGAGCGAAGCGACCTTCGTGCCGTCTATCGCTTCAACGCAAATTTAGGCAGGAGCGCACAGCCCGAACAAAGGTTTGAGCCGTACGTCTGCTAACCCTTCCGTAAATACAGGCACCCGTCACTGAGCAGAGGGTACGACGGAGCGGTTATTTGCCGTCTCAGTATCGCCGGCATCGGCCGCCAGGGATACCAAGAAAATGACACGCTCGCAGAGCACATCGACGCGCTCAAGTGTCCCCCTTTTGTTAACCTTTTGAACGAAGGCTCCCTGGGTGCGGCCATATTACCCTCTGGGGTGTTGTAAATATGCTTGACTACCCCTCCCCCCTCAAAAAAGAACAGAAAAAAATGCACCGCCAGGCTAGACTTGAAAAACCCGATGGCTTGTTGCAGAGAAATGCGCCAATGTCGGCGTTGGGGTCTTTGGTTGTGTGCGAAAAATCAGAGTTGTCCATCGGCGAAAATTCGAAATAGAGGCAACCAAATAAATGATAAAGATCTCCGATTCCGGTTGGAATCGAACCCAGGACTTCGGCGTGGATAGCACGTGTTCTACCCCAGAGCCACACTAGTGCTCAAACTATTTTGGAAAAATAATATATACGAATGTCATCTAGTGCGGGGAGCGTCCTTAAGGCATATAATATAGCGTGGCAGAAGCGCGGAATCGCAACAGGCTTCAACACATGTCAACTGCGCAACGAGTGGCTCGTTTAAAGGCTCACCATTTACAAAGATCGCATGCATAATTAAAGGGACACTAAAGGCAAATAACAATTTATGTCAGAGTGAAAGCTCAATGTATGACAACGTCTAAAACGGCAGTATTGTGACGGAGGCGAGATGTAGATTTATTAGATATGATATTTATACCAGTGAATCGGCAACCAATACAATATGGCTGATGAGCACCACGCGCAAGCGCTTCACATTTACTCGTCTTCTTTATCTTCGGAGAGCCCATGTCGCACCGTCGCAATAAAATTAGCAGCAGTGCCTTACTTACCGAAAAATTAAGCTAAATATATCACACGATGAGCGTCACGAGCGGGACATTTTGGAAATGATCCCGATGACGTGAGAGAGTTCGACTAAAATTAATCACTCGTAATCAAACTAGCTGCAATAAAAAATGAACCTTCCGTGCATCAAGAGACGTAATAAAATGCTGCTTGTTCATTTCTGTTTGATTCATGGAAAAAAGAAACTCTTTGGCATTGCCATGGCCCATGGGGAACGGCACGCGTGGTTCAAAGGTTCCGTTTCCGCCGAACTGCGCTTCGCCCGGCGCCCTGCTTCGCCCACGCGGTCGCGTCTCAGTGGTAGTTTCGGTATCACATACTGCCGCGTGTGTTATGCGCGCTCGTGAAAGTCGCTCAGACAGAAAGTTCGACAAAATTCCGCATGCATGTGATGTTGCCGGATGCCCGAATGGTGCACGCCGCCAGTGCACGCCGACGCGCAGTAAAGGCGGGCAATGTTGGGCACGGCAACAGTGACGTGAAAAAGACCGCTTTCAGGCGGGTGATATGAAATGCGCTAACGCGATTCGGACCACTAAAACGTGATTTTATTACAAAATAAGCAATTCCTTGGCACAAAAGTAGCACTACGAGGTTTCTAGACGGCTATTTCAACAATCAACGTCGACTTAATATTTGCCTTTTGGGTCTATTTAAAGGGACACTAAAAAAAAGATTTTTCTCGTGTTACTAAATAACCCTTTCACGATGCCAAAAACGCCACGCTTGCCGCGATAAGGCGTTCGGTAAGCGAGAGAACGCGCAAAAATAAATTACCACTGTCGACACCACCTCGAAATCGCACTAAACGCCGTGACGTCATAGATTTTGACGGCATCTTCTAGGTTCTACGTCAGGTCCTAACGAGTAAAAATGAAGTACATTGTCCTCTGCGGGGGCCATAGAGTTTCCTACAATACTTACTAGAGAGAACTCTGGCGCTAGTGTCTATGGGAGCTGCAACGCATGGCGCTTCAGCCAGCATGGTAATGATGGGTAGTACACTAATTTGTCTAAACTTCGTTCATTCGGCTCCGTTTGGCTCCGCGTCGGCTGCATCCGCTTTGTCGCAAAACAAAGTTCAACAAAAGTCAGCAGTTCCACTTCACCACTTTAACTTTTTTATGCTCACCAAATCAAACCTGGTCACGAAGTTCACAACGGTCGATTCTTTTATCCGAAACGAACACCAAAACACAGAAATAAACAAAGCCTCAAGTACGTTCGAAGCCGCAAGCACGAAGACTAGGCAAATTTGTGTACTACCCATCATTCCCATGGTAGCTGAACGATCGCAGCGCCAGAGTCCCCTCTAGTTAATTTTAGGAAACTCTATGGCGGGGGCCAAGATCAAGGAAGTTTCGTTGAGCCAATGTCGCCAAAATACCAAAAATATGCGCTTTGAAATCTGTGACGTCACGTGCGGTGACTTCGGCGCGAAATTTAAAAATGAAACTTTGACCTTGATTTTCTCCCTTATTAACAATCCTACGATTACGTCGTTAACTACTTTACAGTTCTCAGAGTACGAATCACCAATCTAAACCGATTCATTGTTTCACTTTAGTGTCCCTCAAAAAACCGTCATACACGAGGCAAGTCAATGAGAACTAACAGACTGTTAGTTCTCATTAACATTGTGTCTAACAAAGAAAACGAGCCCTTAAGAATCATTATCTTTCCTTCGAGGCAAGTCAGGACGCACCGAAATGATTAACACATACTGTTTTTTTCCTAGACTGTAATTTATTACGTTACTTAAAGGAACCGACAACTAGCCAGTGTGTGCGATTAGATCCTGGTAGAAATGGAAAGACCGTGAATTACAGTGACAGATCCTTGCACCATCCTTTTCGCATTGTGAGTAGGATTTATATCTTTAAGTCGTGTTTAAAAGTAACAAAAGACCGGTATGTCGCGCAGCCTAGCAGAAGAGCCTTGAAGATGGATTATGGAGTCGATCACCTTGCAGCACGTATTCACGTAGTATAATGCTGTCATAATTAGTCCTGAAGATTAGAGTGTGTATATAATTATCTGTCCCCGCTCTATTCTGTGCTGCTTACGAGGTGAAAGGTGTTGGACGTTGAGAAACGGCGCTGCCTTCGCGGCAGCCAGTGCCACATGTCGAGCCATGCCGCGCTCGAATACGAACCACTCTCGCGCTCACTGTTTGCAGCATGTGTTGTCCCGTGTGTATACGACTTCATATTCGCCGCAGATACAAAAATTATGAATACAAATGTTTCACGGCGTTTTCCACGTTACCATACCGTGATTAGACACTCTGACCGGTAAGCTTTCCGTTGCGCTAAAAATAGGTACATAAATATTGGTTGTCAGTCTCTTTAAGCTTTCTTCGTTTGATTTTTGTCTTGCAGTGGCTTCATACATTTACCTGCTGTATTGGTGTGCCGTGCAACTTGGTCTGGTGCCACAAGCAGCCCTACTCAGACCACTCGGCTTCCGAACGACTGGAGTCGCGCCCGGGACCGTGGCTTCGTGGCTCCATTCTCTTCATGGCGGAGTCGTCCCGAGGCGTGGATGGTTCGCCGCCCTTCAGAAATATGGCAGGAGAGGCGGCATCTCGCGTTGCGACAAAAGATTGTGGAAAATCATTGTGCTGATGCTGCTATACAAGATTTGATTAAGACAGCAGCCCTTGCGATGAAGCGCTCACCGCCGGCTCTGGCGGCAGCGTCACAGTGAACACTAGAGGAGTCCTTGCCGCGTTGTGGACTTTCCTGCACGCATCCTTAAATTTACTTAGTTCTTGGGAACTCCAAACACTGGGTCGTTACTGTAGAGACACTGTCGGGAAATGTGAGCTACTGAGAACAAGAATGAGAGTGGGATCCCGTTCATTCGTTGGTTAGGTCCTAGAAGTATATGGCTCAACCCTCCACAGGGGATCGGCCACGAATCCTGCGGCAGTACAATTTTTGAATTAAGCGAAAATATTAGAGTGGTAAATATTGGTTTCTTTATTGAGTGTTAATAAGAAAAGAGTTAAATTTCTGTTAACTTATGCGCAGCGAATGAAAAAATAATCGTTCGTAAATAAATAAATAGAAGAATAAAATAATAAGAAGATAATAAAAAAATTGGCCGCCATTCGGCCCTGCGAAATTGAATGTCCAGTGAAGCTGCATCAAACACCACACATGCTGACGGGAGGCGGGGAGGTATGAAACAATGTTCCCGAGCTCGTACTTTGGCTCATACCCGCATACCGTGTCCCATGGTATACTGGTATGTGCCACGCGTGACTGAAGGAAAGTGTTTCATGACGTACACGACAGGATTTTCACGTTATTGATGTCACGACCAGACAGTTATTTATGTCGTAGTCTCATGCCGTCCTAGGCCAAGTTTGGTCTATGCCAAATTAAGGAGACCAGCACGGGAGCACCCAGACGTAGGCGGCTAGATAGATAGGTACGTAGATAGAAACGCTCAAAGTGCCTTTGGTTCGCTGAGAAATGCTTCCCATCTAAAGATGAAACTGAAGCGATGACATGTTTCTCACAATGGCCTGCATTTGGTCCTTGGCTTTCAGGGAGCAAGGATGGGAAGTAAACAGTTATTGGAATGCTACATCGGGGGCCTTCGGCCACCATTATCGTCAAAACCTGCGTGGTCATCACCGTGCTCTCCGAACGATGACGGGTCAGGTCCGTCTGAGTAACGCTATAGGGCAGGCTTTGCGCCCCCGCCCGCCTTAGGTGATTTGGGGGGCCCCAGATCACCTAATAACGGGGGGGGGGGGGGGGGGGGGGCGGTCATCCCCCGTGCCCCACTCTTGCGCACGCCTATGATGAAGATGTATCTGCGACCTCACTTATGCTTAGGTGCACAACACGGGGAGCCATCGCGGAGGTTGCAAGTTTGTGGCTTTACTGCAGGTATCAGGCAACTAGTAAAACAGCAGCGAAAGTAACTCCAAAACCGCGATAAAACTTTGAGAGACTGAACAAATATACTGAACGTAACGTCTTCCTTTACTCTTCTAGACACTTCAAACCATGAACCTTTACCGTTTCCTCCCCTACACTCAATTTCTGGCGTCGTTCCTAACATGCCAGTCTAACATGCCAGTTAAAGATTATCGCGCTTCTTGTTCATCATCACTGCTTTAATTTTGCAACTGTTATTTCTTAGTCGATAATTGCGAGTTAAACACCCAATCGGGGGCAATCCAACGTTACTAGACTAGTAACGTTGGGGCAATCAGCATAAGTGGGTATGAGCCACTGGTAGAAAAAAACAAAAAAAGAAACAGGCGTACGTGTTTTTTTGTATATTCATTGCTATTATTTATTTATTCATTCTTTTTATTGGCATCAGCATTCAATACTCAAAATATTTAAAAAAAACTTTTTTGTAAGACAATTTCTTGGCCAATCCCCCTGAGTGGGTATGAGCCATGCAGTAGAGGACACTACTACTACTACTACGTACGGCTACAGCGGCGACAAGGACGGCGATCGACGGTGTCGGCTGGAACGTAAGTCCGAAATTAATGTAATTTTATTTTTATATAGAAGCAACCGCTCCTCTCGCACAATGGCTACCCGAACAATGAGTTCTTTCGTACGTTAACACGAAAAACTAAGCACTGATGCAGCGACCCTGGACAAATGCATCAATATTGGCTGCAAATGTGGAAGCCAGCTGTTCTCACTCGTGTCGTGAGAAAACTAGTGCATCAGAATGTGCAAAAGGTCAACAAATGTCTGAGCTTCTCATCAGGGCTCGTAATTGGAAAACCTTCTCGAGATGGTCACGTTAATAAAAAAATTCGGCAGATCCCACGTACCGTGGGAGTCGATGTTATGCGAAGCATGCGGCGCGAAGGCGACTGTGGCGTAATTTTTTTACTCAGCGAAACGTTACGAAATGATGCTAAAGATTTGTATAAATATTGTACGCACACATATATGTTGAAAAGCTGCATGTGTTATAAACCAGTTGTTTACAGTTGGGTAACGCTGCCAACGGCAACATGGGTATTACCAACACCAGAAGCGGTAAGCTGATACGTAGTGCTTATACTTGTCCGTTATTCGTGGAGAAAGCACGCACGTTTCACAAACCCGTGTGCATGTGTGGAAAGGGTTCCTAACAGTTCTTGAACAAGGTCATCATCACCGTGATCAGTGAGCACCAGACGCTGGTCATGACTTGTTATCGGATCCGGTCGCGATCGCGGTGACGAGGGGTCCATGTGTAGTAAAGTATGAGTTATAGTACAGCTGTTAGAAATCGTGGACGCCTCGGTCATTTCGTCGACAAATTGTCTGTCTATAGAGCCGGCGATATGTGGGAATCTGAAGTCACTCATTGCGTTGGTGAGGTTTAGGCGGTTGAGGCTGGTAGGCCTGGATAGGGCTACGTACACCAATATCAGTGGATGGCGCTTGTCGTATTCGTAGACTACCTGGGCGTCTGTGACCTACGTAACCTAGTCTACACAGCGGCTGTCAATCAATCTGTCATCATCCTCGGTCAGCATGAGGCCATCGCCAAGTCTCGTAAGAAATGAAGTGGACACTGCGTCGTTCTGGCGGACCAAGTGCACTTTACGCTGCGATGCTGTGAATATCATACGTAACTTTCGTTAATGTATTCCTCCGGGGTGGAGCAATGCTTCAATATAGCTTGTTGAATCATAGGAATACTAATGTAATGCTTATTAGACTGCTATAAAAGCGGAGCCAACACTGGAATCACGGACGTTAATCTGATATGACACCTGTATTGTAGGACTACATATGTAATAATTGCTTTCTTGTAAAATTAGATACCCAGCACCACAACCACAACTGACGTTGCACCGTCATTACGCCTGCATAGGCTGTTTTTCCAAACCAGTTTGTAGACCTGGCGTGGCTTTGTGGTAGAATACCTGATTGCCACGCAGAATGCTCGGGTTCGATTCCTGCTGGGATCCTGATTTTTATTCTTACCATTCGTCGGGTCAACGCTGCCGATGTCGGTTTTTCTTAACGCTCTCGCATTTAAATTACCAATGTCTGTTCTCGCCGTTCCTGGGTAGATATAAACTGTCAATCACCTGTGGCGCATACCCGTACACCGCGGCCGGTGGTAAACGGGTATGTGCCACACGTGTCTGGAGGAAAGGGTTTGACGACGTACGCGACAGGATTTTCACGTTATTCATGTCATGACCACACAGTCATATTCGTCATGTCCTTTTACCCTCCCATGTTAATTTTGGTCTACACCAAGCTAAGGAGGCGATCACGAGAGCACCCAGATGTAGGCGGCTAGATAGATAGATAGATAGATACGTAGATAGAAAGGCTCAAAGTGCCAGAGGTTCGCTAAGAAATGCTTCGCATTTAAAAACATATTATAGCGAACATATTCGGTAAACACATTACCGAATGGAGCTCGCCATTAGGAAAGCTTTTTTCTTTATGCGATCAAAAGCTTTGCGAATACGGATCCTGGGCTGGCATTCGAAGAAAGTTTTTACGTTAAAATTGTGTATCAAAAAAAGTTTCGGTATGTCGTGATCTTTGACATATCGCTAGCGAAAACAGCTATAGGCAATGGCAAAGTACGCTTTGGAAAGAAATGCTCTGGTGATTTTATTCGTTCTGTTTGTTAACTATATAGTCAAGGAAATGCTGCATACTGCCAAAACTCACTCATCATGCAGCCTTGATGCAAAGCGAACTCAGAGCGTTCTTCACTCTTTCGGTGAAGACAGCGTGAGGCTCGTTCTGCAAAAGTGTGGAATTTGGAACACTTTCAGAAAGCTTTCCAGCAGAAGCAATATTTTGGACAAGACTATCGAAAATACACCCTTAAATCATACACTATCGCTAGCTTGCGAAAGTGGTTCTAAGCACAAAGAAAACCGCCGGTCTGAATTGACGTGCAGCGATTCGGGCAAGGCGAGAAGTAATTTCTTCAAGCGGCGTACGGTAACGTCACTTTAATGCGCACTTGGTTACAAATACTCTCACATATGACAGCGAGTGAATGTTAGAGGCACATTCCCAGGCATATTCAAGGAGCCCTCAGTTACGGCGTCTTTCTTAGCCTGCGAATTGCTTTCAACATTAGCCTTAATTTTTTTTATTATCTTTGTTATTTTACTGGTGTATAGTTCCTTGGCACACATAGCAAGAAAGCCGCTTTTGCTAAACCACGGCCCTGTACTTTGTTATTGTTCCAGGTGTCTTTTTTTCGCTATAACCCGCTGCTTTCATTTCTATCTGCAGCCTGCTCCCGTATACTTCGATATGTACTTTGTATACGCCCTTAACCGGCTAGACATCGCACAATTTTTCATCGCTTATTCTCCTCACAAGAAGTACTGCAATGAAGAGTAAGGTTCACGTATAGCATGGCACAGAAAAGAATAATTTCTCTCACGTTATTCAGATATGGGTTGCACGTATTTTTGAATGGCAGAGGAAGCACATAGGTTTACAAACAAAATGTGGATCTTGACATTGACGTCGTGCTGTGAAGCGACGATCCAATTAAGGGAAAGATATGTGGAGACAGGCGAGACCTTGGAGCGGAAGCATTACCTTGGCTGTGGGACGTTGTTCATTTAAGTTGTCATCGGAGAGAACGGTACAAGCGAATCAGATTGAAGGTACCCACACGAGGCGATGCATGTGAACGCTTGTGGATTGAAAATCAGTTTCATTCCATTATACGCATAAAACTAATTGCAAAGAAGGTAATAACTGGACATGCAAGGGGAGCTTCGCTGTAAATAATGAGACCTCAGAAAACCCTTTTTGAAGACTGGCTTTTCTGAAAAGCATTCGGGTGTTGTCCGTTCTACTCATCTTTAATTTTATCTTTTTACAGCGGTGTTCTCCGGGCCCTCGAACCGACAACGTCACGCCGTCACGGTCAACGCTTGTAAACAAGGTCGCATCATCAAAAAAGCGTCAAGCAGCAACCACCTGATCAGCCTTGCCCCGCTCCCCCTAAATACTGCGTCGCTCGTCCTGTAAGTCTTTTCACTTCAGTCTTCATTGCGAGTTGCAGTGACGTGTTTTCAATGGTGCCCATATTAAGTCGAAAGCCTTAGATGCCTCATCAAACGCGAAAATTGACCGTCAGCGGCGGTGTTAACACGAGCGATGCAAAAAATAATCATCACGTGATGACGTCATCATGAAATCACAGATCTCCCAAATTTGTGACGCCATCTTGACGCCACGTAACGTGACGTCACGTGATGACGTCACCACACGGTATCGTCGCCTTGTCAAAGGTGGGCCGATCACGGAGGCAGTGCAAAACAAGGTGAGCTGCAGAAAGCTTTCAATGCCTCCGGTCCTGGAAGCAGTGCAAAACCACGTTAGCTGCAGGAACCTTCAGAGGGGGCGGGGGAGGATCAATACATTGACTGAGAAGAAAAAGGACAAGATTTATTTGGCCTTCGAGTCGCCTAAGGTGAATGCATAAGGGACCCTGTGAGTTTTTATCGCATGCTTAACTGCTACATAAACTACGCTGAAATAGTTGTGCGTTCCCCAAAATAGGCCTTCCTTACTGCACTCTGCGCATATTGTAAGTAAATCTTGGTTAACATGACTTGAATTGAGTATTTCCGCTAGAGCTGAGCAACTGATCAGCTCACGTTTCCACGCTCCCGGCCGTGGTCTGTGTGCGAGACAAAAGTTTTGTTTTGAGGGCGGGTATCATGGCAGCATGGACTGCGAGGCACGTTTGAGATAGAACAAAGACGAATTCACGCAGTCATTGTTCAATATGAGCTGTTCATTATTACATCCGTGCGTCTTCGCACCCATCCGCGCTCTCGATACGCGTCATCATGCACGGAATTCAGTGTGGAGATGTTCTAACGGTGTGATGCTGCCTTCTTTACAGGCCTTACTGGAAATCACGTCTTCATAGGCTCTTGGCTCAGCCCACCCTAACTCCAGCATGGGCATGATTGACGTACTATGTAAGCAGCCAGTCCGTTGCATATATATATATATATATATATATATATACAAAAAGGTATACGTCTCTAAAAAACTGTTTATTTGTCGACGTTGCGATCTGAGACCAATCTTCACCAAGACCTCGTCAAGACTTCATCAAGATCGGTCTCCGATGGGCAAATAAACAATTTTTTATAGTCGTATACCTTTGTCCTATTTGTTTTACGGCAACCGAAGACCGACTCTTCATAATCTACGCATATATATATATATATATATATATATATATATATCACTTGTTCGGCTATATATATATATATAGCCGAACAAGTGAAGGAGCACACTTACGAAAATTGCATATATTTAACGTTTCGGCCATGGCACGGCCTTCGTCAGAATAAACTGCAGTACAAACGTGCAGCCGTTTTTGTGGGCATCAAGACGTGGGTGAAGTGAATGTACAAAATTTACAAAATAACAACAAAACAAATATAAACAAATATACTACATCAGGCTGGATCAAGGGCATGAACAAGCACTTATGACGATGAGCCATTGACCACACTAGTCTCGATGGTTACACATAAAGAAACAAAATGATAGCGATTGTTACATAATCAAACTTTTTGCAGATATGTTAGGCACGTTTCATTAAAGGCACAACAAAAATTCGAACATCAAGACATCACAGAAAGACACGACACTTTTCCTACGCTCTCGTTCATATCGGACGATGCAGTGTTAAATTTATGGATTAGAAAGGATTCTGTACCTTCGGGATCATGGTTCGATTTGAAGCCTGATTGTAATAGCGTCACCATGGTTTTGTCAAATGAATTACCTGGAAGCCTAACATGTTTAGACAATGGGAGATGTGGCACACTGTTAACGTGTGCTCTGCGATTGTTGAAACGACCCGGTGGTCTAGTGGTTATGGTGCTCGACTGCTGATCGAAGGTCGCGGGATCGAATCCCGGCCACGGCGGCCGCATTTTCTGATGGAGGCGAAAATGCTTCAGGCCCGTGTACTTAGATTAAGGTGCACGTTAAAAACCCCAGGTGATCGAAATTTCCGGAGCCCTCCACTACAGAAAAACTGGCGATTGGGCGAGTTAGATTCTGTTAAACATATTGAGTGGATTCAGTGCGATGCAACGAGGACAGAGATAAAGAAGGGACACGAACATCAGCCCTCCACCAGGGCGTCTCGCATAATGATGTCGGGGTTTTGGGACGATAAACCCCAGCAATTATTGTTATTATGTCATTGTTGGAACGGATACGAAATGATGTTTCGGTCTGACCGATGTATTGCACGTGACACACTGAGCATTCGAGTAAGTAGATGATGTTCGCGCTGTCGCAGCTTTTCTCCGTTAATCTTAACTGAAAAATTAGATGCCGTGCTTTTAGCATTCTTTGGAGTGGTCATATGCGCACAAAATTTACATCGTGGTTTGTTACAGGGATGACAACCAGCAGGAGTTATGGCTTTAGTCTTGGCAGAAGTTAGGATATCGCGAAGGTTCCTTGATCGGCGATAAGCCAATTTTGGTGATTCCGTGAAAATTTTCTGAAGCCGATCGCTCTGCGTCAATAAGTTGTAATGCTTACTGAGAATGTCCGACACGTTAGGAATAGATGTAATATGCGTTAGGATGAGGTTAGTTCGTGATGTCGGCGCTAATCGCTCGTCAGTACTGACGAGATCTTTACGGTCGCGACAATCGGCCGGCTTGAGAGCGTCGTCAATTATGCGTGCAGGAGAGTGCTGTTCTGTTAGCGCTGTACGCAGCTTTTGCAACGGATAGCTTGGCTATAAGGGATACTTGTTTTACAATGCTTGACATGGCTGCTTTTAAAATGAAGATATCGCTGTCCGTCAGTGGGCTTTCTGTAAAGGTTCGTAGTTAGTTTGCCATTGCACAGAGATAAAGTGACGTCAAGGAAGTTTATGCGGAGTGGTTAGTAAGAATAGGAAAAGGAAATAGCTGGTTCTGCGTTATAGAAGTCAGTAATGAAAGACAGTAATGCAGCTTCACCGTGGTGCCAAATTAAGAAACTATCATCGGTGAAGCATCTGTAGTGAAACGGTTTAAGATCACGAGTGGCGAGGAAATCATTTTCTGGAATGCCCATGAAAATGTTCACATAATTTGGACCTATTTTCGTGCCCATCGAGGTGCCGCTGGTTTGAACGTAATGTTCGCCGTCGAATTCAAAATTGTCAAGCTCGAGGATTTTTACTGAAGTAATCCCTAGGGTGGTATCTTCGATGGGTTTGTCAGCTACCGAGTCGTTATACAGTAAAACCTCGGTGATACGAATCTCGCGGGGTTACGAAAAATATTCGTATCATTCGAAATTCGTATCCCCAGAAAACGTGGAAATTTAGTATGCGACAAAAGGAAGTTGCATACGTTTTGATTTAGTGTGTCTCAGGGCCGCAGCGACGTCATGAAAAGCCTCTGAATGATTGCCAGTAAAGTTTTTAGACGTCAAAGATCATACTTGTACTCGTAAATATACGGTGCATGCGCGCGTATTTAATTATGAACCAGATGTGTTGTGTCCCGTGACCGCTAGTAGCCCCTTCATGATCCTACTACACTTTTTTGCATGACACCATAGAACTGCGGCAAAAGTGACATAAGAAGCGCTTTACACACGATAGATAGAGGCCAAGCTCCTTCGCCAGACCGTCCGCTTCGTCTCTTGGGGTCTTCGTCCACGTTTCATGGGACTTTATGACGGACCCGCAGCCCAAGTTTCAGTCTTGTTTCCTAGAACGTCTGATTGCGGGGACATGGCTTGCATCGACGTAGCAGGCACGTGTTAACACAGTACAAAGACACTGCTACCTCGAGCACCGGAGCACGCGTCAACGCGTCGAAAAAGAAAAAGCGCGACGTCAACATCATCTGTAATCTAAACGCTAAGGCGCATAAACGCCTCCAAAATTCGCGCGAGCTATCTCGGAGTCAACGACGCACAGTTGATGGTCGCGCCGCGCGCATGTCCGCGCCCGCACGTGACTACCGCGTCTTCCGCGACAGCACGGGCCACACCTGTTCGTACCTGTGCGCCAGCGTACGTTCGTGCCAAACGTCGCGGAGTTCCAATCGGTTCGCAACAACCGTACTCCAGTACATTGCAGGCTAATTGGCCTTGGCCGGGACCACAGGGAAATTCGTATCACCCCGAAATTCATACGAGCCGTGATCGTATCACCAAGGTTTTACTGTAAACATGGAGTATATACTGAATCCCATCTGCATGGGGAATGTTCGTGTACATCGACGCCACGGCTAGTGTGACCAGAAGAGCATCACTAGGAACATACAAATCCGCTATGTCGGACAGAAAGTGCTTAGCATCCTTGATATATGAACAAAACTTAGGAGGAATGGAACTTATTATGCTGTCTACGCAGAGGGACAGGCTTTACGTGACAGTTCGTATCCCTGAAACTATTGGTCGGCCTCGATTATTTGTTTTATGAATTTTAGGAAGCATATAAAATCTACCAGCTACCGGGCTCAGGGCGACTAGTGATTTAAATGCAGGTGCTGGAATTTTATTTTATTTTACTAAGTCTTCTAAAACTTCTTTTATCTGTCGAATTTTTGTTATATCTTTTATGAAACGTGCCTAACATATCCACAAAAAAAGTTTGATTATGTAACAATCGCTACCATTTTGTTTCTTCACGTACAACCATGGAGACTAGTGGGGTCAATGGCTCATCGTTATAAGTGCTTGCTCATGCCCCTGATCAAGCCTGATGTATAATATTTGTTTGTCCCATCCTGCACTGTGAAAGTGAATGCCCAGCGAAGCTGTATCAAACACCACACTTGCTGATAGAAAATGGTGGGGGGGGGGGGGGGAAGCGGTCTGCTTTGTTATTACTTTAGAGTAATGGTAGTGATCATCGCTTTGTGGTCGCTTTAGTCGACCGTGATTGACTCTGCGACCACTTTCAGCAAAACGAACTTGTTCCTTTGGTCGAGCATTGTATTCACGCTGTTTTTATGGTGTCTTTAATTTCCGTGATCTACCAATGGCAATCTTAGAATGAACAGAATGAGCTGCTAGACGGGCCTCGCTTTTATATATGAAAGCGGGAAACACACGCGGAGAGAAGGAAGGGCCGTTTGACGTCATTCGAAGTCCTCGTGTGAAGTGCAAAGCAGCTACAGCCTTATATTCACCGGGAACGCGTGGGAGAGCGTTCCCATAGTTCACAGGCGCTTTACCATCCAGCATGCGGTTCTGATGCTTGTTTTGTGATTTTCTTTATTGAAACGGCACCGTGCAGTCGAGTTTTCCCGTATGTCTGCAGCGCCAGAACGGACAGCCTAGCGGATAAAAAAAGCAACTTTGAGACAGGGTTGGTGAAAATGGAACTCGACGCTCGCGTCTCCCTCCCTGCATTAGTGAGCAGACTGTGGCCGGGCTACACGGTGAACGCGTTCGCGCGTCTGTTTTCTGCGTTCCCCTAACGGCCAATGTCAGCGAAATTGGGACTGGCCAGTGCGAGCAACGCAGCTCCCTCTGGTCAGTGGACGGTGCCTATGCTGCATGCCTGATAACAAAGAAAGATATGCCGTTTGCCTTCAGTTGTGAAAGGGCCCCTGAACCACTCGGAGGTCGAAATTCAGTTGTGGCGTTGCAGTTGTGCACGAGTCGACAGCGAACGCGTTCGTCGGCTCGTCTGTAGACCACTTCGAATGCCCTTCCTCAGCGCACGAGGTGAAAGGGCAACGAGCGCGCGCATCTGCTAGCAGAGGAACCCGCGAGCGCGAGCGTCCGTTGGTGGTTTAGGGGCCTGGCGTTTTGTTTTTAGCCCACGAAGACAGAACTGTTGCGGGGCAGAGGTATGCGGATTCGCTGTAAGGTGACTATTCTATCCGCATTACATAGTGCGCTTAGCATCACAACTGTGTTTCTGGCGAAGACCTCATAATTAGGGATCAGGAAAAGTTGTTTTCTTAAGAGAAAACATCTTTACACTCACACTTCTCGCCATTTGATATTGTAAAAAGATTGCTTCGATGCTCAGAAGCCATCGTAGATAACCCAAAGAGACACCCTTGCCGATATGAAGAAAGTATCTCTTAAAGGGCACCTGCAACATCTTTTTCGTGTCGTCCCAGAATTACCCTACCGTTACTTTACCTTACCTTACTTTGCCTTACCTTACACGCAAAGCACTGCGTGTGAAGGAAGCAAAGTGGAATGTTGTTCGAAGTAAGGCTAGCAGTTAACTCTTTTAACACCCAGCTTGACGTAACTTAACGAAATGCTGTCGTAAGAAAACACGGCCGACGCAGCGAGTGAAACGACCTTCGTGAAGTCTATCCCTTCAACGCAAATTTAGCCGGGAGCACACAGCACGAACAAGGGTAGCAGCCGTCTGCTGCTAATCCCTCCGTCAATAAATCAATATAGCCCCTCCCCCCCTCCACCCCACCTCCTGGAGCTCGTTACGCGTACCTTGTTATGACTGTGGCGGTAGCCATATAGGTAGGTACCCTTCACTAACCAGAGGGCGCGACGGAGCTGTTTGCCGTCTCAGTATCGCCGGCATCGGCCGCCAGGGATACCAAGAAAACGAGACGTTCGCAGAGCACATTGACGCGCTAAAGTAACCCTCTTTTCTTGAGAAAGAAATTGACAAGGCGCGAAGAGGACGGGAACGAAGTGAGGACACGAACTGAAGACGCGGGCGCCAGACCCTGGACCGACAGAATCTGTCTTCACTTCGTCCCTTCCTCTTCGCGCCATACCAACTTTTTCTCAAGTAATGAACCAACGAGCTCAGCCAGAAGCCCCGTTGTCTCCATTTTGTGCACCTTTTCATCAAAGACTCCCTGGGTGCCGGCATAATCCCCTCTGGGCTGTTGTAAATATGCGTGACCACTCCCCCCCCCCCTCAAATTGCACAACCGGGCCCGATTTTAACGCGATAGCGTTAAAGAGCTCGTTTCACAGAAATTCCGGCGTCGGCATCGGCGTCGTCCCTCAGGTCTTCTGCGTGGCAAGCAGGTGTTCCACGACAGAGCCACGCCCGAGCTCGAGATCATTTCGGCAAAAAACGGTATATGAATGTCATGTAGTGGGCGGAGTATACTATTAACGCATGTAATATTGCGTGCATGGTGTAAGAAAAATAATTTAGGTGTGGACACTCCGCCCGACGGCGCGTCCACATAATGTTCGCCTCTTTCCTCCTCTCGGCCCCCATGTCGCAGCGCCTCCCACGCAACCGCGGCCGGCGCATGTACTATAGAAGACGAGCTGCGTGCGTAGCGTCCGTAACGGCGTTGCGCACGTGAGAAGTCAGCGAGCAGAAAGACTGCTCACGCGCTCTAAGCAAGACGCCGCGCTTTTACGTACGCAACGCTGTTAGGGACGCTATGTGCGTCGGGTGCGCCGTTTACACCGTGGCCGTATGAAAACTAGCCGTGAAAAAATGCAATGAGGTGAAAAAAAAATGAAAAAAAAACGCGCGTTCGCCTCGCCGCAATAGGGGTGCTATTCTGGACTTCCGCCATTTTCTGTCGAATTTGACGTAGGCGTGACGTGTACACAATGATGACGCAACCGCATCAATTTCTTGCGAAACGTGACGTGAAGGGGACATAAAATACGAAGAAACGTGCAATTAAGTAACATTTTGTTCATATAATTGTAATTGCAAAAACAAAAAAAATTAAACAAATCCGAAGCGTTTAGTTTCAAAGTTGTGATACAGACGGTTTTGTCTGCAATTCAGCGCCATTTTTTGAAGATGAGCGGCGAAGCCGTAGTAGTTGTTCTAGCCAGTTATTTTGCAATTAATAAACGTGCAATGAAGTAATGATTAGTTTCTGTAAATATAAGTGAAAGAATAAGAAAATAAAATGGATATGGAACGACGTGTAGTTTTTCAAGTCGTGAAGCAGACGATGTTGTCTGCGATGCGCGCCAAATTGAAAATGGACGACGAGCAGGCGAGTCGTGCAAGCCAGCGCCGACAACGCTATGCCCCGCGGCAGAGCGCCGAGCAGTGGGCCGCGATGCTCGATTTTATTACGGAGCACCCCCAGATGGGGCGAGCAGCCTCTGACATGCGGCCCGAAGTTCGACGCGAGCTCTGGGAGGCGTTGTCGGAGCAGCTGAATCGTATGGGGCCAAGTAGCAGGCCTCCGCAGGACTGGCGGAGGCTGTGGCAGTCTAAAGTGGCGGCAGCGCGAGCCCGAGGCGCGGAGGCGGCAGCGCAGCACAGGTAAGCATCCGCTTAACACGATTGGTGTTGAAGCTTTAGCTATGCACATGCTTATTGCAGGCGAACAGGCGGAGGGCCCTATGAATGGAGGGGGCACATATCCGATGACGACGCCCGCATTATTTCAATTGTGGGCGTCGACTCGGTGGTGGGTTGCGGCGGCCCTTCATTTCCAAGGCCCCCGGCGTCCCAGACCGTTGCCGCTGCTGGCCATAGTGGAGAGGTAATGTTAACCCTTTGTACGACAGTAGGACGTCCCTCTTTTCCATCTGCAGGACAAACTTTCTCCCACATCACCCGTTGCAATTAGCGCAGCACTAAGTCACTCATATCTTACCTAAGCCTTCGTAATCTCAAGGCAAAGTGTTTTACCATGCTTTCGAAGGGCGGTTGTAATGTTACAATGGCGTTGAATTTCGGTCATTTTTTTATGATAGCTTTTGATTTTTCCGCTTCTTCAGATTGATAGAACTTCAAATGAAAATACCGCACAATTTCCCCTTGTTCTGGTTTTTCAGAGAGGTGACTTTAGCTTCATCACGCGTTTTTGTAAATTTGCGCGATAACTCGTTCGATAAATTGTCCCGCTCGTCCCTCAGCACAATTGTAGATAGTGATGCGTGGAAATATTTTTCTTGACATTGTATATCTTTCGAAAAGTAGTCACATGTTCAGAGACAACATCTGTACTCAACAATTTTGACAGCAAAAGAAAGGACAGCCAAATGTAGAAAAAAAAATGTTTTATGCATGCGGTGAAGTAAGCTTTACAGGAACAGACCACGGCGCTTTGAAGGCTCATAAGAGGCGCAACTGCAAGTGGTGTTGTTCTGCTGAAATGAGGTCCGCACAACTTTCTCTTCACAGATTGAAAAGTGATACTCTGTGCCACTTGCCTCGGCCGTTTCAGTCCAAATACCCGTTGATGGAATCGCGAGATGGTGCCTTCATGAGACGGGACAGCGTTTTCCCACTTTTTGAAAACACTCTCACGAGTCAGTGGGACATATATGTGCCAGTGTTTTTTCAGTAAACTAGTGGTTTGATTTTGATGAAATTTGGTTCAAACTATTTCTTTGTAGTATATATGACTATACCACAGCCGGTTTTTATATCATCGTCATTGTGTCAAAAATATAGGTCAACCTACAAAGGGTTAAGTAACGCACGAAGTAGGCCAACAATGTGGTCTGCAATTCACAACACCTCAAATGCTCAAAAAAATGTTATTGAACTGCCGCGATCTTCAGATGGTGCTATGTTTTGCTGGAGATGCGTACATACTACTGTCACGCATGAAGTATGTGAAAGTTGCATTTCATGTAAATATGTAGAAGCACATGCAATAAGAGTTACGTTTTAGGATGTCATCCAGTGCCCGATCAATTAAATATTAATCCTGGCCGCGGCGGCTGCGTTTTCGATGAAGGCGATAATGTTTGAGGCCCGTGTACTTCAATTTGGGTTCACGTTAAAGAACCCCAGGTGGTCAAAATATCCAGAGCCCTCCACTACGGCGTCTCCCATAATCATTTCGTGGTTTTGGGACGTTAAACCCCAGATATTATTATCAATTAAATATTAAAAATATGGTCAAGGCTAATCTAGATCCACAGAAGTGATGCAGCCCCGAAGATGGTGATGATGGAAGGCACTTCTACATTGCCTCAAGTATACGGATAAGAAATGCAGAAACAGCATGCAAAGAGATGTATTTTTTCTTGATTGTGTTTAAAAACTGGCCGGCGCAGTATTAGTGGCATCCTTTGTTATTGCTGGAAGCAGTCAATGATGAGGCATTAATCAAAATTATGAGACAGCTTGACAACTTTTTTTATTATCACAGAGGTGAACCTAAACATAATGCAGTTGTTCAAAAGCTACGAAAGAAACGACGATTTCTGAAAAACACTCTAAAGAGCATTACAGATTATGAATCCACTCTCAGTACATTCACACGTTGCTGTTGCCCGTAAAATTTTATATCCCACAAATGCAACCGGGACAGAAAGAAGTAACATGGACGCAGCGCTGTGCCCGTGTCACCCTTTTCTGAGGTATTTCCTTTTGTGCAATATAAAAGCTCACATGCATTACGAACAGGGCCGAGGTTATGCACTTGAGTGTAAATGTGATTACTACATGAACAGGCCTTGCGTGCGAGACAATTGAGACTGGTACCGTTCCTTAAGCACTGCAAAAGCTAGAAGTTTGGCAATGCCCTCTGTGCACGCTGCTCACTGATGATGTGCCAAAAGATTGCATTACATGGACATTTTACCCAAGCATCCAACACAGACGCGATACTCTGAAGTTTTTCTAGTGACTATACTCGTCGCAGGAGCGAACATAACTTTGTTGTTATTTGCACCGTCTTCTGTCAGAGCGCCCCGCTACCTCAGAGTGCCGGGGAAGAGGCAGAGCCCGAAGACACCGTAGAGGATCCCCCTAGCCACCTGGTGGATCATGATTACCTTGGGGCACCACAACCAGGTTTGTGATGCTCGACAATAAGCAACACTGTCTGAAGCACACAGAAAACCTTAGCGCATATAACAGCACAAAAACACTGCACTGATCTTACACAAGAGAAAACAGCCACAGCATTTGCTCTTGCGTTTTTTTTCTCTGGGTGCCTGTACCACTGTAAGTTATGCATGTTTAAAGCAGTGCTCAATTCCTCCGCATTTTACGTTTCTTCAGTATGTAGACGCAGGGGCAATGATAACTAAATGAAAACACTACATGCCCTTCATCTGTCCCCATTGGAATAAGCAGTGTTTGATGTTTTGAGAGAAGATTCAAGAAAAGCACATGCACATTAAATACAGGAGACCGGGGCATGTGAACATTTGTCAACATATGGTGACCGTGCAGCGAACAGCAGCAGCAAGCATTCAGTACAGTTTACTTTCCCCCTTACTGTGTGATTTGTGAACTTTGCATGACAACAAGTTGTATCAATCATGCTATCCTTGAGTTTGGTTGGTGTTCAGAGAAATTTCACATCCTGCTACGCATTACTGTTTACAGAAGGGCTTCTGTTTATTAGCAATAATTAGCCAGGAGAGACGTGATTCACAATTACGCAAATCCAAACTTGTGCTTGAGTGTTCAACTCAACAAACGTTGCAGTGTAAGCCAAAATTTTCATTTACTGTTTATGCTAATGTACGGTGCTCTTTGAAGTGTGTAAACATCACAACCCTTAGTTAACACATCTTTTTCTATAAACTTGTTTGCATTGTGCGTACAAGTCAATAAACAATAAGTGAACAAACATTCCCAGATATGAAACAATAAAGCCTACAGCAGAATTTTACAATGCTATGTCAGAAAAGCCTAACACAGAATACAGCACATTTACATTATTAAGAAAAACATTACAACCATTGAGGCAAACATCGGGTAAGAAACATGTCATTGCTATCGGGTGGTGACATTACTTTCTTACAAAAATTTCAGTGAGAGTTCTAATTTGCATAATATATGAGACAACATGGTCAAGTGCAAAACAGACTGCTTAACTTAAGCAATGCACTACATCAGTCTTCAAGGGCAATGATCACTCACAGCAAAGACCCATGCTAGCCGTACAACAAGCACTCTGGGTGATGTCACTGTTTCGTGCCCCTTCCGCTTTGTCATGAATTCATAACAGTTGAGGAAAAAATGACGTTGTTACTCAGCATGCCAAAGTGTCACAAAATCAAGGTTCTGTCAACAAAAAAGCTGCATTGAAAATGAACAGTAATTAACCAACAGCACATTGTCACGCGTTGATTCAACTGAATGAGAACGCTAAAAGAAACTATGAAGGTGCCGAGCGGTACGTCCTTGTTGAGAGTGGCCAGGTCGCCCACCATTAAAGCAGGTCTTGCCTAATACCAGCAAGAGACAACATAATTAAGGCAAACTGTAACAACAAACAGTAAGTACTCTGAAATGTTGGGCTGAATGTGTCAGGCATCGGATTTCTCATTCTGAAGGCATCATTTATTGTGTGCAGCCATGCGACCAAGGCAGAGCAGAAACCCACCACCACTGCACCCGGGCCGCCAAACGCCAGTTCGGCAAATGCATGCGACTGCAGCGGAACTGGCCGAGGACCAGAGGCGTCTGCTGGCGCTTCAAGAGCAGATGCTCCTGCAGAACGCCCATCAATGGGAGGCAGTCCGGGAGCATCTCTCTGCGGTAATGAATGAACTAGATATTCCCGCGTTTTATTAGGAAATTCAAGCAGTCCATGGAAGATGCTGAAAGATGTGCATTTTGAGGTCCTAGCCTGTCGAAAAGCAGTTTCAAAACCAACCTAAGTGTAACACCATCGCAGCAACCGCCAAAATGTCACTGAAAATTTTGTTGATCTAGATATGCGTGCATGTCGAGTTGAACCACCGTAAATTGCAATGATGGCAATTGAAAAACCTCAAGACAGGGCTACGGTGGCCATGGAATCAAAGAAGCTCGTTAAGTTTAAAGTGGTAAATCATGGGGTGCACTAGAGCTTATTCATTATAAGCTAACTAAGCAAACGCCGTTTGCAAATGGGTGAAGAAAAGAAGAGCAAGGCTTTTGTCTTTCACATTCATGTGACTTGATCAGACCATGGCCGCTGTGATGCCTGCTGGTTGGTTATGCAAGCCAATCGTGGGGTGCATCCATAAGTAACTCCACATCAAGGCACTTCACAAAACTCTGTTCATCTTTTCAGATTGAAGCTGCACAGCGCCGGCAAGCAGACGCCCTAGTGGAAATTGCAACGGTCCTCCGGGATGCATTTGGGGGTGGGCAGCAGCCGCGGCGGACGCAGGGCGACTCGTAAGGTAAGTGAGGCTTCAGCAGTTTTCATTTTCCCTCTATGTTAATTTAAATAACGCACAGATGGACGTGGATGGCGCTGCTCATAAAAAAGACACAACAAAAGGGGAAAAAGTCGGTTACAGCTATTCCTGCAAAGAGCACGTACTGTCATTAGATGTTATGAAATGTCTACTCTGTTCCCAGTGTGAATAGTGCTTAAAACGATGCTCTGCGGTGCTATTTAAGGTGCATACACTGCTGCATGATAAAAAGGACTGTTTCCAGAGAGTTACACTCGTCTCAAACTCGCCCTAGTATGAATCACTGCGGCAACTGTGCACGCCTTTGCATAACTGCCTGATACAATAAGCATGCAGTCAATGAATGAACAGGCAGGTGGGACTGCATGCCAGCTGCGGCGGCTGCATTTTTGATAGAGGCGAATATGTTTGAGGCCAGTGTATTCAGATTTGGGCGCACGTTAAAGAACCCCCGGCGGTCGAAACTTTTCCGCAGCCCTCCACTACAGCACCCCTCATATTAATGTCATGGTTTTAGAGTGTTAAGCCTAAGCTATTATTATTACCAATGAACTAAAACGAATGTTTCATCAGAATACAAATCCTGTAAGAACATAAGTGTATGTGATAGGCTTATGATCGAACAGAATGCAAGTGGCTACTTTGCCACAAGATGGAAAAAAAAACTCTGCTTCTGTCTCATTTCTGTGCACATCTCACAGGGATGCAACACCCTTCATGTGCTGTCCTGGGAAGCAGTAAAACACCGCAGAAGGTGATCCCGCCTTTGCGCACCGGCCTGGTACATGCCAACTGCTGCCCCATCGTCGTCACCATCGTCGTAAAGGTCTGGATCTTCACGTTCCTCAGTACCAGGGATGTCGTCTGGCTCTGGCAGCTGCTGCCGGACACAAAGGTTGTGAAGCACCACACAAGCTGCAATGATCTTCGACGTGAAGAGTGGGCCATAGTACAGTGCCCTGTACCTCTGCAGGCACCGAAAGCGGGCCTTGAGGACTCCAAAGCACCGTTCCACGACACACCGCAGTGAGGAGTGGGCGCGATTGAACTGGGCCGCAGGGGATCCCGCTTGATGTGCTCCGGGGATGGGGTTGAGCAGCCAAGGCTGCAGCGGATATGCACTGTCACCTGCACAGGAAAGCGTTCCAATTAGCATAATATAAATAGGAATATGAATATATAACATTACTTTCTTACTTGTACGCATTAATTCTTTCGGGGGCACCGTGTGAGTGAAATGAACTGCTTGCCTTTTCTTTTGCAGCTGAACATATTGACAGAATTGCTTGCCTGGTTAGGTTAGCTAATTGCAGCTTTCAAAAGGCTCCAGCGAACAGAAAAAAAGCGTTTATTTTCGGATGGTTCGGCATTGACTAGATTCCTTTGTCAGGACGAATGACAACGAAGATGCTGAAGTGGAACCTTTAACTTTTTTCACAGACCGGGTGGGGCAAGTGGCAGAAGGTATGTCTTTGGCGGTGAGGATGTTGCGGTTGCCTTTGGTTACATGGAGATGATGCGGGGGACACAAACAGGCAGTATTGCCCACTTGATTTTATTTGGTCTTGTTGAGCTACAACTATTAATGTGGGTGATCTTGTCGGCTAGTTCGTTTAGCATATCAATTGACCAGGGAAACCATCGCGGCACATAATATTTCACTGTTAAAAGAAAACTATGTTAGAACACCATCGATTTCATTACCTGACAACATTCATACCTCTCGGTTAACTTGGCATGAATGTACCACTTACCCCATGCACACGCAGCATCATGTGATGATGACCATCGCATTACCAATTTTGTTTCTATGTATTTTTTCTTGGTATCTGTCTATTTTGTTTCTGACGAGGTGTTCCTACTGATGTATTTATGCACATTTTTTCATCCGAATCAATTTCACTTGTACCAATTTTGTTTCTATGCATTTTTTTCTTGGTTTCTGTCTATTTTGTTTGTGACGAGGTGTTCCTACTGATGTAATTATGTACATTTTATCACCGAATCAATTTCACTTGTAACAATTTTGTTTCTATGCATTTTTTCTTGGTGTCTGTCTATTTTGTTTCTAACGAGGTGTTCCTACTGATGCATTTATGCACATTTTTTCACCCGAATCAATTTCACTTGTACCAATTTTGTTTCTATGCATTTTTTCTTGGTTTCTGTCTATTTTGTTTGTGACGAGGTGTTCCTACTGATGTAATTATGTACATTTTATCACCGAATGAATTTCAGTTGTACCAATTTTGTTTCTATGTATTTTTTCTTGGTTTCTGTCTATTTTGTTTGTGACGATATGTTCCTACTTATGTATTTATGTACGTTTTTTTCACCAGAATGCATTTCAGTTGATAGTCAGCGCTTCGTGTGGTGCGTTGCACGTTCCTTGCTTCGTCTTCACCGCGCTGTTTCCTCTTTCAAAATATTAATGTGGGATGAAAGCAGTTTTCTTCAGTAACAGCTAAAATCGAGCTGTACAATTTTATTGCTACATGGCGCCTGGTTGTGTGTGCTTATGTGTATTTCTTTTTTTTTATGCCAGTTGTCATTTCTGTAAATAATCTGTTTTCCATGAAAGTAAGCTCCATCTCATGTATTCTCTTTCATTAACCTAGCCTCAAAGTGTAGCATATCATTTATATTTATTATTTAACCATTTCACAATAAAGGATCTACAACATTTCCACAGCATTTTCCTGTACCTTCCTGTTGCAGTAACAGTCTTTCCCGTGGTCACACAGAGACACGTTGCTATTACACACCTACAGTGAGTTAAAGTATTGTGTGCTGCCTTGGGCCTCAGCATTACAGGAGCAGTGCGACTTGCAGTGTCAAATGTGCACCTCATTCAGGGGAACTTTGGTGCCACTAAAGATAATCTACAACCAGGGTGCCCTGCTAGTACTGACATACGGAGAACAAGGGAACCCGAGAAGTTAGGAACCACGCAGCCCGTGATGGAATGGAAAGTGACAGACAACATTATGACAAAGGAAGACAGCAGAATGAATTGGACAACAAAGAGAGGTTGGTGATGTTGAGTGAGTGGGAAGAAAAGGTGGACTTGGGTGAGTTTTTAATGCATTGGGCAGATAACCGCTCATCTGTGAGAGCGGCAAAATGGGTACCGAGATATTAGAAATGTAGCCGAGGATAACAGAGCATTACACTGGGAGAGAGATCAAGAAATATGCAGGCATAAAGTGGAAAACAGCTAGTGTAGATATGACATTATTTCGGAAAGCCATCGTCACGTAGTGGACACAAAATGCGCTGATGACGATGCTAGCCAAATAGCTAGCATTGCTGGTTCTTCTTAGTATAATTTCTGCGATTCAAATTTTAAATTGCCATGCACCACCTTGGTCAGCACTTAGGCATGTTGAAATCTGTTCTTTCCTATAAGTATGAGCACAAACTTTAGTACATTTTTAGTTGCATGAACAGTTACTTCAACTCGCTTTGAAGTGATCAAGCTTTCGATGCCTTGGTACAAACCGTAACCATTTTTGTCATTCCCTGAACTTCTCAAGAATCAACGGACGTTCCCAGCACTGTTAATGAGCATGAGGACAGCACAAGCTTCTGCGCAACCATATCCGACAACACGACTCTAGGTTTCACTCGGCTTTTCGCGATTACGTCTTGTCACAATAAATTTCTTTTTGTTTTCTTTAATCAGTGCCCCTCCGTAACACCTTTCTCAGAAACAGTACAAGAGCCAGCAACAAAATTAATCAAATAACCATGACTGATGTATTTGCTACACTAACACACCCCACAAGCAGTACTCATCTTGCATACCAAGCAGGAATTCGCCACCCTGGCCACGGCTGCCAGCGCTGAACTCCCGGCTCAAGGTGGATGCCCTCCACACAAAAGCGTCGTGCACCGAGCCTGGGTATGTGGGCTCCAGGGCAGTGATGCGCAGGGTTGCGTCACACACCTGCAGAGTTTTGTGTGGGTTGGAAGGAAGCCAGCAACAGCAATACAACCAGCTACATGCAATACAGCTGTAACTCTGCGATTCAACACCCGTATTTCTCTCATGGTGATTGCCAAGCGCAGCTTTGATCGCCTTACGTTTTATTATGGCTGTCGCCGCATCTCTGCATATTAATGTCTATAAAATTGTGGTGCAATCACTACGTGTGATTTTTATTCCTGCATTTTTTTTCTTCAATACAAGAGAGTTACAACGATCAGATATTAAGCTCGATGCACCTCCCTTTAATCGTGTCATCACCCTTTACGAAACTAAACAGCGACGGAAACTTCGTTTACCGCGACTGCTGCGTTCTTTTTAATCGCTCCAAAATTAGTCGTTCACATTCCTCCTTTCTGCAATCGATTAACAGCATGCACAAGAATGAATAAGATTGAATTTGTCCTCACCACCATGGCGTTGAGGGCGTAATAGCCCTTGCGGCAAAAGTACGCCGCTTTGTTGTTGTCGTCCGTGTCGTACGGCGCCCGAATACAAATGAACGTGCCGTCGACCGCCCCGATGCAGCCTGCGAACCTTGCGTCCATGTTGAGAAAGCCTTCTTTCGCCGCGGCCAGTTCCTGGGCGCTGGCAGGGAAGGCGATCCACTCATCGCCGAGGCGCTCCACAATCGCTTCGACGACAGCGTGAATCGAGCGACTCACACTTGACTGGCTCGTCGCCAAGTCCTCGTCGCTTGCGATCGCGCCCTGGTAGCTGCCCGTAGCGAAGAAGCGAAGGGCACAAAGCACTTGCTGCTCGACGGTCGCGGCGGTTCGCGTACCAGTACGCCGCCTCTCCAGATCATGGCGAAGCTCTTCGCACAGCCATCGCGCCATGTCCTTCGTCAAGCGGTACCGCAGGCGGAACGTCTCCTCGGGCATCGAGAAAGCATCGCGGTGTTCGCGAAATTCTCTTTCTGCCTGCAGCTGCAACCACTGCACGATGAACGGCAGCGCCATTTTTTTCTTCCAGCGTTCTCTTGCGGCGAGAACCACAACTGCCACAACTTCGAACAAGTCAAATTCAGTGAGAAGTTTTCACTTTTACAAGCAAACTTTACATACACTACTCTGTGATATTATTAAACGAAAACATGCTTGTAAAGTAGCTCACGGAATGATATGTGCACATACGTATGTGAGGCGACACATCGAACGATCAACTCAATTTACAACAATATGGCGGCCAATTGTGGGCATTTCATCGTTCTCACATTTTAAGCTGCAAATTTGGCAGGATGCAACGTCACGCAACGTCATATTGACGCTACAAAGCGTGAGGTCCTGTGACGCAATGGGCGCCATCAGTGCAATGTCCAATCGTGTTGCAGACATGGCGGCTGTTCGTCAAACGAGCAGTAGTTTCGATAAACCGCAAGTTGACCGTAGGCACACCTCAGTACCATATTTCGGTTTCGTTGTTCAACCCAAACCTTTATTTCTACATGACAGAGTACGGCGAAGCGTTATTTTGGAAAAAAATAACAATTTTTTTTCGCGCGACGTCATCGCATATTCCTGTGTCGTAACGCTATTGCAGCGCCACAGCGCGAACAATCTCGCGTGACCAATCAAATCAACAACATGGCGGAATTTGACAACATGGCGGAATTTGACAATGTCCAGAATAGCACCCCAGGTTTCTTAAGCCCCCATGTCGCAGCGCCCCCCATGAAACTGCGGCGGGCGCATGTATTAAAGGCGAACATTATCTGGACGCGCTCTCCTTCGCGGCGGGCGGAGAGTGTCCACACCTAAATTATTTTTCTTACACCGTGATTGCGTGGCAGAAGCGTGTAATCACACCAGGCGTCAGAAAAGGTCAATTGCGCAACGGGTGGTTGGTCTAAAGGCTCACCAACTGCAAAGATCACTTGCATAATTGGTCAGCGTTATTAGCAACAACATCAACAAAGTGTGCAGCTACGCGGTTGCGCGTGCTGCCTGACGCGTAGTGGTTACTTCGCCAATTCGCAAAAGGAATTATGGCTTAGTGGACCCGTCGCAATTGTACTTGCAGTAGGCATTCTAGGATAGTTCTAAACGTTCCTTTCCTTGCGGCATGGCGTCCACCGAGACGCGAAGCCAGGCTACCGATTGAAAAGGCGATCCAAAGGGGCCCCCGATTACGCCATCGCGTTCAACTCTTGAAGGCGTAGCTCAAGCATCCTCTACGTTTTTGCTGCTTCTACTCGCTAGGCTTTGTGTTCTGGCGCCACTGTTGCATTTCGAAAACTGCAGTGTCCGGTGCCTATAGGGTGCGCGACCGCGCCCAGGCGATCGAAATACGCAGTTGCAACCGGAGCGACGCGTCTCCTGCGGGACGCCCTCCACACACTCTGCGATGGGACCGAGTAGAGTGCTAACGTGTCTCGTTAAACTAGTGGTGCGAAGAGTAGGAAGAAGCGGAGGTGGTGGCGTTTTAGACACAGCAATCAATAAGCATGAGACCGATCACCTTCGCTGCGTATCGAGCTTTGCGCAGCTTACAGTGCGAGCTTCGAGCCATTTTTTTTTGTCTTTTTCTTTCTATCTCTCTCTCTCTCTCAGCTTTTCTTTGTCTTTCTATATTTTTCTGTCTTTCTTCTCTTTCTCTCTCTTTCTTTCTTTCTCTCTCTTTCTTTGCACTCGTTCCCTCGCCCATCAGGGTCATTGCATCGCACGCTGGGCAAATCGGCTCACGTGTTCTGGGATTGAAGCAAAAGATGAAGAAGAGGACGAAGAAAGCGCGTGCCGGTTCATGAGGATGATAGTTTTCTGGTGTCGTCACACGGCATAACGAAAAGCTTAACGGCTCCTCTATAGAAGAGTCGTATACGAGTCAAGTAAAGAGTCACCGAAAGGAGTAACACATACTCTTTTTTCTCTAGACTGTAATAGTATATTACATCACTTAAGCTTTCTTGTTGCGATTTCTGTCTTGCAGTTGCACTATGCATTTACTATATGTATAAGTGCGCCGTGACACTTGGTTGGGTGCCCGACGTAGCCCTGCTCAGACGACTCGGCTTCCGAACTACCGGTGTCGCGTCCGGGACCGTGGCTTCGTGGCTCCAGTCTCGTTATGGAGGAGTGGTCCCTACGCGCGGATGGTTCGCCACCCTTCAGAAATATGGCAGGAATGGTGGCATCCCTACTATGCAGAAACGAGTATGGCAAATCTTGGCGCTGTTCCTGCTGTACCAGCACGACATTCTGTAAGACAGAAGCCCTGGCTCATCGCACGTAGCGCTCGTCACCGTCCATGGCGGCATGTAGCGTCGTAATGGACACTGGAAGTGCCCTCGCCGCGTCGTAGACTTTCTCGCTTGCATGTATAAATTTACTCAGTTCTTGGGAACAACGAACACTGGGTCATCACTGCAGGGACACTGCAGGAAGAGTACCTCAGATCGTGAATGAGAGTGGGAGACAGAGTGTAGGTTGCGGCATGCTGGTAATTCATTTTAGTATTTTAGCACACTTGTTGAACAAAACAGAGGACAGAGGAGCGATGAGTGCGTCCACATTAATGCGCTGTGTCCGTCTCGTTCTTCTGTCCTCTGTTTCCTTTAACAAGTGCGCTAATATAATAGTGATAGTGGGAGCCCGTTAATTCGAGTGTTGGGTCCTTGAAGTACGGTTGAACCAGCCATGGGTGATAGGCCATGAATGTTGCGGCAGTAGAATTTGTGAAATACCGAGAAAGAAAACTCTAGAAGGATAATTTGCATACAATCGAAAATAATCAAGTGGTGATTTTGGGTTTCTTTAGTTAAGTCTCCCGTGGCTTATTTGCAGCGAATCAAAAATAATAGTAAAAATACAAATAGAAGAATAAAATAATAAAAAGATAATCGCATGTCAGTCTCTTTGATTCCTTTATAAAATTAAATATGGCGTCATATATGACCCTGTTACAGCGACCCAGTGTCGACGCCCCCAGGGAGAGTAACACTGACACATAAAGCTGAAGCCCAAGTTTTCGAAAAAGACGCTTCAGAAACATTAGCCTTTGATTTTTATGTCTGCGACATTCTGTGAAAAGCTGCTCTACGGTTTGTGCTTGATTACATCGCGGGGACGGAACAAACCAGGCCTCCCTACTGAAAACGTTCCGTAAGTCAGTACCATAATTCCGTATGTTTGCGTATGATTCTTACGGAAATGTACGGAAAATATATGGAAAATATACGGAAAACATATGGATTCCGTACGAAACATATGGAATTATGGTACTGGCATACGGAACGCTTTCAGTAGGGCTGTGCAACAAAAGTTTAGTGATGGTATTCTGCATCGCATTTTAGTTAATGTAACTTCAAACTGCCTTGTGCTACACCATGCGCTGTGCCAGGGAAACCTAACATGCTGAAAATCTGAGCATGTCGCGCTCAATGAATGAATGAATGAATGAATGAATGTTCTTTATTGCACACATTATCTTGTACAAACTATGCACACAGTGTATGCTCCCATAGACAAAGTCTAGTGCGGGTCCCATTTAGAAATATACATAACAGAAACTGTAATAATTATACTAAAAGTAAACAAGTAGAAAATGAAAAATGATATCATCATGCAAGAAATAACGTTTGGCTACTAGCAAGAGTCAATTGAATTCGATTAAACAAAGGGAAAAAGAAAGAACATGACTTGGTAGTAAACACAACATAAAGTTGGGTAAAAGTGGTGCACAGATCTGCAAAATGAAACTTGGAGTTGCAAGTATAAATAGACAGCAGCAGCTCTGTGAACGCAGCCTGCCAGCCATTTTCTATGGCAGGCTGCGTCTGTAAAGCTGTTGCGGACGCTCAACTAAATCTGTCCAATAACAGTTCCCCTCAATACGTTAATCAAGGGAACAAGGATATCACAGCACTTCGCAAAGAAAACACAAAAACATAAAGAACAATATATGTACATAGTTAAAAAACATGTAAACCCAAAGTACCAGTCAACTCAAGAAGCAGAGCAAACTGCTTCAAGGTAATACTTTTTCAGTGATCTCGACAAGTTCTGGGTGTTCTTTATATAATGCGGTCTACCATTCCAAACTCTCACTCCGGCATATTGTAGTAGAAGATTGCAATAGGTGTTTTTGAGGGTGGTATATTAAAGTTATTAAAATTTGGTTCCTTGTTAGGCGTCGCGGGGTACAGAGTAATGAAATAGGGAATGGTTCATTGTGCTTTAAAACACTGGTAATGCGTGTAGCTAATCTTAGTTCCCGCACGAAATAAAAAGCTAAGATTTTCAACCTAGTAGTTTGGTACGTTCATACTATTGAGAGAGAGTTATCGTACGTATAGCTCGTTTTCACAACCGTCGTAATGGCTCAAGATAAGAGCTGTGCGCCAAGCCCCAGGATTATGCGCAGTACATAAGGTGGCATTTTACCAAAGTAAAACGCAAAATGCGCAGGATTAGAACGTCAAAACATTGGCGAGCTTGCCAGAGGGCGTAACAACTGGAAGCTAGTTTCGAGCAGACTGCGGCTAGCTGAGGCTGCCAATTTAAGCAGCCATCTATAGGACGACGCCACGGTAAGTAAAAGAGTCAGTACGTTCAAATGAGCAATTATTGATGTGTAGTAGTTTATCATGTGGAGTAGGATTTGTACGGGAGAGAACATACATGTTTCTTTTTTTTGCGTTAATGGTATGTAAACCTGTTAGCAGCAAGCCAATCAGCAAGCTTGTCCAAAAGTATTCATTTGTTATTCTATGTCTGAAAGATTTTTAACAGTAATAATTAGAACGGTGCTGTCAGCATACATAAGCATCTCGGCAGTTGTTGGTACTAGGGGCGAGCCAGCTATGTGTAGCAAGTAAAGTAACGTACATACGGAACCTTGCGGCACACCAGCTTATATGGACTGAAGAGATGAAGTAATACTATTGATAATTACCATCTGTTGTCGACCTTAAAGGTAACTCTGGAAAAAAATCCCACATAGCGTTGCGAAAACCACATTTACGCAATTTGTAAGGTAAAATGTCAGGGTCTACCGTGTCAAATGCTTTTCTGGGGTCAAGAAAAACCGCTACGGCGAATTTGTTATCTTGAAGGGCAGTATTTAAAATCTGGCTTAGTGTGAGCACTGCTGTGCTTGTAGAACGCATTGGTCGGAAGCCATGTTGATGCGGACATAACACACAATATTTCCTCAAAAAGGGAAGCGTGCGTTTGACAATTATTTTTTCGAAGATAGTGTTAAGAACAGTGAGTACAGGGTCATCCCTCGCCAAACGTCCCAGCCATTCTGACGACCATCTCCAATGCAATAAAAAAAATCGTGCTTATTTATTGCATTGAAAACAGTGAATTCCTAGAATATTCCGGAGAGAAAAAATTTTTCGTCACGCGGGAACCTTCCAAATTTTGCATAATGTCGTCCGAGTGTCGTTTGCCAGAAAATTTATTCTCTGAGTACCGTTTCTCATTTCAATACCGATTTTAGTTTACATATTAAGCAAATAATTGTTTGTAATGTGTTTAGAACTTAACAATATTACTGCAATTTTCCTGCCACATACGCCTCCACAAATTTTGTTGAAATATTCTGTTTGCATTTTTTAAATGTAATATTGCGTTTTGCACGAACATCTGAGCATGTACTACTTACTCGAAGGTAGGTATATTTTGCAGTAAAAATATTTTCAGGCCACTGAAGTTTTGAGATAATACGAGAAAAAATAACAAATTGGAGAAAATCATCATTCTGGTCAATATTGAGACACAATTTACATCACGTGGTGTTCCAAGTAAAAATTGGCTTTATAACTCAATCGAAGGAAAATACACAGTTCTCATGTGGCAAGGTTTATCATTACAACTTTTGCTTTAAGCAAAAAATTATTTTTAAGTTCCCCATTTGTTTCACCTGCACTTCGTGAACCGGTTCACGGTGGCGCTGCACTCCGGCATTCGTTTCACGAGTTCAACATGGCGACGTCGGCACCGCGGTATTCGTTTCGAAAAAGTGCAGCCGTCGTGCAAGGTTAGTTCACGAATTCCCTGCACTTACTCATGAGGTAGTGCCGAGTCGGTGCAGCACAAAATGGCTGGAACCGCAGCAGACGACGCAGCCGACTGCGTTCGTGGCTATTTTAACGGCGCCCAACAAATACGTCAGTGAACGTTTTCCAGTAGTTTGAAATACCAGGCAGCGTAAGCGGCGGCGACTTTTACGAATCGCAACCTCCACAGTTCGCGAGACAACCGACCGTAGCAGAGGGTGTGCACGACATCTGCACTCTCGTATTCGTTTCGGCATCTCGTTGCTGCTGCACTTTCTGAAACGTTCCCTGCACGATGACGGAACTCAGACGTCACCACCATGAACCAGTTCAGGTAGTGCAGGGTGAATCGAATGGACCTTTGATCATACGGCAGCCTAAGTTCCTCATTGTCGTCAATGAAGAACTTGAAAAATCAACTTCTTCCTTAAAACAAAAATTGTAACGATAGAACTTGCCATATAAGAACAATTTATTTGCTTTCGACTGGGGTATAAAGCTGATCTTTACTTGGAGCACCACGTGGTGTAAATTGCGTCTCAATGTTGACGAATATGACGATTTTCTCGAATTCGTGATTTTTTCCCGTAAAATTCAGAAACCTGAGTCGTCTGAAAATGTTTTTATCGTATAATATACCTTCCGTATAATAAGCATTTTGTACTTAAATATTGATACATATAAACATAATGGAAGAAATCTACAGCGGATCCACAGCCACTATAGTCCTCCATAAAGAAAGCGACAGAATCCCAATAAAGAAGGGCGTACGGCAGGGAGACACGATCTCTCCAATGTTATTCACCGCGTGTTTACAGGAGGTTTTCAGGGCCCTAGATTGGGAAGAGTTAGGGATAAGAGTTAATGGAGAGTATCTCAGTAACCTACGATTCGCTGACGACATTGCATTGATGAGTAACGCGGGAGACGAATTGCAGCTCATGATTACTGAACTGGATACGGAAAGTAGAAGAGTAGGTCTGAAAATTAATATGCATAAAACTAAAGTAATGTGGAACAATCTTGGCAGAGAACATCGCTTTGCGATAGGTGGCGAGACACTGGAAGTTGAAAAGGAGTACGTCTACTTAGGACAGGTAGTAACCGCGGAGCCGAACCATGAGAGTGAAATAACTAGAAGAATAAGGATGGGTTGGGGCTCATTCGGCAAGCATTATCAAATCATGAATGGTAATCTACCACTATCCCTCAAGAGGAAGGTATATAACAGCTGCATCTTACCGGTACTTACCTACGGAGCAGAAACCTGGAGACTTACAAAGAGGGTTCAACTTAAATTGAGGACGACGCAGCGAGCGATGGAAAGGAAAATGATAGGTGTAACCTTAAGAGACAGGAAGAGAGCAGAGTGGGTCAGGGAACAAACGGGGGTTAAGGACATCATAGTTGAAATCAAGAAGAAGAAATGGATATGGGCCGGGCACGTAGCACGTCGGCAGGATAACCTGTGGTCATTAAGGGTAACTGACTGGATTCCAAGAGATGGCAAACGCGTGAGGGGGAGACAGAAAATTAGGTGGGTAGATGAGATTAAGAAGTTTGCAGGTATTACGTGGCAGCAGAAAGCACAGGACCGGGTTGATTGGCGGAACATGGGAGAGGCCTTTGCCCTGCAGTGGATGTAGACAGGCTGATGATGATGATGATGACATAGCAAAATGCTAGGAGGGACAGAATGCAAACATAGAACATTCTTGCAAAATTTCTGGAGGCGTATATGACAGAAAAATTGCAGTATTATTATTCAGCTTCAAACACCTTATAAAAACGCCTTTGCTTAATATTCAAACCAAATTTGGTATTGAAACAGCAAACGATACTCTAATAACAAACTTTTTGGAGAAACAGCATTCAGGCAAAACTGCGAAGTTCGGCAGGCTCCCACGGGACCAAAAAAATTTCCATCTTTGCCGTCCGGCAAGCCGGATGCCGCCCGGGTCCAAAGACTTCGAGCCGTCACCTGACGCCATCATCATCGACGGAGGGTGGGACGGGACAGGGGTTAATGCCCTCTCCCTATTATGTCAATGTGGGGGGATCACCTTGCGCCCCCCTCTTAGGTGAATTGAGGGAGGACGGCCGCCCCCCAAGCCCCCCCCCCCCCCCCCCTGTTCGCACGCCTATGACTGTCGCCGATTTCTCAAGATCTCGGCGCTGTGCGTGTTCATCTATTTGCGCGAGCTCGTGGAATAAAGTCACCCTGCGCAACGCAGCGGCCACAGAACCATAGCTCAGCGGACGCGACGTCGCAACAGGTGCAGTTTTTCCAATGTCGGTCGTGCTCTGCTGAATACAATTATTTCAATCTTTTTTGACGGGCATGTGCGCTCTCTCCCCTGGGGAATAGTATACTATAAAAATGGTAACAATTAGGACGACGTTGTGTCTAGACAGGCGGAGGTCCATTACTTTGGGAAAGTGCGTGTCATTGACGAAAGCAAAAAGCAACGCCATATCCACAAAGTGAGTGATGTTAGAGGAGCTTGCTCGGAGATGATCGGATAACCCGTGAATCCCTCGTACAAATTCCTCTATCATCATATAAAGACGTGACCACATTGTTATATATATATTATATGCACCATGTTTCTTAATTTACAAACGGCGACAAGCGACCGCGCTGCTTAGGCACACCGGGGAGAGCACAGCTGCACCTCTAGCAGGAGCAATGAGAACTAGCGGATACGGCGCGATGAACAAGGCGCGAGCGTAAGAAGCTTGGCGAGCAAGCTCCTAAAAGTCGCTTCGGGACCACTGCAGATCCGTTTTTGACAATGGTAACGCCGCCTCTACAAAGGGTCCTCAAGAATCATGGAGCATCTGACGTCACGTTCGTGAGTACACGTGAGTGACGGTGCCGCATAATCTCTTCACTTTACCGCTTTTGGTTCTAGTCTTTAACGATTCGAGGTCATCATATCTGTCAGAAGTTCCGTCACTAAGATACGCGCGCTCAGCTTATTTCGCGATTCGTCTTGCGGGCATGCAAGGCAAAAACCTTTGTCACCAAGTGCTCTTTGCTGACACCGTTCCTGTGGTGTTCGAGACGTCTGCAGAAATTTCCGCTCACACATATATTCACTGAATTGTAATCGGCACAAGGAATCTTTCAGATGGTAGAGAGAAACCTTGTGCGTGGTAACGGATCTTTCACGAATATCGGACGACTTTCAAGCTTGCTTGTCGATACATGCGTAACTTGCACCCAGGGAGGCGTAGCCAACAATTTTTTCTGGGAGGGTGGGGGCAGGGCGATGGGCTCAACCAATACTTATATATATGTTCATGCTTGTTTTTGTATGTGCGCGTGTATATATAGACATGCAAAATTGAAAAATTTCGTAAGGAAGGGGTTTGTACCCCCCCCCCCCCTGACTACGCCAATACTTGTACCACTTGCTTCCTAATGGCAGTGGTCAAGGCCTTCGCTAAGACCTTGTAAATAAGGAGTTAAGTCTGTTATTCCTCTCTGTTATTTCTGAGTCTGTTCTTTGCGCTGTTTTGCAGTCATAAAACCATACAAACAGGATCACTCCCAGACCCTTCCGAGGCGCGCTTCAGTTTCGGTGCTGAAGCGTCCACTTCGTGGTAGAAATCTGGCTGAGAGTTCATTACGGAATTTTTTGTACTATGATTACCATGCTTGGAGTATCCAGTAAGGTGTGCCTCAAATATTCCAAGTGTTGCCGCAAGATTCTATCGTTGAAGCAGGCGCGTTGTGCACTTCAACAAGCTTGTGATTCACTGAACCTTTGTGAGACAAAGACCTCGTCTACTAATACTTACCTGGGACCTCGCATATGCTCAGATCCGTAACACAGGTAGCCATCGCGTAGGTTGGAAGCGGGTGGCTTCATTACAGGTGTCACACAATTAAGAACACAAATAAAAAAATAATCCCTAAAGATATATAAGATTTCAAAAGAGTTTTGCTTTTCGTCCTTCTTTACTTTTCTATTTTCTTCTAACATTGACCCCCCCCCCCCTTTTTTTTTTTCTTGAGCTCAATCTTTCCGGTTGTTTTTTAACTCCAACATGACAGATCAACAATTCTCATGCTTCTTGTTCATCACCCCTGTTTCGATATTGCAAGTGTTATTTTTAATATATGATTCTGAATTAAACGCGGAATCGTCGGGCAATCAGCATAAGTGGGTATGAGCCACTCGCTGAAAATAAGTGCACGACCACAGCGACCACAAAGACGGTGTCGGCTGGAACGTAAGTGCGCCGTCCATTTAAATTTGTTTTTATTTAGTAGTATACCACTCCGCTTGCACAGGGACTACACGAACAACGAGTTCTCTCTTGCATTCACGCGAGAAGTTAGGCACTCATGCAGCCACGCAGACACATGCATGAAAGTCGGTTGCATGCGCAGCTGCCAGCTGTTCCGACACTTCTGCCATGAGAAAGGCATGAGCGTCGCAGGTCACAAAAACACTGAGCTATTCACAAAACGTTCGTCTGTTTGTTAAATATAGTAAGACATTATACTATAACGAGTATTGATAGCGAACATGTTACTGAAAGCAGCAATCAATTCATGAAACTTCCTGATACGATCAAGATACTTTCTGCATTGGCATCCCCAGCCAGAAGCCACAGAAAGCTTTCATGTTACGATTATCCGTGCGAAATTTCATTATGTCATGATGTTTGACATATCATTAGCGAAAAGAGTTGGGACAATGGCAAAGTACGCTTTTGAAGGAAATGTTTTGGGAATTTTATTCTTTTTTTTTTGTTAACTAGTGCTGAAGTCCTAACATTCCTAACACATCATGCAGCCATCATGCAAAGCGAGCTCTGTCTTCTGAATCCTCTTGATGAAGACAGCGTAAGGATTGTACTGCACGAGTGTGGATTTGGTGGCAATTTCATTAATCATTTAGCAGCAGTATTGTTTTGCGTAAGACTATAAAAATCTACCGTTAATTCGTATCATGTCACCAGCTAGCGCAAGTGTTCCTATACACGTAAAAGCCCACGGGCCTGCCCTGACGCGCTGCGATGCGGGCAAGGCGAGATTTCATGCCTTAAAACGGCGTACGATATCTCTACTTCAGTGCTTACATGACTACTTAAAAAATTCGTCCCACATTGTGTGAGTGAATGTTAAAAGAACACATTTACATAGGGACTCAATTCTTCAGGAGCCCTCTTTTACGGCGTCTTTCTTAACCAGTGAATTGGTTTAAGCATTACGCTTATTGTTTTCACTGTATTAACTTTATTATCACACGTGGTGCGTAGTTTCTTCCCGCATACATTGTAGCGGAAACCCACTCTTGCTACTAAACGCTCGTTGCGGCGTTATCGCACCAGATATTGTTTTTTTTTCTATAGCACGCTGTTTTACTTATATCGGCAGACTGCTCTCGTGTGCTTTAATAGGTATATTGTTTGTATGAATCCACAATACTAGCGAACACACACTACAGACTACAGGCTACTGTTGAAGTCTCGCGTTTGTCTTTTGTCGTTCTGTGTAGTATGTAGTGTGTGTTCGCACGTATTATAGATTTATTAAGCCAGTACGAACTAAACCAGCAAAATGCATTAACAGTTTATATACCCTTAACCGGCTACACATCGTACAAATTTTCAATTCTTACTCTGCTTCTCACGAGAAGTACACTGAAAAGCAGGGGGCATGACCAGCACGGCGCAAAAAATTACTTCTTTCAGTTTGTTGAGATTAGGACCACACGTGTTTTTGAATGACCGAAGGCATTATGTCGGTCTACACAGGAATAATGTGGTCTAGACTCTGACGTCACGCTGTGAAGCGCAAATCCAGTTATGGGAATCAAATATGGAGGGGAATTGCGAGGTGATGGTTTCAGAGCGGAAGCATCGCCTGCCTAACAGCTTTATATTGATCGTTTAGGTTTTTTGGAGAAAACGTTACGAACAAATAGAAGTAGCCGTGATGACTCAAAGCTATGTTTCTCGGTCGCATTACATCCAGCGCAGGAAGGCAATAACTGAACACGTAAGGGAATGCTTCGCTGCGAATAAGTCGCAGTTTCGCCGCAAGGGCGAAGCAATGAATGCGACAGCGAGAAATTGGAATGTCACACGAAGAACGAGAAGCAGCTCGATACTTGCAGCGCGCAGCTGAAGCACAAAAAAGGACGCCCGAAAATAACGCACAGGCATGCACAGGACAAGCGTAAACTAACAACTGTCACAGTTGTTACGTCTTCGTGCTTGAACAAAGCGCTGCAAATGTCGACAATGGAGAATATTGTCGAATATACATATACATAAGAATATACATACACATATCCGGGACATGACGGCGACGGCGATGGCATAAATCAGCCGAGAGTGTCCATAAAATTGCTATCGTAATAAAAGAACAACGACTTTGCGAAGGCTGGCTCAAGAATATTCAAGCGCTGCCCGTTCGACTCATTTTTAATCTTTCTTACAGCGGTGTGCACCGGTCACCCGGTTCGACAAAGTCACACCGTGGCGGTCAACGCTTGGCAACAAAGTCGCATCATCAAAAAATCACCGAGCGGAAACCTCCCGATCAGCCTCAACCGGCTCCCCCTACAGACTTGTGTCACTTGCGGTAAGTCTTTTCACTTCAAACTTAATTGCGAGTTAAAGTCGCGCGTTGTCGATGGTGCATATATTATCGCACGCTGAACCGCTACATTTATGGTAACGGTAGCGCGCTGATCTTGTACGTTCACAAGAATAGGCCTTGGATTCTGTACTATGTGCGTGTTGTGAATAAACCTTGTCTTGGGGTGACTTGAGTTGAATAATTCGGAAACATCTGAGTAACTCACGACTATGCGTTTTAACGTTCCTCGCCGCGGTCGTTGCGAACAACAGTGTTGTTTTGCGAAGAGGTACCATGGCAGCTTTAAGTGCGCGTCATGTTTTGGAACTAAGACAAGTTCTCGCAATTGGTGTTCGATACGAACCGTCTTTTATTATGCCGCCGCGTCTTGGCGCTCATTTACGCTCGCGGCGCACGTTATTATGCACGAAGTAGACTTTGGAGATGCTTTAACGGTGTTATGTGCTTTCTTCTTTACAGGCCTCATTTGAAGTCCCCCGGCGCAGCCCCTTGGTGCTGTGCAACTTCCTCGCACCATGGGCGTCCGTGAAGTCTGGCGTAAGTATCCCATGCAGCCTCCTGCCTATACATACACAGGGCGTTTCACGTAACTAGAACCACATATTTTTTTTAAAGCGGATAACCGCGACTGAGCGAAACTAACGATATATGGCATGTCATGTGGAGCTCGTTTTGGTATTCCTTATATTACACTTAATTAGTTAATTAGCTACGACCAATTATGCAAACTCTTTACTTTCACTTAAGGGCCAAGTGCGCTTTGTTACGTTGTAGAGGGAATTCTAAAACGACCGATCTTTTCTCTTGTTTTTTTTTTTTTTTTTTTGTGGGTGTGTGGAAATCTACATCCTACGTGGTCTTTTTCCTTTTTTTCTCTTTTTATTCTTTTTGCGGCATTCAAAGATAGCCCGCGAAATACGAAATAAAACCACGTGAATGCGCTAAAACGCTACCGTACTGCTGCGCCCTCAAACTTACTTCGAGTGAAACAACAATATGTTCAACAATTGTGTATCGTTAGCTATGAATATGTTAAGAATGCAAAAGAAGGAATATCTGGCTTACGGTCGCTTGGGGCACAGTAAGATATACGAAAAGGGTAAAGCATGTCTGATCTTAAGCATGTACATGTATGAATATTATATTAATTCAGGCGCTTTCGTATAAAATGTATATTTGCACTTCACAACACATTGCGCTTGGCATTCGTTAGTTCACCGTCTGAATGTAGATATCATTTTCAACTAGTTTAGTGGTTTAGGAAGTGCATGCCGAAGCGTTTATTCACTAATTTTTGTTCTGCTATCACAATTTCCCCGCCATGGTGGTCTAGTGGTTATGGGGCTCGACTGCTGACCCAAATCCCGGCCGCAATTCGATGGAGGCTAAATCCTAGAGGCCCGTGTACTTAGATTTAGGTGCACGTTAAAGGGCCCCTAAGCCACCCAGAAGTCGAAAACTTTGTTGTTGTTGTTGTTCTTGTTTTCCTTGCAGTTTTTCGGTACTGCATATTGTTATGGAAGATCGCCATTCTATTTGGCGTGTTTCCTAAAATCGCCCTACTCGATCGACTCGGATTCCGAAGGGCTGGAGTCGCGCACGGAACCGTCGCTTCGTGGCTACATTCTCTTCAAGGCGGCGTCGTTCCAAGGCGTGGATGGTTCGCCACCCTGCACAGATGGGGCAGGAACGGTGGCGTCCCGCTTGGAGTTCAACGCACGTTGAGATTCATCGTGGTGATCCTACTCCACGCGTACTGTCCATAGATCGACCCGCTCTGCGTGACCCAGTCGCCAATCATAACGAAGCGCAGACTGACAGAGCCATTGCAAAGCTGTAGGCTGTCTTGCACGCACCAATAAACTGACTCTTTTTGGGAACAGAAAGCACTGCGTCATCACTGCAGAGACACGTTGTTGTTGTTGTTGTTGCTGCTGCTGCTGCTGCTGCTGCTGCTGCTGCTGCTGCTGCTGCTGCTGCTGCTGCTGCTGCTGCTGCTGCTGCTGCTGTTGTTGTTGTTGTTGTTGTTGTTGTTGTTGTTGTTGTTGTTGTCGTCGTCGTCGTCGTCGTCGTCGTCGTCGTCATCGTCGTCCTCTGACCATGACTAATACCTAATGCAGGGATCGGCTGAGTACTGGGTGGATATTTCCCACTAAGTTCTGTAGGCTAACATTCCTAGATTCTGTGGTTGAATGATATACTGATTTGAAGTTCCGTTTATTAATTGTGAAATATTTAAAGCCGGCAGGCACTGTTGGAGCCAATTTGTAACTCGGAACGCGAATTATAGGGGGAGCCCCTCAGTGAAAATTGATTTTCAAGTGGTTAAAGAGTCGGCCATTATAGCTTGACTCTGTCGAAGCATAGTTTCGATTGTAGTGTATAAAAACTAAATTGATGCTTCATAAAACATGATAGCAATTATTAAACCACTTATTTTTGCATTTGTAAATTTTCTTTCGCTCTGATTTCACCGAGGGTAACACCCATACATACCTATGCTTTCAATGTATGTGACGCTAGCCCTTCTTGCGTTACAATTACCTTTCGCGAGAATCCTGGCTGAGGCTACGGGAAAATAATTCCAAAGGCCTCAAAGGTTTTCAAAGACTGCACAAATATGCTGTGCTTGTCCTGTTTCTTTGCTCTTCTTCCTCTTCAAACAAGGACGCCCCTCTTAATCCGTCCGCACCCCTTAAATAAATTTTTGCCGTCCCTTTTAGGGGCGAAGCACATTAGGGTCTCGGCTTGTCGGCTTGTCATGTTGTCGTCACGGTCCATCATAAATAGGTGTGTGCCACAAAAATTGGGTAAATCCCACTACTCGCCACCGGTCCACTAAAACTCAAGAAGGCAACAGTTAGCCCAACAAACAGCCGACGACGTATCAGGATTTAATTGCATTAATTAACAGAAATTTCTTAAGTTCCGTCTCATAATTGATTTCAAATGCCAAGTTTCCTCCAGCAAAGCATACTTCGTAGCACGTTGCGGTGTGTAACACGATGACAACTTACGGCAAAATCGCTTCTAATGGGCTATGAGAGAAGGAAGAAGAAGCACCGTCAGGATAAGCTGCATTCCGACGCAGTTTTTCGACGACGTTAGTGGAGCTGAAACACCCTTCCCTACATGCCCGGTTTCAGGCTTGGCATCACTAGTGCCTCATCAAAGAAATCTCTCTCAAAACATTGTGGCTAATTACCTCAGCCAGGCCCTTCTTCTTCTTCTTCTGTCTCTCATTGCCCATTAGCAGCGATTTTGTTGTGGGAAACACCGGCGCACACTGGATGCTTCGCTCCTCCCCAAGTTTCACGTTAGTGGTGCTGAAACACCCTTCCCTACATCGGTTTTTAGATGCGAAGCAGCTTTTGCTCGGGGCTGTGTCCCGAGCAAAAGCTGCTCGGGAACCAGGTGTGCTGGCACGCGCTAGCGCGTTCGGGCCTGTGTAAGGGGCTGGGTAAGACGCTGTGCCCTCTCCCCCTTACACTCTCTCAGCAGTCATGTGATGGCATCGGGGAACGAGATTCTGCAGACGCGCGATGAACCAACGAGTTGTATCCTAGTCAGAACGCGCTGGCACGCGCTAGTGCGTTCGGGCCTGTGTAAGGGCTGGGTAAGACGCTGTGGCCTCTCCCCCTTACACTCTCGCAGCAAATACGGAATTTTAAGTCGACCCATGCGCCGCTTCCCATCCCCACATTGTTCCCTTTTGTGGGAGACAGTATATTTTTTTTTAATTTTCACGTCCTGTTTAAACAATCCTCACAGTTCCTGCAACATGAGGGGCACTCGGCGACCGTTATCGTTAAAGAACATGCGTGGTCGTAATTCATTCAAAGAACTGTTTACTTCCCACATCTACCCCCAGTAAGCCGGGGACCAATGGCAGACAGTAACTATAATTCTCTGTAACTATAATTAACTTTACGTAACTTCACTTTCTTCGTTAACCATGCGTAACTGAGAATCTGAATGAGAAGGGAGTCCTTTAGTGAATACGTTGCACTTAGTTAAAGGACGAGTGATGGTTTATGAATACTCTGGTTCCCGTGGAAGGGCTTAAGTTCTCGTTTTCTTAATTCACTCATGAAGATATGAAAAAAAAAAGAGGAGGGGGCGGTTAGTTGAAATTAGCGCTAACGACGCACATAGTCGCAGCCGTAGTATGTAAACAAGTGTATTAATCCTCCACGAAACCTTAACAATAATGATTTAACCATTTTTTTTTCTTATTATACATGTCACTTTTTTATGATTTCTCTGATGGCAACAATCATCTTTCTTTTTGCTCAGCCCGCATGCAAAGTCAGCTTTTCGTGGGTTATAGTCGCTTTAAGTTAGTATTCTGGCTGAATGTTTTTCTGAACTTTAGCAAAGTGCAATTTCGCGAAATTTCTAAAAATTAATGGATTCCTTTCAACGGAGTCGCCTTTATAGAATATAGGTACTGCTGCGCAGTGATTCTTTGTATGCTACAGAATGGTCACTTTGATCTACACTTCTCCCTCTCTCCCATTTTCCCTCAGAATGGTGGGGCACTCTTTAGGCCGACTTCTTCTTTCTCTCCATTAAACATTGCCTTCTTCTTTTTCTTCACTCGTGGAAACACACCGACGTCCAGGTAAGGAAGGGCCAAGAGGAAGGCAATTCTTTTAATTTGTTGCTTCAATATGTCTTTTTTTTTTTTGCAAGATTGCAGTTTAGCACTCTGCTCATTTCTACGTGGCTTTATTTCTTTCTCTCTCTCAGCAACGCTCCAATATGCTAAGTTTTCTTTTTCTTTCATCGCATTAGGCACGCTTGTAAAGTGTCGTGCTTCTTGACCAATCCCTCATTGTGAGTATGAGTCGAATGTGCTGTGCGCATATGACAGCACGAAGCCGACATAAATTTATTCCACTTGCTGCTGTTTTCAGAAGTCTACTGATGTAGCTAGTCTATTCATATCATCTTCGCAGTGTAACTTATTCTTCGCTTTCTACTACATTCCTTCGCTCTCAATTGACATCTCTCCGGGAAAGTGTATCACAATATAAAAATTCTTGTCCGCTTCTGTGTGCCACTCCAAAGTCAAACAGCTGAATTGCACTTTTGGTTCAGAAATATTCAGCAAATCGATAGGCGTCCGATTACTAGTGAATAGTTTGAATTTTGTGCCTTCGATGTGAGGCCGAAATTACCTGATTGATGGCACAACCGCCATCGCCTCTTTCTCTGTTTTGCTGAATTTCTGCTCTGCAGACGTGTTTTGTATACGAAAAATAGCTAAAAACTTGGGCTCCTCTTTTGTTGGTACTTGCGTGTTTTCGCTGGTACAGAACAGCCCCCTGCACTGAAATAAGTTAAAAGCACCTGCCGTCATTCCAAAGGGAAGAGTGAAATTCGGCAGTGTGAGGACAGGATCTGACTATATGGCTGATACTGAATCGTTGAACACCTTTTCACGTTGATCGGTAAAGATTCGCTCAGTGCGATCAAAACAGCAGTCAAACGTTCAGCGTGTGAAGCTTCATTTCGATCAGAGTAGATTGAAATATCGTAGATAGAGACGTTGCAAAATACCCCGAGAAAGGTCTTGAGAACGCCATTCATCGTCTTTTGAAACATGGCAGCGCTCTTCTGCCACCCGAAAGGTAAGTAGTTGTACTCATATACATCGGTGGGTGTGATAAACACCGCAAACATTTCATATTCCTTTTCAAGCGGTACCTGCCAAAATCTTTTGCAAAGGTTTATACAGGAAAGTACTTAACAATCTCCTGTTTCCTCAATGATTCCGTCTATCATTGGCATTGGGAAAGGTCATATGTCCGTTTGGTGAAAAGGGGTTTGGTAGTCGGTACATAGCCTAAGTACATTACCTTGGGAAAGTAACAGGGCACAGAGCAACACAATAAAAAAGGAAAAAAGAAAGACGTATCGGTATCACTACGGATCCATCGTTGACAATGGGCACGCGGCTCTGCGAAAGGTGCCTCGAGCATGTGAGTTATACAGTCTACTGCGAAATAGCCTGTACAACGAAGCGCGCCATGTCGCCTGGCTGGATTATACCTCTCTTATATATTCTGAACGGTACTGCATCGAAGACAAGTACAGCGAACATACCTGTTTAAGGAAGCAGTTCTTACGCTCCGAATCGCTGAATTGCTCTGAGTAAACCTTATCGAATGTGACAGGTGACGTGTTCGGTGCACCGTTTATATTGTCTTGGAGAAAGAAAGAAACCACCGGCAGTGGTTCCTCTTGGAATCTTTGCACATTCAGCGGACGCCGGGAAGTACCAACCATTCCACGAGCACTCTGCCCTCCATCTATTGTGAAGGCCCGCGACATGTGTCTGCGAACTTGCGAACATGTGTCTGCGAAGACGTTAGGAGCAATTTTCTGTTCTCGCCGATATACATGGAAACGCAGTTCGCGAAAGGAATCTCATAGACCTCGCCAACAAAGCTTCTGTTTCAGAATTGATCTTTCACATGGATCAGACTGCTTTCAAGTTTTCTTGTCCGGACATGCGCGATTTGTACCTCTTGCTTCCTGATGATAGAGGCCGAGGTCATCGCTAACACCTGTCGTGTATAAAGGACTAAGGCGCGCTTCTGTCTTACTACTGATGGAAATTTCGCTGAAGCGTTCAATATGGGACTTTTTTTTACTTTGCACAATGCTTCGTGCATCGCTCCGTGTTTGTGAGAGGACCTCGTCTACCGAGATGTACCTGCGTCCTCCTATGCTCAGACGCTTACAATGTGAGCCATGGCGGAGGTTCGGTGGTGGGGTTTTATGACAGGTATCAGGCGATTAATAACACAACATGAAAAATAATTACACACCATGTATGAAATACTAATAGAATGAACAAATCGGCATTCCTTCTTTGTCTTTCTTTACTCTTGCAACCATGATATCCAACCCGTACGGACTTAATTATAGCCATCGTTTTTTTTTAAGTCTGACGTGCTGATTAAACTCTTCTTAGACTTTTTCTTCATCACTTCTGCTTCAGTTTTGCAAGTGTCCTCTACGTAGTTTATTATATTGCTTTAGGCACGCAATTTCTCACCAACCAGCATAAGTGGGTACTGGCCACTGATTGAAAAACGAATCATCGCAATTAAGCGACGACGACGACGACGGCGATTGGCGGTGTCGGCTGGAACGTGAGTCTGCAGTCCATATAATTTTATTCTTATTTAACAGCAGATAACCACGCTTGCACAATGGATTAACGAATAATGACCGTTAAGTTAAACACGAAGAACAAAGCAATCATGCAGCCACCCCATACAAATGCATCGTAGGCTGCAAGTGCAGCAACCACTACCGTCTCTTGTGCTGTGAGGATGATGCTGTTTTGTTACAGCATGCCGAAGGTCAAGAAAGCGCTGAGCTATTCGCAAAACGTTCGTAAGATGGTTAAGAACAGTGAGACAAAATACTGTGCTCGATGTTGATAGCGAACACATTAATGGATACAGATCGCCATTTGGAAAGCTTTCTTATACGGTCAAAAAACTTTGCGCATTCGGTTCCTGGGCTTGTTAATTTCCGGTAAACACTTTATTATTGTTCGTAAGAAGAAGTTTAGGTTACTCTGGCGAAGGAATCTGGGCAATGGTAAGGTACACTTTCGAAAGAAATACACAGAGAATTCAGTTCGTACGTTTTGTTAACTAGTTCAGGAAACACCACACGCTTTTATTCTTCCTAAGTCATGCACCCTAGATGCAATACGGTCTCAGAACGTTCTTCCCTCTTTCGGTGAAGACAGCTCATGCAGGACTGATTTCACAATAATTTCTAGCAGCAGTATCATTTTGCTCAATACTTTAAAAACATACCCTTAATTCATACCACGTCGCCAGATTGCGCAAGTGCTTTTAAGTACGCGAAAAGCTCACAGGCCTGTCATGACGTGCACTCTACCACGTAAGGCGAGATATTATGCTTTCAAACGGCGTACGTTATTTCCAACTCAACGCTTACTTGACTAAGAGAGTGATGGACCATCCAGTGAGGTGAACGTTAGACACATTCCCAGGCGCTTCAGGAGCTCTCTATCACGGCGTCATCGTTCGCCTGTGATTTGCTTTCAGCGTTACATCTTTTTTGTTAGCTATGTTTTAGACATGCTCTAACGTTTCTTCAAACACATGCAGAAAAACCGCTTTTGCTGCACCACGGCCGTCGAGGCGTTATCATACAGGATACCTTTCCAGTGTGACACGCTATCTTTACCGCAGAGAATGCTACAAGCAAATCAGATTAAGTGAAAATGGCAGAAAGCTACGTTGTAAACGCTTCTCAATAAAAATTAGTGTCCATTGCATGCAGTGCAATAGCAATAAATGAACACGTAAGGGAAGCTTCGATGCAGATGATGAAGCCTCAACAAATATTTACGAAGGCTGGCTGAAGAATATTCAAGGGCTGTCCATTCACTTCTTTCTCGCCCCCCCCCCCTCCCTTTATTTATTTTTTTTCTCTTTTCTTTTCTTTTTGCAGCGGCGTACACCGGACTACCAGTTCGACAACGTCACGTCGCCGTCGCCTTCAAAATTGTGCCCCACCGCGGTAAGGACCTTTTTCCTTTAAACTTTATCTCGTATTGAAGGTGCGCGTTGTCGCTGGTGCATATATATCGCACGGTTAAGTGCTACATGTACGGTAACGGTAGTGCGCTGACGTAGTCAGAGGTTCACGAGAAATGACCTTCAACTCTGCACTATGTTCATGTTGTAAGTGAATCTTCATTGACTTGACTTATTTCGACTAGACTTAAACAATCGATCAGTTCACGCTTTCACGTTCCCGGTCGCGGTTGATGCCCAAGACGTAGCGTTGTTTTGCGAGAACGCATCATGCCGCCTTGATGCGCGCGTCACGCTTGCGATGGAACAGAGTCAAGTTCGCGCAATTAGTATTCAACATAAAGCGCGCGTTTTTAGAGGGCCCGTAAGCCACTCCGAGTTCACAGACGAGAAAGTGGTTTCTTTCTCGCCCTCACTACCCTTCCTACAGGCGCTACTTCGCCTCTTATTTCTTCAGAAAACGCGTGGAAAATGTCAGCACTAATCGGTGAGCCTATCGGAATTTCGCGCTTCTTGGCTATACGCTGTTATCTGCGCTTGCGCTGTCGAAAACGCACGAAACGAAGTGAAATCTATTGATCGCGCACGATGGTGCTTCGCGACAAGGCAGAACGGGCGTGCGACTGTGTGGCAAAGCAGGGTATAGGGGAAATTCACCACTAGTATCATTCGAGCAGTGGAAAGGAATATGATATAGGTGTAACCTTAAGGGACAAGAAGAGAGCAGAGTGGGCCAGGGAGCAAACCGGTGTTGAGGACATCTTAGTCGAAATGAAGAAGAAGAAATGGACATGGGCAGGACACGTAGCGCGCGGGCAAGATAACCGCTGGTCAGTAAGAGTAACTGACTGTATTCCAAGAGAAGGCAAACGCCCGAGGGGGAGACAGAAGGTTAGGCGGGCAGATGAGATTAAAGAAGTTTGCGGGTACAACGCGGCCGCAGCAAGCACAGGACCGGGTTGATTGGCGGGACATGGGAGAGGCCTTTGCCCTGCGGTGGGCGTAGACAGGATGATGATGATGATCATCATCATCATCATCATCATCATCATCATCATTCGTATATGGACCAATCGAGAGCTTATCTCCTCATGACGTCACGTGAATAGGCTTCTGGCACCGCGAATTGTGCCGAAGAGGCGGGAAACACCAGGAGAGAATAACGCGCTCGTTATTTGTATTTGGTGAGGTTCTTTAGGAACCCTTTAAAGGGACACTAAAGGCAAATATTAAGTCGACTTTGATTGTTGAAATATCGGTCCAGAAACCTCGTAGTGCTACTTTTATGCCAAGGAAGTGCTTATTTTGAAATAAAATCACGTTTTAGTAGTCCGCATCGCGTTAGCGCACTTCAAATCACCCGCCTGAAAGCGGTATTTCGCAAGTCACTGTTACCGTGCCCAACGTTGCCCGCCTTTACTGCGCGGCGGTGTGCATTGGCGGCGTGCACCATTCGGGCATACGGTAACATCACATGCATTGCGGTATTTTGTAGAACTTTCCGTCAGAGCGACTTTCACGGGCGTGGAAAACACGCGCGGCAGTACGCGATACCGAAACTACCATTGAGACGCGACCGCGCGAGCGAAGCAGGGCGCCGGGCGAACCGCAGTTCGGCGAAAACGGAACTTTTGAACCACGCGCGCCGTTCCCCATGGCAACGCCAAAGAGGTTCTTTTTCCATTAATCAAACAGAAACGAACGAGCAGCACTTTATTACGCCTCTTGATGCACGGAAGGTTCTTTTTTTTTATTGCAGCTAGTTTGATTACTAGTGATTAATTGTATTCAGACTCTCTCACGTCATCGGGATCACTTCCAAAATGTCCCACTCGCGGCGCTCATCGTGTGATACATTTAGCTTAATTTCTCGGTAAGTAGGGCACTGCTGTTGATAATATTGCCGTTTTAGGCGTTGTCATACATTGAGCTTTCACTCTGACATAAATTGTTATTTGCCTTTAGTGTCCCTTTAACACGCTGCGTCTTGGCGCCCATCTATATGCTTCCGATGCGCGTCCTCATGTCCACGCTTCACTTTCGTGATGCTCTAACGCCGGCGCGCGTTATTCTTTGCAGGCCTTCGTACAAATCCAGTCTCCACTGTCCCCTCAGTGCAGTTGACCAGCACCCCACCATGGGTCTTGCCGCCGTTTTCAGTAAGCAGCAAATCTTCGGCTTCAATATACTATTTTTTTCTCATATTTACACCTGTTATCAAGCATATTGTTGGGGCAAGATATATGAGCAATGGACAATACGTCGACAATATGTCGACAATCCGGCCCGCTTTTGACCATAATACGCTCAGCATCATGGAGGTGTTCGTGGCGGAGACGTCACATTTAAAGACCAAAAAAATTGTTCCTTAGGAGCAACATAGACACGCCCACACTTATGGCTATTTGCTGTTTGTCGAAAGTGTGCGCTTGTGCTCGGGAAACCCCTCAGAGCCTCCTAAGGGACGAACTTACCGCTACCAGTAGGATACTTCTTAAAGCGGCCCTGAAAAACCTTTTTTGTACTATCATAAAATCACCTCATCGTTTTAGAACTTCAGCGCTTGTCCTGTGCTGCGTGTGTTCTATGTTCCGCATCGAATTTGCGCTCTGCCGCTTAGCAGTCACCTCACCATTGAACTGTGTTGAAGGTAAAGGGTTGCGTAAAAAGTGGTTGTGTTGAACTAAAAGTAAAAAGCAACCTTTGCTTTCTAGCTTTTAACACATTCAGCCAAAGACAAGTTCTACTGTAACTGTGTTGATTCGCGAATCTGCCTCTCCCACTTCCACACACAAAAAAAGAAAACTCACAGGGTCCCTTATGCACTCACTAAGACGACTGGAAGGCGAAAGCCACCTTCTTTCTTTCCCATTCTCCCTCTTCCTATCTTTATTTCACCTTCTTGCCTTTGTTTCTCTCTCTCTCTCTTTCTCCTTCTTTCTCTTTCTCTTTCCATCTTGCTCTCTGTTTTTCCTATCTCTTTTTCGTGTCTGTTTCTTTCTTTCGTTCTTTCTTTTTGTCTCTCTTTCTGTAGGGTATTTTTCTGTCTCTCTATCTTTTTATGTCTTTATTCCCTCTATTTCTCTGCATTTTTCTCGTTTTCTTTCTATCTCTTTATTTCTCTCTCTTTTTCCCTCTTTCTTTATATCCTGCCATTTTGTCTTTCCATTTCTTTATATATCTTTCTTTCTCTGTCCCGTGTTTCACGTGCTCCACTTCGCCGAGCAGCGTTTTTCGTTTAACGCTCGCGCCTGCTGTACTCGGTAGTAGGGCTTGCCCGAATCCTGTGGCGCGTACCACCCTGTCGTTTCCTGCGGACACCAAAGCTTTTGCGGCCGGCTTAAAGAGCTCCGCTGTTACAATGTGCCCTAAAGAGTAATTCACTGTGTATAAATACGTATATGAAGCAATGTTTGGCGTACTGTGACAGTAAATATAGTTACGCCATAAAGTTATCGTTTCGCACATAGTAAACAAGACAAACAGGGCAAAGCCCGTTTGCGATTAGGCGTGTAGATGTTTGAAGGTTTTGTTAATTTAAAGAGTTTCATTTAGAAATCCGTTCCGCACTTCACAACGCATCATGCCTATTAATTTTTTTATAGCGTGTCAATGTCAATTTCATTTCAACTAAACAATTTAGTTGTTTAGGCAGTCCACGCCCAAGCGTTCGTTCCCAACTTTATTACTATTATTATTATTATTATTATTATTATTAGTAGTAGTAGTAGTAGTAGTAGTGGTAGTAGTAGTAGTAGTAGTAGTAGTAGTTGTTGTAGTAGTAGTATTTACACCTCAAGACCAAGTGCATGAGGGGGGTGGGAATAAAATGCATACATACATACATACATACATACATACATACATACATACATACATACATACATACATACATACATACATACATACATACATACATACATACATACATACATACATACATACATACATACATACATACATACATACATACATGCGCCCCGCCACGGTGTTCTAGTGGTTAAGGCACTCGACTGCTGACCCGAAGGTCACGGGATCGAATCCCGGCCGCGGCGGCTGCATTTTCGATGGAGGCGAAAATGTTTGAGGCCCAGATTCAGGTGCACGTTAAAGAACCCCAGGTGGTCGAAATTTCCGGAGCCGTCCACTACGGCGTCCCTCATAATCATGTCGTGGTTTTGGGACGTTAAACCCCAGATATTATTATATACGTACACAGGCGTCCACTGTTAAAGGGAACATCGGAGCGTGTGGCGGCAGCTCGGCGCCACCGCCGGCCGTCGGCCGCAACGAGATTCGCACAGGACGCAGTGAGCACCGTGCCCGGTGCTCTTTCCGCCGCGTCAGCGGTTCGCTTCGCGACGATTCGCAGCGCGGGAAGCAGTCGGCAGCAGACGACGAGAGAGCACGACTCACAGCGCGCACTGCGCCTGCGCAAAATTCGTTGCAGCCGCTGGCCGGCGGTGGCGCCGAGCTGCCGCCACACGCTCCGATGTTCCCTTTAACAGTGGACGCCTGTGTACATACGTACATACATACACAAGGGAAAACAAATACAGTAAGTAATAATAACGATAAAGACAAAACAGGCTTTTATTTAAACAGCGTTGGTAAGTGCTTCGCGAAAACGTTGATTGTCGGTGATGGATGCTGTTTCAACGGGAAGGTGGTGCCATTCGATTTAGGTGTGCGGTAAAAATGTTTCGGTTAATGTCGGATAATGTCGGATAATGTTTCGGTTCTGTTTTCGAATGTTTCCGGTACAACATTTGCTTATATTGATATTTGCATTTATTATATCTGTAGCCTTTTACTTTAAAGTGGAGTTGGGCGAAAATAAATGAAATATAAATTAAAAAAACTATGCCCTGCCTGCACCACCTAAGTATCGCAGGCCAAAATCGATAAATTAGATAAAAGAACAAAATGTACTAAATTTCTATGTAAAGAAAAAATAGAAAATAAAAAGTAACAGTTTGATCCCACCACCCAGCGAAGCCACCTCCAAGGGCATAATTCTCTAGATTACATATTACGGTTTCTCTTCATCTTGACTTACAACTGTTTTGATACCTAACGTTCAACCCAGTATTTCATGGAACTTATGCGTCCTCGCTTTGTCTTCTTTGCTCTTTTGTCTCGCAGTCATCATCTATGTGTTCCATATTTACTTTCTCATCACTGAGGTCCTTGGAGAACAGTTACCTTTGCCATCCATCGCCCTGCTCCATTGGCTCGGCTTCCGGACCATGTGGCGTAGCAACCGGAAACCGTGGCTTCGTGGCTCCAATCAATGCACGGCGGGCGTCGTGGCCTAAGCGCGGCTGGTTCGCGACGCTCCAAAAATGGGGAAAGCAGGGTGGTATCCCGCGTCCCATTACGCGAGCGTCAAAATCGTGGGGCTGTGGCCTCTTTGCCATATACGGTCCCTAGAGCAGCCCTGCCCGATGGAACAGCAGCCCTCACCGTGGGAGCACAAAATCACCGGCTCGGCTTCAGCATCGCATTCCTCGTACACCATTTCTGCAGTGAATGTAACCCAGTTTTTGAGAACTACGAACGCTATGTCGTCACCCCCAGAGACAGTGAAGGGATATTAAAATAGGGGCAGCTACGCACAAGCGGTGCGATGACTGTGCAAGCAGTGGAGCTGGTGGCGTTGCCCTCTTCCTCACTTTCCTTTCCCACCCCTTGCTATGCTGTACTATACGTGGCTATGTTTGCGTTCTCTCTGTGTGTTTCATTCTATCGCTTTCTCTATTTATTTCTCTGTCTTTCTATTTTTTTCTCTTTCTTCCCTTTCTTTCACTCTTTTTCTTCTCTCTCTCTGTTTTTACTCGTTCTCCTCCGTCGCCTTCTATCTCTTTCTCCTCTTTGTTCCCTTTCTCTCTATTTCTCTCTTTCTCTTATTTCTCTCTCTCTCTGTACTCGTTCTCTCGCCCATCACAGTTATTGAATCCCACGCCGGACAAAACGGCTCACGTGCTCCGGGAGCGAAGCAGAAGATGAAGAAGAGCACGAAGAGAGCGCGTGCCGGTTCATGATGATGATGATAGTTTCTGGCGTCGCCACACGGCATAACGAAAAGCTTAACCGTTCCGCTGTAAAATATCTGGGGTTTTACGTGACACAACCACGATATGATTGTGAAGCTCGCCGTAGTGGAGGGCTCCGGAAATTTCGATCATCAGATCGTGCACTGACGTCGCACAGTACACGGGCCTCTATCACTCGGCCTCCATTGCAATGCGACCTCCAGGGCCAGCATCGAACTCGCGACCTTCGGGTCAGCAGCCGAGCACCCTAACCACTGTACCATCGAGGCGGACGACATAGTAGGAAAGGGTAACTAAGAATGTGAATGGGAGGGAGGGCCGTAAGTGAATATGCTACATTTAGTGATAGGGCTAGTAGTGGCTTGTGATTACTCTGGCTCGCCGCACAAAGGCTTGCACATACGCAATTGCTGAACTACGAACTAACAAAAAAAATAACGTTTTGTTAACTGGGTATATACGAAAATTGGCATGGCGTAACATGAGTGCGTGACGAACATAAATGACAGGTCATGCATTGTATATACCAGAAAATATGTTTCATTACCATGGTATATACCAGATTGTACATGTATGCATGCATGACAAACATGCGATATATAGTGAACTAGATACCATGACATGAACGACTTCATTTGCCGCAAAGACAAACAAGGCGATGTATGCAGCTCTTTGCTGAGTGCTTCACGTTACATCGATCCCCACAGTGCGCGGGATTTGCCGGATTTGTTACAGCGAAAGCTCTTATGAGATCATTTCAACGGCCGTTTTTGGCGCCGTAGTTGTCCGCCGCCGCCGCCGCCGGTGTCCGTAACCGCTATCGCACGAAATAAGAAAGAATTCCCAGGAAGGAACGAAGTTCGAACCTGCGCCCTCTGCGTGGGAGCCCAGTGTTCTACATCAGGGCCATGCCGGTGCTTGAAACTGTGTTGCAAAAAGACCCTATATAGGCTTCATATCGGGAAGGAACCACATTAACATATGTAATGTAGTGTGGTAGAAGAGTAAAATAACAACCAGGCGTCACACAAACGCGAATTCTGAAACCGGGCGTCACACAATGCGAATTGCGCGACGAGTGGGTTGTTGAATGCTTCGAGCCCATTACAAAGGCCTCTGCGATAATTCTGCATCGTCATCAGCCACAGCATCAACAAAGTGCACATAATGCCTTACAGGTGTTTAGCGAGTACCACGGTTCTCCGCAGGATGACGAAAAATTGCATAGTGGCTGCTTCCCTACTTCACAAAAATTATGATAATTTATAGCGTAGTGGGTTCTTCGCAAGCGCACTTCTATTGGTTGCCAAGGAAGCCCATAAGGCTCTCATGATCTATTTCCTGAGCGTCTCAATAAAGTTTATTCCATCTCTCTCTTTCTCACGTTTAACGTATGTTATAAAGCGTGGTGGGACAGTTAAATAACGACCGGGCGTCACACAATTTGAATTACATAACTAGTGGGTCGTTTAAAGCTTCCAACCCATTACAATGGGCTCAGCCATAATTCTTCATCGTCATCAACCGTCGCATCAACAAAATGCACATAATGTCTTACAGATGGTACCTCGATTCTCCGCAGAATAACGAATAATGACGGGGTGGGTGCTTTCCAACTTCCCCAAAATTATGATTTGTGGCGTAGTGCGTACGTTGCTAATGTACTTGTATTAGTAGCCACAAGAGAGTTTATAACGGGCTCTAGAAATGCCGCTCTTCCAGCTTTCGCTGTGACTGTGCTGCGCTTTCCGCGCAGGCCTGGCGTTTTTTATTTTGCTGCCGTGTTCTTCGAACGTCTACTTTTGTGGCACGGATACGTTAAAACTCAAGGCAATAACAAGAAAAGGGTATTCTAGGGATTTTACGCGCCAGACCATAACACCACTATGACGCGAGCCGTATAGTAATGAACTACTCACAAATTTTTGACCACTTGGGGTTTTAAGGTGCACCAAAAACGTCCACATTCCTTTTATTCTTCTTCTTTTTTTTTCATTTAGTTCGCATCGAAATACGGCCGCCCATGATCGGACGTCTTACCCACGCCTCGATGTTAGCTGTGCAACACGTTAACGTTTAAGCTACAACAGCTTTCTCTTTTTTTTTTCTTTAAGCTAATACGGCGGGGAGCTAAACACTCAATTAACTTGTTTAAAAAATTATGGCAGCTACGCACAGAAGTGCCGAGACTGAAGGAAGTGCGGAGCTCGACAGCCTTCTTTGTTTATTTTCAGTTTTTTCTTTCTTTCATCTTCTCTTTCTTACTTGATTTCTTTCCAGTTTTTTCTGATTTTTCCTTTATTTCTATCTATTTCTATTTTTCTTCGTATTTTTTTTCATTTATTTCTCTTTCTATTTCTGGCTTCCTTTCTTTTGTTCAGTTGCGCAGAAATGTACGCGGAAGTTGTGAAACTATACGCAGTGACATAAAAGGAGAAAACGTGTACTGGTCGAGATGATCGATTCCCCGTGTACAAGCAGCGAACAAACAATATCTCGCTCGTACTCTGGGCCGTGCATTTTAACAGGGTATATAAGCAATGACGACAGCGGTGCGACCGACGACGAAAATTTAATGTCTGATGAAACTTTCACGGCAGCTTCTCCTGCGAAAGGCAGTGGCTAAACGCCCATTTCCGCACCCCGCCAGTCCAGGGAACAGAATTGAGCGGCGGAGATTACGCCTGTTGGCGTCTTTCTTTCTTTCTTTCTTTCTTTCTTTCTTTCTTTCTTTCTTTCTTTCTTTCTTTCTTTCTTTCTTTCTTTCTTTCTTTCTTTCTTTCTTTCTTTCTTTCTTTCTTTCTGTTGATTTACATATGAAGCTTGTTTGAGCTCGCACAAAGCTTGTGTCGTATGAGCCTTACATTTGGTTTTTGCTGCGTTAATATCATCATCAAGGTGCTCGAAGAACGAGAGGAAGACTTCTCTTTGGCGCGAGCGCGCGCTCAGATAACTATTCATTCATTTCCAAAATTTTATTACGAGTCCTGAAGCCCGGTCTTTTCAGACCGAGGCTGGCCGCGTCGACACCGGCACCGTTAGGCCGAGCCTTATGGCGCCATCGTGGACCCTCTGCACAAGCCCGTAGTTGCGCTATATGTGGTTTTGCCAGCGTTACGCCAAGCTACGACGACGGCATACGATCACAGCCTACGATAGATCAGCCCCCAAAAGTGCTCCGCACTTAGAACGTCAAAGTCTGAAAGTACTTTAATCAAAAAGGCTATATTTAACTTTTTTCGAAGATCTTTCTTAGCGATGTCAAGGATGTTTTGTACCATTCTGCGTAAAAAGAAACACAAAAAAACGTTGCATTATTTGAGTCGATAACACGTTATAATGAGTCAAATGCGACCAACTCAGCCTTTGCCAGCGTAAGCTGTTACGGGCTCATTCCAAATGCCGTTTTTGGTGGCGGTGTTTTTCGCAGCTATCCCTAGAAATGAGAAAAAGACATCGAAGTTATCGCCGGGGCCGAATTCGGGTACTATTCCGTACGAGTTGGCTGCTCTATCACTGAATCATGAGAAAAGGATTTAGGCGCGTAAACACGTACACAGGAGAGGATATCAAGACAACACAATGTAGCCAAGGGGGATGTTGGGGTTGTACGGGAAGTAATGGGTAGTGTGCTATTGCTTTGGGTAGGTCCAATGGGTAGGTTCAAGCCACCCCTCCCCTGGCTCTCAGAATTTTTCAATTTCGCATGTGTATGTATACAGACACACATGCAAACGACGCACGAGCGTACATAAATTATGGTTGAACCCCCCCCCCCCTTTTCGAAAAAAATTTCTGGCTACGCTACTGACTCTTGTGTCCGTGTCCGCGAACCTACCGTCTTTGATCATGAATTTTCACCAACAATCTCAACTATCTCTCGCAGAGCCACCCTAATTGACGCTTGCAGGCTGCTCCGGTGAAAGACCTATCAGACGCATCCCATCTCGCATGGAGTCACGTGTGCTGTTACGCAAGCGTATAGAAGGTCGTCCGGTCGGAGACATAATAGCGAGCGGTGACGAGGGGGCTGCTACGCGCATATGCGTTCTCGGCGTGCAGGGAAGTGCTGGGTGAACGGCGGTGCTTCGCGGTGTCCTATGCTACTGCGCCCGGCTCCTGCCGCTCAGCATGGCTTGTTTCGCGGTTGCGAAAACGCATTGATTCGTGTTTGACACGAGCCCGCCGCCATGAACCTGTTTGGACGTCTGTGTTTCAAGACATGAAACTGTCCGTAATGTCAGACTACGCGTCCAGGTGTACAAGATATACCTGAGTGAATCTAGATAAAAGTGAACTAGTGGTCCCGCTCACCATTCCCGATACTGACGAAATTTATTTCAGACGCAGGTTCTGGACCCGGAATAATGACTGTGAAGTTTGTATAGCGAAAAAAAAATTGCATCACTAAAAAAGTATATAATTTTCGATCGCTGAAAACACTTCTGTGCCAATTTCTCGATTTCTGAACTTTAGGCGCACTTGGAGAAAGAATAGTACACTTCTTTTTTTCCAACAGAGAACAAATGAAATGCCACCTCATGAGTATCTGATGCCTCTTTGCTGTGGAAGGAATATTGAGGGGGAAAAAATCACAAACACGGTAAACGGCCCAAAATAGCTGCAGTCCAGGAATTTATTTCTATAGACACGCTAAATAAGCTGAAGGTAATAAAACTACGTTAATACTGACTTGATATTTGCGCTTTTTTGTGATATTTTTTGCAGGCTTGGCCACGCACCATTGTGCTTTGAAATTGTGCTGAAACATATCTGGTTTACCAAAAAATATCGAAGTTTAAAAATAGTATAAGAAAGAAAGACATTTGCTTATTCACCTTGCAAAAGGCCGGACACCGGCGACAGACATTAACCTGATGAATAAGCATTTCCTTTGAAGTGCATTTTTGCAATTATGGTCCTTCTTCCATCGATGCCTCCCTCCCCACACGCGACCTTTATATATATATATATATATATATATATATATATATATATATATATATATATATATATATATATATATATATATATATATATATATATATATATATTATATATATATATATATACTATATATATATATATATATATATATATATATATATTGTGACGATGGAAAGCGTTTATTTACAAGATGGGAAAAAAACGCCAGGCCTGCGCTGAAACCGCAGCACAGTCACAGCGAAAGCTGGAAGAGCGGCGTTTCTAGAGCCCGTTAAGCTCTCTTGGGGCTACAATACAAGTACACTAGAAAGGTACCCACTACGCCATAAATCACAATTTTTGTGAAGTTGGGAAGCACCTACTAAGCCATTATTAGTCATTCTGAGGAGAAGCGAGGTACCAGCTACACGTCTGTAAGGCATAATGTACACTTTGTTGACGCGACGACTGATGACGATGAAGAATTATGGCTCAGCCCTTTGTAATAAGTTGGAATCTTTAAACGGCCCACCAGTTATGTAATTTGCGTTGGGTGACGGCCGGTTGCTATTTCCCTATCCCGTCGTGCTGTATAACATACGTTGACGTGGGAGCGAGACGGGGGGGGGGGGGGGGCGGAGGGCGGCGAAGAACTTTACTGAGACCCCGAGGAAATGGATCATGCGCTTATGGGCTTCCTTGGCAACCAATACAAGTGCACTTGCGAGGAACCCACTACGCTATGAATCATTGTAATTTTACTGAGACCCCGAGGAAGTGGATCATGCGCTTATGGTCTTCCTTGGCAACCAATACAAGTGCACTTGCGAGGAACCCACTACGCTATAAATAATTGTAATTTTTGAGAAGTAGGGCAGCAGGCACTGTGCCATTTTTCGTCATTCTACGGAGAGCGTTGGTACCTGCTAAAGCCATGTAAGGCATTATGCGCACTTTGTTGATGCTGTGCCTGATGACGATGAAGAATTATGGCAGAGTCCTTTGTAATGGGTTGGAAGCATTCAACAACCTACTCGTTGCGCAGTTCGTATTGTGTGACGCCTGGTTACAGAATTCGCGTTGTGCGACGCTTGGTGCTTATTTTGCTCTTCTACCACGCGATATTGCATATGCTAATGTGGTTCCTTCCCGACATGAAGCCTGTATAGGGCCTTTTTGCAAAGCATTTTCAAGCACCGGCATGGCTCAGAGGATGAATACTGGGCTCCCACGCAGAGGGCCCACGTTCGAACCTCGTTCCATCCTGGAATTTTTTTCTTATTTCGTTTTTTTTTTCTTATTTCGAGCGATACTGGTTACGGACACCGGCGGCGGCGGCGGCGGCGGCGGACAACTACGGCGCCAAAAACGGCCGGTGAAATGATCTCATAACAGCTTTCGCTGTAAAAGCAGAGGTGTAGCTCGGCCAAGAGTCAACGGCGTCGCTCGAGAGCCAGACCAGCCTCGTTCTCCTCTTCGTCGAATCTTCGCTCGCGCGTTTCAATTCCCGGTTCGCAGACGATGCCCTCTGGGCGAGTCACTCAGATGGTTGATGGTAGCACGGTTTAAGGCGCGCAACGTGTGCCAGCTGTGTTTTGCTAGAGCGGCGACCATTGCTTTCTGCGACTTTCTGCGGGTCCCGTCTCACGCCATTTTTATCCACCAGGTGTCCCAGAACCAAGGTTTCACGTTCTCCAAAGCGACATTTTTTTTTAGTTCAGTGTAAGCGCAGCTTCCTCCAGACAGGTTAGAACGAGGTCAAGGCGATGATTATGTTCTTCAAATGTTCGGCCAAAAATCACCACATCATCCAGGTAACACAGGCAGATTTCCCATTTGAGGCCCCGCAAAACGGTGTCCATATATCTTTCAAATGTGGCGGGGGCATTACACAAGCCGAATGGCATAACATTAAATTCAAACAGACCGTCGGGTGTAACAAAAGTCGTCTTTTCTTTGTCATCCGGATCCATGGGAATCTGCCAATACCCGGATCGCAAGTCCACCGATGAAAAATAGGACGCTGAATGCAGGCAGTCGATGACATCATCGATGCGTGGAAGCGGGTACACGTCCTTCTTGGTTATAGAGTTGAGACGTCGGTAGTCAACGCAGAACCTCCAGGACCCATCTTTTTTCTTGACCAAGATAACAGGCGCGGCCCAGGGACTTGACGATTCTTGGATTACGCCGAAGGTTAGCATCTCGCTGACTTGCTGTGAAATTACCTTGCGCTCTGACGCAGAAACTCGATATGGCTTCTGTCGGAGGAGGTGCGCAGATCCGGTGTCGATCTTGTGACGAGTGCGTGTGCTGGGCGCCTCAGGTCTACGCGACTTGTGTGCAAAATCAAATACTTTAGCGTGCCTGGCCAGCAGTGTAACCAACACTTTGCGCTTATGCGAGGGAATAGACTTGCTAACCATTTTATAAAATTCTTTTTCCGTGCCGGAGACATCAGCATAGTCTGAATTTGCCGCACTGCTGAGAGCTCCTATGCAGATACTGCACTGCCTTTCAAACATGGCAAGGCGCATTCCCTCTGGTAGTACAACAGACTCAGACGAGCAGTTCACTATCCATAATTTAGCTTTTCCCTCGGTAAGAGACACAACGCAGCGCGGCAGAAAGACGTTTTTCTTCACGCAAGGTAAAGACAACGGCTCAACCACAATGTCAGGAGAACTGAAACTCGAGTCGGAATTCGCAGCAGCAACGAGCACGCTGGCCGTAGACCATGCCGGTAGAATAGCGTCTTTAACTACAACGAGGTTGTCGTCTCTGCTACGCTGAGGCTGCTGGGCGAGGGCAGACAACAGAACCTCGCCTGCCCCGCAGTCCACAGTCGCACGGCACTCTTGCAAGAAGTCAATTGCAAGGATAACGTCATGCGCGGAATGAGCGAGCACTGCGAATTCTGCCTTGAACGCCTTGTCAGCAACACAGACTGACACAGTGCACACACCTACTGGACACAAAGCCGTGCCGCTCACTGCTCGAAAGGTAGCAGATTTATCCCAATAAAACATAACCTTGCGGCCAAGTCTTTCCTTGAAAACTAAACTCATTACAGAAACAGTTGCACCGGTGTCTACCAGAGCCATCGTGGAAATATCGTCAATGAGTACGTGAACCTTGTTATGAAGCATTGAAACTAAAGGAGGGATACTTGTGTGCAAAGCGTTACGTCCAGCGACCTCGCCTCCATCGGCCGCGCCGGCTAGTTTCCCGGTGGCGGAGATGAAAGCCGCGGCCGGGGTCGGGGGGATGGTGACCGTCGCTGGCGCGTAGTAGGTGGAGTCAAGCTCCTCACAGAGGCAGGCGAGTCGCTGCGGATGTTCGGCCGGTACCCGTGCTTCTGGGCAGTTGAATCCGAAGGCCAGTAGGTGTAATCCGGCTGTTGGCTTCGCCGTGGAAGCATCGCTGGTCGGTCAGAAAACGTCGTGCGTGGGCGACGTCGCGATGGGCAAAACCGGGCGATATGTCCGCGAACGCCGCATTGGTAGCACACGGGGCGTTCCCGAGGCACACTGAATGCTGCGGCGTGATGAGGATACTCAGTGAACTGTTGCCACTCGGACACAAACGAAGGTGGTTGGCTGTCGTAGCTATAACTGCTGCGGGGCGCATAAGACGACTCGACGTAAGTTGGCGTTGGTGGCGGAGCCCTCAGCCGTGGACTGCGGTTGGAGTAGCTGCGCTCGTCGAAACTCGCAGCATTGATGCTTGCGGACGGTGCACTACACTGCGGGTCTCCAACTTGCATGGGAGCAGAGACATGGCGACGCAGTTCCTCCCGTACAATCTGACGAATGGTGGAGGAAAGGTCGGCAGGCAGGGAATTTTGGCAGACATCGACGGTGGCAACAGTCGTGACGTTGGCCAGACGTCCGAACTTCGATGTGATGCGACGAGTTTTAAGGGCCTCGAAGGTTCGGCAGTGGTTAATCACGTCGGCCACACATTCCAGGCTCTCCTTGCCAATGAGGAAGTGGTAGACGTCATCGGCGATGCCCTTGAGTATATGGCCCACTTTGTCTTCTTCCGTCATGTGGGCATCCACCGACTTGCACAACTTCAGGATCTCTTCAATGTAAGTTCTGCATGTCTCACCGGTGACTTGAGCCCTCTGCGACAACGTCTGCTCGGCGCGTTTCTTCTTCGTTGCTGGGTCTCCAAAGCATTTCTTAATCTCCTCTACAAAGTGGTCCCAGGTTGTCAAAGTGTCTTCGTGGTTCTCAAACCAGACCAGCGCCGTGAAATCTAGGAAGAGCCCCACGTGAGACTGCTGGCTAGCCGCATTCCAACCATTCGATCGGCTCACCCGCTGATAGTGGCTTAGCCATTCGTCCACGTCATCGCCGGGTTTCCCTGTGAAGGTCCGCGGCTCCCTGTAGTGGTAGGGCGACGTCCTTGCGGATGGTTGCTGGTTGTCTCCGTCAGAGCTCATTTCTTGAGGTAGTGGTGCCAAGCCCGCTAGTCGACGGCTGCGGCGAAGCTCGTATTGTTGCGGTTCCGTCGTTAGGGGACGGTGTCTCTCCGGTATCACTTGGTAGTAGCTGGCTTACCCCGCACCTCCACCACAATTGTGACGATGGAAAGCGTTTATTTACAAGATGGGAAAAAGCAGAGGTGTAGCTCGGCCAAGAGCCAACGATATATATATATATATATATATATATATATATATATATATATATATATATATATATATATATATATATATATATATATATATATATATATATATAGCGTGGTGTTCATGCTGTCACGTGATTGCATCATTCCATCCAGTTCTTTCTCAGTCCCAGTCTCCAGCCACGGCAGGCGTGAGCTGCGCCTGTCATTGCCTTTGCTAAACGCGCGCTATACGTCATTTCATTGCACGAATTATCCAGTCTTCAGCTTGAGTGACTGCGGCAGCCTGAGGCAATAGCGTGCCGTCATTGCAGAGAAACTTGCAATCGTACCACGACGACCATTCGCTCGTTCATTGCTCTCCTTCTCACGGGTCAATTTTCATTCACATCACTCCTCCAGCCCGAAACCTAAGCTTCCTTTTTTTTATATGACTTTTTTTTCTTCTAATACGGTATCGCGTCAGGCAGGCTGAAGTGTTGCGTGTGCGTATATGACGGATGCACTTCAGCAGTAACTCATTATCTCTTCCTTATCGACAATACACCAGCCACATTATGCGCACAGGCTACAGTTATCAATGACAACACGATTTTTTTTTCAGATAAATTATTAAGCACAAATTTGAATATTTTCTAAAAAATTGCTTGCTCGTCGTTCACAGCATTGAATAACAGAAAAAAAATAGAAAGGAAACATCTGTAAGCGACAATTAAGACACACCAGATGTAATTCAGATTGGAATGTCTGTGCAACTGTTAAGTTCTTGCGTTGTTCTTTAAATCACGACGATTTCCTTCCTGAATTCTTGAATATTCGGTAATGTTACGCAGTTTTTATCCAAGCGAAATTTTTTACTAGCGGTCCTTGTTTTATATGTGACTTATTATTTTCAGAACACCCCCGATAATTGGCCAATACCCCATAAGTGGCATGAGCCATTCATAAAAGAAATCAAGCTTAAAAACAAACGAACAAACGCTAAACAAACAAATATACAGACAGACAGATAAGTAACCAATCAAACAAAACAGGTTCACATCGTTGCGGACCGAGAGACACTTTGACACGTGTCGTCAAGGTGGTGCAAGAGCACAATGCCCGCAGAAAAACAGGATGCCTGCACTCGCCGCGGCGTGCGTCCGCCCAAGGACGTTCGTTCGCTCGGCCTCGGCAAAGGCCGCGGGTTGCCGCACAAATGATTCTTCTTGCACGCCCCTGAGTCACATGAAATCGGCGCGACATACGCGATTCGGCGGTTACGTCGGAGATCGCCGTGAAATGGCAGTGTTTACAAAACGTTCGCCCACGCGGCGCGTGCAGAAGAGATGCACTTACGCAACCTTGCGCAAGCCTACCCAGGCCTGTAGCCATCGACGTCATTCCGTTCACGCTCTCTCATTTCTTCTCTCGCCTCTCTAGGTCGGGAAATCCCTATCGCAGTGGCAATATAAGCAAACCCGTTTTGGTGGGTTGCTTCGCATACGGTACTTCACCGTCGTACGGAAAAGCGCGAGCACAGCGAGCGCAGGATCTGCGCCCTCCCTCGCCTGAGTTGTTCTTGCTTCTGAGTCAGGTCGTGGAGTCAACTTCCCAAGTGCTCGACACTCCGGAGGACGAAGCGATGGAGCTGATTGGTCTACCCGACTGGTTGCTGCTTGCGGCAACCGCGGTCATACTGCTGTATTTGTAAGTCTCTTCCGGCTCCCCCCTCGCAACTGTGTGTCGCCGTAGTAGTAGTAGTATTAGTATCAGTTGTTGTTGTTGTTGCTGCTGCTGCTGTTTCTCTTTCGATGTCATTTTTGTCGTCACCTCTATTTATATTGTTACACTGAAGTTGCACAATCTTCACGTTGTAGCGATTACGTAACGATTGACAATATTGATTTCAAAACACACTCTTGTCATGCGATAAGTGTTCCGTTCCCTTGCACTGACTGAACGATACGTCTTCGTTTCAACGAAGATGTTCGCTCCTTCTAAATGAAAGAATTAAGCGGCGACTCGAAATACACATAGTTGCACAACAAACTAAGTGTCCAAAATACAATGTGTTGTTCGCACCAATTCACATGAAATTTCCTGAATTTTCAGGTATGTTGGGAGGCACCGGAACTACTGGAAGCAGCAGAATATTCCCCAAGAAGACTTCTCCTTGATTATTGGTCCGGCGACGCGCCTTATTTTGCGGGTGAGCTGATTACTGTGGTTCAAGAGTATCGCCTACTTCTTTGGCCGGTTGGATGTGGTAACACCGGGCATTCTACGTCGTTCATTCCTCATTTCCTCGTTCATTCCTCAATTTGATCGCATCGCGGCCTTCAGAGCAAAACTGATTTCGTCGCTCACAAGTTTTAAAAGTTGAATGAGCACCGCAGCAGCGTTCGTTGTGCGTGATGTGCTCAACATGCTTATTGAATTGCAAATCAGTTCTGCGGAATCCCGCAAGGTGGCGGATATAGGTGGCCATTATATGATTTCCTTGTGGCTTCGTGCTACAATCGGGTGGTTGTCTATTTTCCCTTTGCTTATTGAATGCATGCAGCAACAGGTGACGTGATTTTCTGCTTTGAGCATAGCGTGAGCGAAAGCTCGACATAAGGAAAGTAGGCAATGTTACCTTTCGGATACGGCCTCTTTACAGTGCAGTCATGGTGCGCCACACATCGAGTAATCTTATGCCATCAAATTGACTTTGTGTCAATGGGACTATATGCCGTTATTATTTATTGGGGCTTATTATAAATTAATTGACTTCGTTAATTTTGGAAATTGCGCAGTAACCTCTAAGCAGCTGCTCTCAACCGGCAGCCGCGGTATTTCGATGGGAACTAAGCGCAATAACACTACGGTACTTCGACTTAGCTATACTAAATAACCCCCTGCGTTGTAATTTAATCCTAACCGATTAATCCCCTAATGCGGCGTGCCTCATGATTATACGGTGGTTCGCAAACACAGAATCTCAGGCATTATATTCAAGTTAAGGGAAAAGTTAGGGTCGCAAACATGTCAAGTATAGCTCTTAAACGCTCGTCCATTGAGATGGCCTAAACTGACCTGCCTGTATCCGCCTGCTTTAACGCCTTTCTTTTTTTTTTTCTCAGCCCTTTCACGAGAACGATACTAGGCGTTACCAGAAGTTGGGCAGAGTTTTTGGGTAAGGGATACACAAGTCGTTCTTGCTCAACTTTGTATTTTAAATTGCGAAAGACGAAACTGACGATCTCTCTCGCTTTCGCTGTCGCGTCGCATCTTATCGTTACCAGCATCTACGAGGGATCGCAACCGACTCTGCTCGTCGGTGAACCAGAACTCGTGAAGCAGGTACTGGTGAAGGATTTCCCGTTGCTGTGCAATAGACGGGTAAGTGAAACATATAATGCGCATACATGCCTGACACTTAAAAAAAATAAAAGAAGAGAGAGAGAGAAATTGTTGATTAGCAGACGCACTTGCGTTTTTCGCACGCTCTTGAGTATGTGGCACTCAGCTGCCTACACGTTCTTCGCGAAATGCGATAGGAGCTTGATATCGCAAAGTTTTTTTTAATGGGTTAAGGTATCCAGCGCGAATAAATTAAGTGCGCACACAATGTGTTGTGAGGGTGGAAAATGAAACCATTATTAGCAGGCCGGCGTACATGAAGTTAAAGAGTGAGAACAATGAGAGAAAAACACACTAAACCTGTGAGACACTAACCAGGTGAAGTTACGCACTAAAGCAGTAACACACCAAACGGGTGAAGCAATGCATAGCACACAGTTACGTTAAAAGTGACAGCTTGCGAATTACTGTAGAGTACGTTTGGCACCGATTTGAACTCGCGGTGCATATGGGACAGCTATGCAAAGCTTCAGTAAAAAAAAATTATCATGAACCGACCGTCCCCGTCAGGCAACAAAGTGTGAACGTGTGATATTTTGATATTCTGATCGCGTGTCCAAGGTATCGACGATATAGTAGATATAGACTTTAGTAGGGCGTTCTCGCCGGCCAGTTTGTTCTTATATTGAGTGGCGTTAACGCTGCGCAAAGAAAAAGAAGAGAAACGAGGAGAGGTGGAAGGAAGGAGCCATGCGCGTAGTGGTGTCATGCTCGTTCTTTTCACCTGCGCTCGTTTTTTTCGCACAGTGTTAACCTCACTTATAGATGTAGACGCCGACGCTTTGTTTTAACATATTTATTTATTTATTTATTTATTTATTTATTTATTTATTTATTTATTTATTTATTTATTTATTTATTTATTATTTATGACTGCCCAGGGCCCACAAACAAGGACATTATATAGGGGACAGGTCAAATGAACAGAGAAACAAGTTTATGAATACACAGGAGCAATAAATTGTACGCATAATTGAACAGCTTCAAATTTACTGTCCCTAGGTGCACTGACTCTTGGGCACGGCTATGGGAAAGTATACGAGGCCGTTCAAGATTTCATAGCACAGTCAATGAAATTTAGACCAAGGATCCAAAACTTCATATTCAACCAAAGCAGGTCCCATTGTATTTTCTTTTTTATTCCTAAATTAATTTTTATTCGCTAAGAATCAATTCTACCCCCCTTTTCTTATTTTGAAACAATAAAGTTGATAAAAAACCTTCTCATTAAACAAAAGCACAAATTATTCTATTTTCTTTATTTCAAATATTTTTTCTAAGCTGCCCGATTCTTGGCCAATACCCCAAGGTGGATGTGAGCCACAATTTCAGCATCTACGTCTACGTCTACATCTACAATTGTACAATGTTTTAAATTATGCAATAATAGCTATACTACAAGTGACTGGCACGAGAAGCAGTACGAACGGCAGCTCGCAATCAGGTATACAAATATTTAATCATCAGGGCCTTTCCTATAATATACGCCCGAAAACTGAGATAAATGAGCCGGGAAATGGCGTCACCGATTGTGACGATATATGCTGCGAGGCACTTAGCGATAATTGTTAACCCGCCACGCTGGTCAAGTGGTTACGGGGCTCGACTGATGACCCCAAGGTCGCGCGATTGAATCCTAGCCGCGGCGGTCGCATTTCGACGGATGCAAAATGCTAGAGGCCCGTGCTAGAGGCAGATTTAGATGCGCGTTTAAGAAGCGCAGGTGGTCGAAATTTCCGGAGCTATCCACTACGGCATCTCTCATAATCATATCATCGTTGTGGGACGTTAAACCCCAACAGTTATAATTATGGCGATAATTGTTGGCCGGCAGTGCTCCCTAACCTTTCGATGTATTTGCACGTTTGATTACAACAGCAGCTGAAGTTCTTCGACCCTCTTCTCGACAACATGATGTCCATCGCCCCCGTGGAACGGTGGAGAAAGATAAGGCCGTCGGCAAGCCCGGCGTTCACCACTGGGAAACTCCGCAGGGTGAGTAAAGATATGCGCTAGCAGCGCGAATAATCCTCCTGCCAAAGCAAACGTTTCCCCCCTCTCCCTCATCCTATCTTATCTGAGCACATGCTATTGTTCAGCCAAACGCCACAAGGTTTAATTTTAGCCTTTAAAGGGCGGGCGCTTCGCGCTCAAGATATGGCGGCAAGGTGGAAATAAAACATGGTCTTACCCAGTTGCAGTGGCAATGTTATTGTTGCCAAACTGTCATATCGACTTGAGCTTTCCAGCCCACTTCACAGAGAGAGAGAGAGAGAAAGGGAAGGAAGACAGAGGTAGAAAGAATTGTACACGAATGTGGTGTTATTGCTATTGTTAAAAAGGGTTGGTGTAGACAATATGTGGGAAAGGAAACTCAAACGCGAACTCAAGAAATTACACCGCTCTGTCTGTATCGTCTAAAGCTCGCTAGCCGTAAAAACCGGATCACCATTCCGTCGCTTGGGCTTACCCATTCCTGTTAGGCAAGGTATATCGGTGAGTTAAAAAGTTCACCGGCGATTACGATACTGCCTAATGCGAATTCTGAGCGTAGCTTCGTGTTGGGACAACACCAACTGTGTTTGAAGCTTTGGCTTTCCGCAGTCGTACCAGTGTAACATTCGTTACACATTGCCACAGAAACAGCCAGCGCTCGAGTGCTACACGTTCGCTCTCTTTCGTCCTCGTTCGTTCCATCGGCTGTGCTGACGCCAACGGCGACGCCGCTCAACGCAGGAACGAGCGCCTAAAGGCCCGAACACACGTACGCGTTGCAGCGCGTCAACGCGTGACTTTTTGACGCGGCGTCGCGTCCTCTCCCTATGGGGAGAGAGGGCGCGCGGCTACGCGAAGCTGCGCGCCCTCCCTCTCCATAGGGAGAGGGCGCGACGCCGCGTCAAAAAGTCACGCGTTGACGCGCTGCAACGCGTACGTGTGTTCGGGCCTTGAGAGCTGCGCTCTTAAACGCCAGGCCTGCGCGGAACGCGCAGCACAGTCCCATCGAAAGCTGGAAGTGCGGCCCTTCTAGAGCCCGTTCTAAACTCTCTTGGGGCAACTAATACAAATACAGATGCAAAGTATCCACTACGCCATAAATAATTTTTTGTGAAGTAAGACAGCCCCCACTACGCCATTATTCGTTTTTCTGCGGATAAGCGAGGTACCCGCTACACATGTGTAAGACATTATGTGCACTTTTTTTATGATGATGATGATGATGATATCCTCGACTTGATGGCGCTCACCCACAAAGGGGGATGGATGCTGTATGTGACTGATGACGATGAAGAATTTTGGCTGAGCACTTTGCAGTGGGTGGGAAGCATTAAAGCACACACACGTTGCGCACTTAGCATTGTGTGATGACCGGTTGTTATTTTATTCTTCTGCCACGCTATATTATATAGGTTAACGCGATTCTTTGCCCGACATGAAGCCTGCGTAGGGTCTTTTTGCAAATTAGTTTCAAGTACCAGCGTGGCTCTGTTTTCTTTATCAGACACTTTTTTCTTCCTTTATTACCGGTTTATTAACGTCCCAAAAAAATAAAACAGCGTGGCTCTGTGGTAGAATACTCTACTGCCACGCAGAGGGCCCGGGTTTAAATCCCATTCGATCCTGCGAATTTTTTTTCTCATTTTGTTTCTCCACTGTCTATCGGTTACACCACCGACGGGGACGTCAACGCCGCTCAACGCAGGAGCGGGGGCGTAAGTGCTGCGCTCTAAAAGCCATGAAGCAATCCGCCAAGTTCCTGTGGAAACAAAGTAGATCCCATGACACACAGTGGCCAGTATGAAACTACAGGAAAACGGCCGTTCCTTCACCCCCCCCCCCCTCCCTTTATTAATATGTAATCTCATGAAGGCATTCGCAAGATGGCCGCTAGAGAGTGTTTTCGGTTGATGTGGTTCGCATGCTGCGAAAATTGCAGGGGAATTTGAGGGCTCGTTTTTCTTTGTTGGGCACAACTTTAATGAGAACCAACCGACAATCAAGAAGCAAGAGATGTAGTGAATGACACAAGTATTGCTTCGCAGGCTGCGCTTGTCTCACGTGATTCGTCATCTTTAGTTTCACGTTGTTCTCGGCATGACTCCACGTCAACGGCACGGGTACTTCTATAAACTTTAACTGGTCGCTACTGCGGGGTTTTTATACAGCCACATGATTAGATAACACAAATAGTGCCAGCTTATTCCAGAACAGATATGTTTCGCTCTGTTTCGAGTTTGCTCTTGCGCGTAACCTTGCTTGACACTTCGATGGCTAAGGAAAGTCACATGTGTTTCAGATGAACGAGATGATCCAAGCCTGCGCCGAAATAACGTCAGAACACCTCAAGAACGCTGCTCAGCAGAAAAAAGACATTGACATCAAGCAGTAAGTGAAGAAATACGTTGGTGGATGTTTAAATATGGATGTTTAGATTTCCGTCTTTACAATTACACTGAGCGAACAACGTAGCTGTTATTCACCCTGCGCAACAACCATTGGCAGGACGTTGACTGTGCCACGCTGATCACATGATCTTAACTGCTTTAAAAGCGACAGTATATTCCACAGGACATAATGGCCTTAAATTCTGCGCAAGTACATATCTGTAACCGACAGATCGAAGACGCTTCTCCACACACGCGTTTCATTCTTTACTGAAACAAGTGCAATGTATTTAACCATGCATAAGGCTGCTCTTTAGTGAAGCAATAACCTGTCAACACGAGTGTTGCTTATAGTTCTCACTTATGTAACCGAGCATGCTCTTTTGGCGATTCCTGCTCTTTCTTAATGCACTGCAGTCTTGTCAGGAGCAAAGATAAAAACTCCCCGCTTCTTATGTTCAAATGAAATGTTGAAATACAACTGCATAGAAGTTCGAGTTTCCATTCCTGCCTTTCCTTCCTTCGTTAAACTTGTCACCAACTTCTTATTAGAGAAAGGAGAACGTACTGTACTCGAGGTCAGCAATTAGTGTGTTTTGAAGCTACGCACTGTTGCTAATACGTGTCGTACTGCAGGTTTTACAGTCACTACGCTCTGGATGTCATCGCAAGGTGCGCCTTCGGCACGAAGCTGGACTCTCACACCGACGCGACCAACGAATTCGTGACAAAAGCAAGGAAAGCGTTCTCCGGTGGAATTACTCTTCCTCTTGTGATGTTCTGTAAGTACATAATCTTTCAGACTCTTCTCATTACGACCTACTCGTTTTGAGACGAGTGTAAGAGGGAAAGTGGTTGCGTTAACTCATACCCGTGTGTGCATGTTTGTCTTACAGTTCTGTTACCCGGCCTAATGAAGGCCCTGCGAATAAAGCCGCTCAACTCGGATGCTTTTGAGTACTTCAAGGACGTTTCTCAGAGCATTATTCAAAAGAGGAAACAAAAACAATGCGTAAGTTCGGCTTGTTTGTAGTACTAAATGATCTTAACACCCATTGTGTCAAAGTGTTCGAAAGTGCCATGTAATCTCGCTTAGACACTGGGGCCGATTCCACGCGACTTAACGTACAAAAGTGTCTTTTTTTTTACGATTAGGGAGCCACGTCCAAAAATCATATGTTCAGTATCACTATTGCATGAAATACCCACTTATGAGCAAGCGAGTCATGGTGGGGGAAGGGTGGTGCAGGCCGGTCATGAGGAGTGATTAGGACTGTAAGCGTGGAAGCCAAGATTATGCCTATGCCACATTTACTGGAGACAGGAAAAACGTAAGGGTGCTAATCACTTAGTTATAACCTTTCATGTTTCCTTTTGTGCTTACAGTAGGCCTACTCGGTTGTTGCCTAAATCTCCTTGAACAACGCCTCCGTAGTAGCATGATCGAAAATTTGCTTTTAGAGCTATATACTACAACGGAAGTCCAACAGCTATTCGGCCTGATAACGAGTGGGAAAGACTACTTCGTGAGATCAGGGAGACATTTTGGTGGAATGCATGGTTACGATGCCCAACTGCATATTTAACCCCTTGAGGGTTTTCGCCGTACATGTACGGCAGAAGCTTCCTGGTACCAAAGGGTTTTCGTCGTACATGTACGGCATAGCGTTTATTTTTAAAACGCGCACTTTTTTCGATCATTTCTCTTGCTTGGCCTGTGCTGCCACACTTCGGGAATATGTGGAATTTTTTTCATGCGTCGACGTCTCTCCGTTGTATTTTTTTTAGCTTCCCAAAACGGCGCGCCCGCTATCGCTTGCGCATACAAGCGCGTTCGTGGTGCGGCTGGTTTAAAGCGCGCCTTTTTTGATCATTTCTCTTGCTTTGCATGTTCTGCCACGCTTCGGGAATACGCGGAATTTTTTTCATGCGCCGATGTCTCTCCCTTGTTGCTTTTTTTAAGCTTCGCAAAACGGCGCGCCGGCTATAGCTTGCGCAACCGAGAGCACCCGCGGCGCGGTTGATTGGTTTCAAACGCGCGCCTTCTTCGATCATTTCTCTTGCTTGAAATATGCTGCCACGCTTCGGGAATACGTGGAAATTTTTTTCATGCGCCGATGTCTCTCCTTCCTTTTTTTTTTCCTTCCAAAGAGGCGCGGCGGCTTTCAGTTGCCCATCAGAACGCGCGCACGCGGTCCGGCTGGTTTCGGTTTCGTCCTTCGGGTGGTTTTCGCTTCTTGCACCCGCAAAGCTGATGGCTCTTTGGTTTCTAATCTATCAAAGGGTGACCGCTTGTTACTTTCTCGTTTATTGCTCCCCGGGGTGCGATTACATCTGTTTCCGTGCGGCGCTGAATTACAGAAACGACGCCGCCGTGATTGCGTTTCTTGTTTTGGCGTCTCGGAAAAACTAACTACGTCTTGTTGGCGATAAGACGAAGGATTACTGTAGCTTTTTCACTCGTTTTCTTTTCCGGACGGGCGCAACACCATACAGTTTTCTTCCGTGAGCTCACTGACGCAGTTCGCTTACGCTATGGAATCGCGCGCCGGTTGCTCTGCTGCCGGTGAGTCGAGCAGCGATTCTTCCGATGCGGACTATTCCCCACGTGCCGTATCAGAATCTGATTCATTGGATTTCAGTTTGTTAGACAAGGATTTTTTTGAAGAGTTCAGACTCCGATGACGATCAAGGAGCGAGATCTGAAAATCGTGCGCGGCGAGCCATGCTTCAAAGACGATCACACGCTGAAAAGTTTTTAGTGTTAGAGCACGAACATTTTTAACCGTAAAAGTACTCTGGTGCGCTTATTTTTGTATGTCTGTGAGCTATGTTTAATACAATGCATAATTTTTATTTATAAAAAACTGTTAAGTATTTTTGGGGGGGGATATAGCTTGATTTTACTACGAATAAACCATGTGTATATAACAACAAAAACGATTTTTTTTATCACTTTACGTTCACGAAAAAACATTGTAGACAATTTTTTTCTTAAATAGAATCGTCTGAAGAATGTATTTCAGCAATAAAAAATTACACATTTTTGGACTGGATTTCGCGAAACAATTCGACCCTCAAAGGGTTAAATGCGATTTGGACAAAAAGACTATTTTGGTGGCCATGTTGTTCACTCCTGTTAAAATACCGAAGGAAGTTAATACTTTCACGCAAGTGCATAATACAGCAACAGCTTATAACCATTACATGGTATTTGACGGTGTTCGGAAACACGATCTATTCGCCGGAAATCTGACGAACGTTTAGGATGACGGCGTTTTCAAGTTAACTAACCCCATATTTTATCGATTATTTTTATTATTTATTCCTTTAGCGCCAGGAAGACTTCCTGCAACTCATGATGGACGCTCGGGAGGGCGCCCTACAGGAAAGTGCCGAATCTAACCCCGGCAAAGAGTCCTCGGAAATCTTCAATCTCGACTCCGAGATCAAGAACGACATTGCCTGCGTCTCTAAGGGTGAGTGCCTCAACTCGAAACGTGACCCACAAGTTGTACGAAATGACCAGAATCGTAATATCTATTCGGGCGCCACATTATCTCGTGACCCGTCGTGACAGCTTATAGCGGCTAAGTTTTCGCGCTTCTAAGGACGAGGCTGCGGGTTCGGCTACCGATCGCGGAGGTCGCATGACCAGGGACATCAAATTCCGGAGGCGACCCTAATTCTTGACTTAGGAGTCTGGCAGTGTGCTTTCGTGTGCACTGGTGTAGTCCTTGTGTCAACTATGTTTCGCGCGCTGCCGAAGCTGATCTCAGAGGCCACATATACGTGGCTTCTATTGAAAGAAGCGCGTTGTTGAGATCTGTTCCGCCAGGTACCGCGAAGATTCCAGCTGCTCATAACCTTTCAGTGAACTCAATCAATTAATTTTGATAAATTATCCGGAAAGTAATTGGCCCTTATGTAAAGTCATGCTCCAGTATCATGTGTATCTAATGTAACCCTTAACGTGAACCAGAACTACCGATTTTTAGGAGACTTTTTATGAGTATCCTTAAAAACGGAAGTAAGCGCTCGACCGGATATGCTTGGTAATGCAAACGAGCTCTGCGGAATGCCGCAAGGTGGCGGAAGTGTTAAGGAAGAGAAAATAGACAGCCACCCGTTTGTAGCACGAAGCCACGAGGACATTCCTTACGGATTTCTTAGAAAGAAAGCTTCTCAGTTGCCGAAAAATTCGTCCTGGTCCGGGGTTCGAACACGGGACCAACGCCTTTGCGGGGCGGTCGCTCTACCAGTTGAGCTAACCAGGAAGCTATCAACTGGCAGCACGAGTGCGAATTCATCGACACCTCGAAGCACACACTTTGTAATGTATTACTATGGTGTTACTATAGTAACGCATTACTATGTATTGCTTTGCATCACTGTGTGTCCATATGCTTCGAGTTGTCGATGAATTCGCCCTCGAGCTGCCAGTTGCTGGTTAGCTCAGTTGGTAGAGCGACCGACCCGGAAAGGCGTTGGTCCCGGGTTCGAACCCAGGACTAGGACGAATTTTTCTGCACTAAGAAGCTTTCTTTCTGAGAAATCGGTATTGATTTCCTCATGGCTTCGTGCAACAAACGGGTGGTTGCCTATTTTCCCTTTCCGGATATGCTTCTAAGAAAAACAAGATTGTCACCCGGCGCTCGTGCTACTGAAGTATATTATAATACGTGCGATCCGTTGGTGTTCGCTGCTGATGGAAAAGTTGATATTTTCTCTTGTTCTCTTTCTATTTCTAGCATTGTCTGAAGACGAAGCGTTGGCTCAATGCGTGCTGTTCTTCCTCGCTGGTCAAGACACGACATCTTCTGTCATCTCGTTCGCCGTCTACTCGTTGGCACTGAACCCCGAAGTACAGGCCAAGCTTCGCAAGGAAGTCGACGAATGCTTTGCTACGCATGCAAGTACCTCTGCTTAAACCTTGCACAACATAGAGTCGATGTTGTGTAAGCCTTACACAACCTTAAACCTTACACAACATAGAGTCTCCAGAGAAATGGTCTAAAGAGAAAGGTTGGACGCAGTTTGTTCAATGTCAGTCAATGTGCGGCAATGTCGGTAATGTTCGATGTTAGGCAATGTTCGCAGGCGAACATTGCCTACTCATGACTCATCAGTGCTCTTGTTGCCCGCGTGATTTTCTTGCTTTGTTCGTATTTTACGTTTTGAAGGGGTAATAAAAGCAGTGACGAATTAAAACTACGTGCTTTCTTGTAAGACCAGCTTCCACTAGTAAGCGCATTCATCCGTCACCGTATTCGTATTTGGCAGAATGGTAGCTTGGGCTACTTGGTGATTTAATATCGTTCAATTTACGCTGTGAAAACATGTCCATATTCGTACATTATCGGCACGGATTCTATCCATTCTGCTGTGTGTTTTTTTTCCTGTAGAAGCATTGTGTGAAAAACAAAAGCTTTTGTTGAATGCTCAAGCGTCCTCTATTTATGCTTGCAGGGAAAGGAGCCAAGCCTCGATGCGATTTCTAAGTTGCCATATTTGCATTGCGTTGTGTCGGAGACCTTGAGGATGTATCCACCAGCTCCACGGTGAGTTCTGCTCAGCACCAAATAAGCGCAGTCGCTATAGTTCTTCTAGAAATTCAAAAATCAGGACACGTACGTTGTAATCGTTACAGACATGTGCGCTAATACAAGAACACGGAGTAATCGTCTGTAAGTGTTAGTTTTGTGAGCATGATTGCGTACATGTCACTTTCAGCTTGTTAGCAAATCACATCTTTGAAAAGAGTGTGACTTTCGAAAATAATAATTGTTGGGATTTTACGCCCCAAAACCACGATACGATCATGAGGGACGCCGTAGTGGAGGGCTCCGGAAATTTTGACCATCTGGCGTTCTTTAACTAGCAACAACGACTAAGTACACGAGCTTCTAGCATTTCGCCTCTATTGAAATGCGGCCGCCGCAGCAGGGATTCGATCCCGCGACTTTCGGGTCAGCAGTCGAGCATCAAAACCACTAGACCACAGTGGCGGATAACTTTCCAAAAGAAGGTTACTTAAGTCGCTAAAACGGCAGTAGTAAGTGTGGACTTTGCGGAAACACGAAAGCAAAAAAGTTATAATCTGTTGAGCTATGCAGCTATGGAGCTATGGGCGTAGAGCTTTGAGCTCGGTCAGAATGGGAATCAATATCTGAATCGCAGTAACAGCAACAACAACAATGTGGCGATGCGTTAACCTGTAAATTGAAATATTTGCTTACTCTTGATGTCGATGTTTTTGTTCTTCGCCAGCCTCGAGAGGTCCGCCCTCGAAGACTACGTTCTCGGTGACTCGGGCATCCGGGTACCCAAGGGTTGCGTCGTAGGAGTACCGGTGTACGCCATGCATTATGACCCAGAGTTCTTCCCTAATCCAGAGAAGTTCGACCCCGACAGGTGAGGGTGTCTGTTTACGCAGGCTTTGTTCACACTTACTAAAATACATTAAATAATTTTGCTAATAATAACAAAAATTAGGATCCCGTCCCATAAGCGAAGATTGGCGTGTGCATGCCTGACCTAGTCTGTCTTTCTTTCTTTCTTTCTTTCTTTCTTTCTTTCTTTCTTTCTTTCTTTCTTTCTTTCTTTCTTTCTTTCTTTCTTTCTTTCTTTCTTTCTTTCTTTGGCATTATGCAACGCTCCCTTTTCTTCATGTCCGGAATTGGAGCTTCACCAACGTGCTTTGCAGCGCAACACTTTTGTTGCTACAAGCAACAACGACGGTCATGCGTGAAACAATGAAATGCAGCAGTGAAAGCGACAATGAAATGTGGCAACTTGAAACAACGAGTGACCTCGATGAAAGATCATATTGCCATATCAGAAACGGCTGATGTGCGATGAGCCCACTATGGATAAAGCATCGATATTGGAAAACGGCACGCACAAATACTCATGCGACCGGCGCGCCTTTGAGGGCCTCATTTGTGTACACCCGCATTCCTGTACACTCGCTGGCTCTAGGTTTTTCGCGAACTATGCTGCCATCACCACCGCCGTTGCCGCCGAAGTCTGTCTCTCACAGAAGCTTCGCTTGAGAATAATAACTATTGGTGGGCTTTTGCGTGTTAAAGCCACGGTGTGATTATGAGGCGCGCCGTGGCGGAGGGCTCTGAAAATTTTGACCACCAGGAGTTCCTTAACGTGCATCTAAATCTAAGTACACCTATATCTAAGCATCCACTGAAATGCGACCCCTGCGGCCGGGATCGATCTGGCAGATTTCGGGTCAGCAGCCGTGCACAATAACTATGTGTTATGACGTTGCAATAGAATAAAGTTCTCACTCACTCTCTAACTCACTTTGCAATAAAAGCCAAACACATGCATTGAAGGATGCAAACTATGCTTTGACGCAAGCGAATGCGTTTTAAAATGCAGCATGCGTAATTTGGCTGCTCGCGCTTACGTTACTTAATTTTATTCACTTATAGCTTTCAGGTTGTCGCACATTTCGCGTGCACAGTATTGCCGCTCCAATCACGGGCTTTCAAAGTGCCAAGGAGTTGAGGTTTATGATACGGTTTTTACTTTATTTTTTTTTACTTTCACTTAGTCTCCTTAATAATTGGGCTTTAGAAAGAGGGGCTGTCGACGTGTACAGCAGTGCACCGCACAGAATGAGCTCTAGAATAATTCTGAGCACTTCAGTTTCAACAGAGCCTGTCCAAGTGCATTTCCGCGAAGCTCGAATGGCAACGCGTCAAACACAATGCTGCTATAGTATTTTTATTGCGTTAGCAATTCTATGGACACACTAGCCGCATTTTTGCCGTCGCCGTCATGTTCCGTGTAGAGTCCAAATGCATTACAACGCCCCGCGCGTCGTATGTGCGAGTGAAAGCGTGCGAAGGCTGCCGCCGGTCGCGTGTCAAGCAGCGATGAAACGCGCCGGCCATCTCCGTCACGCGGAGGCGCATGGGAAGATGCTGGAAAAAGGGGGAGGGGGGCGTCGTTTTAGCAACAACTGCGAACTTTGATCAAACGAGCGCGGTCGTGCGCGCGCTATCTCGGAGGAGGTCAGCAGACTGCTCATACATATGTGCTGTTCTCACCGCTTTGAGCTGAAGCGATAGACAACACGAAGGTCGCGTCTCTCGCTGGAGCGGCCGTATTCGCTTATGCCAGCGTTTTCTAGAGTTACGCCAGATCGGATGCTAAAAGAGTTAGCTGCTAGCCCTACTTCATATACATACGTATTTATTCGTATTCATGCTCCTTCGTATACATCGCGTTCATCGTCCGCCCTTGCAGCGAAACTATAACTTTTTTTTTTCATACCATGCCCAACGCATGCAGTCGCGGCTGTTTGTGAAAGAATCCGCGACATCATGCTTCGCCGCAGAAGTTCACAGTCACTGAACGAACGATGTACAACCTGTTCCCCAATATCCTTCAAGCTTGCTTATGAGACTATTTCCTTACACGCAGGTTCAGCGAAGAAAACGTCGGTTCCATACGTCCGTACACCTACCTGCCTTTCGGAGCCGGGCCCCGAAATTGCATAGGCATGCGGTTCGCCTTGCAGGCTGTCAAGTTATCGCTCCTCCATTCTGTACACAGCGTGCAGTTCGTGCCCACGGAGAAAACAGACGTAAGTTTTATTTCCACATGGACCTCGTGGAAGAGATTTGGCTGTTATTTTGAAGCGATTTTACTGATTGCGGTTGTGTTGACTGAAAGCTTGGCTATATTCAAGATTAAACACCACGAATTTATACGTAGGTCAGGCGATAATGATTGTGTAAGCAAAATATGTAGCAACCACGAGCGCACGTGTCTTTAAAGCTTAAAAATAAACCAAAACGCTCCTAATTTCTCAGAGGCAGCCGGTCTTCTCAACAGCAAAGACGGCTTCATAGGACACATATGACGTCACGGTTACCAACCGAAGTGCAGAAATAGGCATCTACGGCGCTAAAGATGCACGGTGATTCTCGTGACACGCAGGGCGAGCCGAATCGCCAATTGATGAGCGGTGTACTCGAAGAAGCAAACGGAAACGAATAAGAAATGAAGGGTATACGTCATCGCGACAGGAACCTGACTACCGAAGGCGTGTCTAACGACGTTGCTCGGATTGTAGACGCTTTACCGTTTAGCCTTTCGTGTTTTCTGTTTTCCACGCTTTGACGTGAAGTGCACTTGCAGCAGTGACCTTCAGTTTCAGACATGTTGCTGTGGGCTAGCAGGTAAAAACACCCCGAATTTACTGAGCGAAACCAAAGCGCTGGACTTCAGGGAGAATGAGAACGCAATGACAAGCTAACAACTGCTCATCTTTCAGAAAGAGACAGATAGAAATACATGAAACCAACACGCATGCGCAAAGCGGTCTTCTTAAGCATACCTTGATGCGTTGTCGCGGGGTCGCTTGTTGGACTTCGGCCATTAATACAGAAGCGCCTGTGCTAGAGGGTTCATGCCCTCTTTTGCAACCCAGTTGCGGAATACACTCACCGCTGAACGCGCTCGGCACATATTACGACTCCTGAAATATATATACGCCTTGACGCGCACCACTCATTGAATAAAGCGAGTAGCTTTCTCAATACGTTAAGCTATTTCCTCACAATCACCATTGACGGTTTCTACAAGATTCTTTTCCTTTTGTCATTCGCAGGTGCCGCTCAAATTCGCCATTGGCCTGGGCATTCTGAATACCAAGAACATCACCGTGGGCATCAGAGAAAGGCCCGAGCGATGATGTTGGACGATTATGTTACACGCGAAGTTATCATTGCATTGTACAGTATCATCCGCATGTACAGTTCTTTCAGCTAACTTATTGCCTTGATGCCTGTACATATCATTTCAAAGGAAAACTTCTGTGTACATAAAGTCACGCTTTGTTTCCTTTAACTGTGTTATACAATTTTTAATAAACATTGTTTTGCACCGAGTATCTCGCTCAGACATATGAAAACACATAGACGTTTCGAAACATTTCTGGTATGCATTTGTCAATGTAGGATCGCAAAAGACGAGACTGGGGGACTCGAAGGGTTTCAAGACGAAAAGCCAAAGGCCCGTGTTCTTAGATTTAGGTGCACGTTAAAGAACCCCACGTGGTTGAAATTTCCGGAGCCCGCCACTACGGCGTCCCTCATAATCATATCCTGGTTTTGCGACTCTAAACCCCAAATATTATAATATGCAAACACAAAACAAAACTAAAGATAACTTAAAACAGCTTAGCACTAGCGGTTCCAAGCCTGAAGGTACAGCGTAGCCGGGTGGCCTTATTTCTTCTTAAGACGAAAGCCTTAGATGCCTCATCAAGCGCGAAATTTGACCGTCGGCGTACCTAGAGTAGGCTGCACGCGGGCAACATTGGGCGGCGGCGGCCATTTCCCTTCCGGAACGTCCGGCGCGTTGGTAGCGTGTGTTGAGAAGTGACCGATCTTTTTGCCTCGATGCCCTGTTACGCTCGGCATAACTGCAATATCTGTGTGTGTGTGTTTCTTCAAAAGGATATCAGAAGTGATTTCGAGTCATCGACAGTCATGAATCGACTGCGCAGTAAGCGGTGTAGCTAATGAAACGTGCGTCGAATGTTGCCATGTGCTCGCGAACTCTCTTCGTGGCTTCATCGGTCTCTTTTCGTTTCACGGCCGGGTGTGTTCGCAAGGTCCGGAGCTGCAGACATAGGTGCATTAGCGTAATGACCGTGCGAGATGCCATTTACTTTGAAATTTGGTGAATGTTGACTGTTTGCGCTAGCTTTGTAGTCGATTTTCAGGTTCACTTCATAGCGCATTCGAAAACATTATCGAACATCGAGAATATTCAGCATTGCGTCCTTCGACTGATCGCTGACGCATACCTTACTTGCGCGCAATCATTTAAGGCCTTACTGAACTTTTTGCGTGCCAGTGGCCTATTGAATAGGCTTTAGTACTCCCGCTCTACAGCTTCCTTTTGTTTATATCTTTTTTTATCGCGCGCCTGCTCTTCTCTCCGCTGTCCTTTCCATCCTTCTTCCCCTTTCCCCTTCCCTTTAGTGTAGGGTAGCAAACCGGATGCTACAATTCTGGTTAACCTCCCTGCCTTTCTCTCGTTTTATTATCTCTCTCTCTCTCTCTCTTTTTACTTGCGCACCATGCTTGCTGGATGGATGGATGGATGGAAATAACTTTATTTATACGTCCTGTACAGGGTGTTGCCACCTGCCTGGCTAATCCCACGTCGGGACTGGGAGGTCAAGCCTCCCAGCCCTGTCATGGGCGTACTGGACAGCCAGAACTTGGGGAATATGGTCGTGAGACTTTATCATCCCTGTAAACCGTTCCCGGGAAATGCCAGGGCCAAGCGACCCACACTCCCAGAGCATATGCTCAAGCGTGCATACTTCTTTCTTGCATGCCTTGCAAACAGCATCCATATCTTTTATATCGTACCATGCTTTTGCCTATGCTGGTGAGTAATAAGACTGTGTCTGTAATTGTCTAAGTGTGACCGCTTGTGCTCTGTTTAGTCTACTGTGAGGGGGTGGAAACTCTCTCCTTCCCAAGTAGTAATGTTTAGTAATTTCATTATATGTCGTGGGCGTATCCCGTTGTTGAACTTACAGACCATGCTTGCTGTTCAGCTGGGTGTTATCTGTAATAGAAGTGGTGTGTGTACGGTAAGTGGAAGTTGTGCGTGAAGTATTTGACTCGGTTCGAAACGCCAGCGGCCGAACGCACGGGCGAATCGGTGTGCGGTAGGTAAGGTGCATCTTATTTTGCGAATACGTTGTCATCTCCTAACAGATACGTGGAAAACAGGCCATCAAAAATAATTGACGTCACTACTCAGTTGGTTCACTTCCTATAATTGACGTCACTACTCAGTTGGTTCACTTCCTATTTTTCGTCTCCTTAAATATTCCCAACGTTCCAGTGCATTTGCAAAAATTTCGCTGTGTTCCGACAAAGTTTTTTTTTTTTGCGTTGACAGCGCGTAAACAGCTTCGGTTTCTGCACTGCTTTTAATTTCAACTTTTTTTTTCGTAACACACTCTTGTTAAAACTTCCTCGGCGCAGTGCTTTATGTTATTTTGGTCAGAAATAGCACATCCCGAAAATTTTTAACGCGCATGCTACTGCTACACAGTATGCATATAGATCTAGGGCTCGCATGAAATCGATTCCCTCAATGCGTGAAAGGATAAGCCGATTTTTTTTTTTTTTGCTGTGACCATTTCTCACCCACAAAACAGTATTGTAAAGGGTACGCTCGGCGCAATGCAGCATTAGCAACATTTTTTTTTCGAAAAAAATAAAATACGCTTTATAGCATTGCCTTATACCAAGTTTATCAACAGAGTTCCACGCTTCAGTTTTGCGCAGTGGCAAATGATTATGCGACAATTGCCTTCAACGTAAACAGTTATTAAAGACGATAGTCTTTCTTGGGGAACTCAAACGCAGAAATTTTGGCCTGTCTTTCTGTCTGTCTTTCTATTTGTCGGCACGTCACTCGATTCAGCCACCCGGCCAAAGTTGAACCAGTTGCCCAAGGGCCAGCCATCTTGAACGGCTTACTAGGTTCATACTTGTGTACATTGTTGATCAAAAAGCAAACATTGCGCATATCTGAGGCGCAACATCACTAGGTAAGTACTATGTGGTGTGTTCCTTTAATAGAAAATACATAGATACGTAATTCTAGAGACCCTAGTTTCTTAAGCTGCGCTGAAAATGCGACTGCGCTGAAACTTGCCTTCCTCCGTGTCCTCTGCACGAGCTATTGTTGTGTTTCGGTTTCGGTTCAGTATTGTACTGTACGAATATGTACGAATGCCATGGGGCGCCGCTCTGGCATTCCTGTTATACCCAGGCGACGTGTAAATAAAGGAGTGTGTAGAGAGTACTCGTTGAGCGCGGACGTTTCTTCTGCTTCGGCGCTTCGCGCCAAACCGCGTGTTCGGGCTGGCTGGCGTCCCCGCCGGTCGCGTTGGTCACCGCCGGTCTTCGCCTGCTGCTGCGCCGGGACTACGACTACCATCCTGCAACACAGCAGTCATGTTTCCCGACGTATTGCCAGATGGCGTCCATATCTCACGCAGCGCCTCTTCTATCGTCTTTAGACGACATTTGCAGCGAAGCACGCAGATACGCGGCCAATTTTTTATTTTAATAAGTCTTCGATTTCGCTCTCGTGCGTGACACGCTTATAACTCGAAATGCATACACAATCTGTTCAACAGATCGAGATATAAACACCCGAGCAAATAGAAAGGTATGTAGTATGTAGTTTTCAATATCGCTGAACATAGCGAACCGAAAAGGTGAAGTATCCTGTTGCATGAGAGCTTTTCCAGCAAAGTTTGTGTAGTTCACTGCAGAAATGAGTGTTCTTCGAAGGGGGCGAATTCATTCCGCGGCCAACTATGCAGCCACGTACAACGACGGTTTTTGACGTTAATGTTTCGCACACAGAATGAAAAAATATGCGAAATTCCCGGAGTAGCTCACCAGCAACGTTCGGTTACTGGTGAGCTACTCTCTGGCATCTGCATGACGCGTTTAAAAAAGCGACGAAGTACTTCTAGGGACCGTGGTACTGCTAAATGTCCGGCCGCGCTCTGCATTCAAGGCGCCTGCACTCAAAGCGCTTGGAAGGGATATGGCGGCGAGAGGTCACGTGATGTGAGTAAGCCAATCGCGTCGGCGGCGGCGAGCGGAAAACAGATGCGATACTCTGAAATTTTTCTAGTGACTCTAGGCGTACCGCGTCGGCAGCGCCAGCATCCCGCGACGTCAGGGACGAGTGATGCAAAAGATCATGATCACGTGATAACGTCACCATATCGCCACAAGTAACGCCACAGATCAACAAAAAGTGTGACGTCATTACGACGTAATAGTGACGTCACGTGACGTAACGTCACATGATGACCTCATCAATGGCTTGGTAGAAGGTAGTCCGATGACGGAGTCAATGCAAAACCATGTGAGGTTCCTCCGATCTTGGAGGCAGTGCAGAACCCCGTTAGGTGCAGAAAGCTTTAGAAGGGTGGCGGGGCAGCGCCAATACATCGACCGAAAAGAAAAAAAAAAAGATGGCTTTCGCGTTCGAGTCGTCTGAAGTGAAAGCATAGGGGACCCAGTGAGTATTTATTTGTGTCCTTTCAGAAGTTGTTGAATGTTTGCTGTAAATTGATGTAAGGGAGCTTGCAAAATGCCTATTGGTGTTTGGCAGCTATAGCACCGTTTAACATGGAGCAACCTTAATTTCTACAGTTGCGAAGTGAAGTTGTGGAACTACTCCATCTTCACTGCAGTTTCACGAAGAGAATGCACCAGAAGCGTAGCCCGGGGGGGGGCACACCGGGACCGTGCCCCCCCCCCCCCAAAAAAAAAATTTTTTTTGCCATGACATACAGAGCTCAAAATGACACTCGATCACATCTGCCTGCCCGACCCCCACTTCAGATCAAGGAGGTGCCCCCCCCCCCGAAAAAAAATTCTGGCTACGCCCCTGGAATGCACCGATGTTCGTGACCAGTTTAAGTCGTCCTTCTGACGTCTTGACTTTCATCATTAAAAATTGCTTTGAAGCGCACCGAAGGGGCGGAAAACGGAAGTGGACAGGATAGCGCTTACAGCGGCTGTAGTAAGCGCTGTCCTGTCAACTTCCACTGGTCGCGTCTGCTTGAAAGTACCTTTTAAACATGAAAGTCAGCGAACTAGCCCAACTCGCCATGTTTTGCAGGCCTCGAGAGCTTGTAAAATGATACCTATAATACCCTACTTACATAGTGATCGGTCGCTCCTCCTTCACTGGCAGGTATTCGGACATCGTCGCTCAATGCGTTCGTTGTGGACTTCCGCGCGACGGGTCAGCACCGTGTCTGACGAGGTGCATGGCTCTGTGACTCGCGGCAGGTCTCCGGGGAGCGAGGTTAAGCTACCACGACAGCGCGCAGCTCTAAAGGCTCATTCACACCGAAGGCGGGGCGGCCAAAGCGGCAAAGCGGTGAGGCGGAAAGCGGAAAACCTCCTCTCCAGGCGGCGAAAGCGGGGCGGAAAACGAGGCGGCAGGTCCGATCGCTCTCGGACCAATTTTTTGCCGCTCGCCGCTACTCGCCGCTTTGCCGCAGCCAATCAGAACGCGCTGCGGCGGTGGCGCGGCGGTGGTGCGGGTGTCTCTTTGGGAGAAGCCGTGCCACGTGATAGCGACACGTGCGCTAAAGCGCGAGAGGCCCCGCCTCCTCGGCCGCGCGGGCAGCCAAGAAAGCCATGCGGTCTGAACAGGTACGCGCGCTCGCCGCCTCGCCGCCTTGAAAAGCCCGCTTGGCCGCTTTGCCGCCCCGCGTTCGGTGTGAATGTACCTTCAGAGATGTTCAGCGCCACGGATTTCCAAGGCATCACGAGCATCTAGTTCGCCGCGCAGCGCGCCCAGGTATACAGCTGTCTGCCTTCACCGTGCGGGCGGCATTAAGTTACCGATGCTTGCAAACACTGAACTCATTTAGTTCATAGGAGAGAGTAATCTGTGAGCGTTGTTGCTCGCGCTCGTCAAAACGCTGTTCCTCGCTCTTGCTGGTGCTTGCTCCAATGCGGTAGAGTGTGAGTAAGAAGTCCGCTTCCCCTGTGGCCTTTGTTCAACGGGCGAATACCGGTGAAATGACTTTGCTTATGTCCTGCGTTACCTTTACCGTACCTCTACGATACAACAAGCAATAACTGTCGTATACAGGATATTGTATATTGCAGAGCCTGCCATATTCGTTCGCTGCATTTTCTTTTCTGTTGTAATACAGCTAATCACGCTCCGTCACATTCTGCCGGCAGTGTTTGTACGGAAAGCGACAAAAGGCATGGTACTCTTAAATTACGCGTTGCTGACGGTCTGTAATGAGCACTGAGGTCAGAAACATACCTGATAATGGTTTTCGTAATTTAGGCAATGCAAGCAAAGTGAAAGCCTCATGAAGCCTGCATAGATGTAGATTTAAATGTTTTGGTTAGCTCTATATTGATAGCTCTATAGTGATATTTGCTTGTGAAATAAAAACGAAAATTTCGAGGCTATTGCTCACATTGCAGTCGTGAAGATAGCCAGAAACAATAAGCCGTGGTAGAAGCTTGGTTCTTTCGCGCTCCTTTCGCAAACGCGGCCGCTGTACCGAGCGAAGTGACCTTCGTACGCTCTGTGACTTCAGCGCGGACATCGCGGGGAAATCACAAGACAGACACCCCCCCCCCCCCCGCTCCACCCCCCCCCCCTTCTCCCGCCCCCTTCTTTCCTCGGATAAGCGCACGAATGCGACCACGCCATGTAGGGCGAAGAGAAACGGCGTTCGCAGGAGCGGGGCGAGCTGGCCGACGCCCGTTGCGCTCCTGGCGCCATCTCGCTGCTAATGAAGAAACGCTTATAAGCGCCTGCCGTCTCCGAGTGCTGCGGTAAAGGGTGTGTATATAACGCTCGCCGTTAGCCACTGGACGATCTGCGCTTTGTGGCATAGTGGTTAGAGCCACGCGCTGCGGATCGAGAAGGCGCTGGTTCGTTTCCGCGCTTCGGAAGCTTTTTAGATGCGAAGCAGCTTTTGCGCTGGGCTGTGTCCGTAGTTCCACTGGCGACCGTCCCACCTAGCATAGCCATCTGAGCGCGCGCTCGCGCCAAGGAGAAGTCTTGTTCTTCGACCGCGTTGATGATGATACGTGTAGAGCACTTTACGGGCCCGGGCTGCCGTATGCTGTCCTAGCTTGGCGTAACGCAGACAAGACCATGTGTGCTAGCGCGCTCGGGCCTGTGTAAAGGGCTGGGTAAGACGCTGTGCCCTCTCCCCCTTACACTCTCTCAGCAATCATGTGATGGCGTCGGGGAACGAGATTCTGCAGACTCCTTGGTCAGAACGCGCTGGCACGCGCTAGCGCGTTCGGGCCTGTGTAAGGGGCTGGGTAAGAGGCTGTGGCCTCTCCCCCTTACACTCTCTCAGCAATCACGTGATGGCGTCGGGGAACGAGATTCTGCAGACGCGCGATGAACCCGCGTGGCGTGCTCCAAGAAGAGTTCGGGACGAGTAACAGCAACTACAGTGAATTCATGATGTGCTCCACGTGCAAGGACGCGTTAACATCGGGCAAGGTGCCCGTGATGAACGGAACTTTAAGTCGACCCATGCACTGCTTCGCATCCCCACGTGGGTCCCTTTAGTTGGAGATGGTGTAATTTGTTTTTCGGAATTATTTTTCTTTGGGACTTATATATATATATATATATATATATATATATATATATATATATATATATATATATATATATATATATATATATATATATACATATACGCAGCATGACGGCGGCGTCTGCGACGGCAAAAACCAGCCGAGACTGTATAATTGCTATCGCAATATTATTCGCGAGTTAACGGCCACGTCGTTCATTTGTTATCACAGCTGTAATGTACTTTTATCAGCGCATGCTGAAATAATCTTTCAGCGCATACTGCGATAATTGTATGCGTACCATGATTTGAAATGCTACGCGTTTTGTGCGTTCGAGCAAGAGAAGTGATAAAAATAATGTTCATTTCAGGCTGCACCACAGTTAAACGAAATAAAAGTTTGATGTGCACTTTTTTTTGAGGAGCTATGTAATATAAATGTAATTTACGTCCCAAAACCACGATATGATTATGGGGGACGCCGTAGTGGAGGGCTCCGGAAATTTTCACGATCTGGTGTTTTTTAGAACATAGGTACACGGGCCTCTAGCATTTCACCTCCATCAAAATGCGGCCGCCGTGGCCGGGATCGAACCCGCGACTTTCGGGTCAGCAGCCGAGAACCGTAGCCACTGAAACATCGAGGCGTACGAGTGGCTATGGACATGCATCAAGTCAATAGGCTTTGGAACTGTACAAGAGGGCGATACTTTATAACGCAATGAAAATTCCGCGTCCAACGTATTCGTCTAGTATCAAAGCTCCGGCCTCTCCCTGATACCCACGGTGACGCTCTTAGGAAAGTGAAGGTTGGTGCTGGTGACGAAGTCGAGCGGTACCTGCAAACGACAGAAAAAAAATTACGGAGAAACCATCAAGAGTAGCCCACTGAGAAACTTTCAGAGAAAGCGATGAACATGCATGGGAGGAGGAGGTCGCTACTGCAAATGCAATGGACCTTTTTTTTTTTCCTAAGTCATGTGGCCGCCGAAGAGCCCGGATGAAATCGTGCTGGTGTTGCTACCGGCGTTGTTACTGGGTAGACCAAGCTGGCTCGCTGTGGTATACAATTAAAGAGATAGCCCTGGTCCTCCGTTGGTACAGCATTCGACTGCCACACGATCACCCAGCGTTAACTGTTGGCGCAAGAAAAGCGCCGGCCGCCATGCGGCCAATTATCGCGTTTCATTTGTTGAACGCTGTATTCATCTCTGCATTTTTTTTTTCTTTTTCGCGCGCACCGCCCAGCTCTCGGTGGCTTGGCGCGTCCTGCACAACAAGGGAATCGCCACGTGTCCTGGCGTAGCTGCTGGCAATTTCCGCACTGCAGGCGGTAACAATGACATCATGTGTCACCTGCGACGCCATCTTTGCTGCTGACAATATCAACTACCCGCGAAAAAGAGCGCGCTTTGGTCTAATTTTAAGTTTTAATGGCACGCATATGGCTGTAATATTTTGCATAGACAATCACTATCGCGTGATCTACTCACAAACCTTTCATGCGAGCCAGGTTCGTGGTATTAGGGCGAAAGCCTTAGATGCCTCGTCAAACGCGAAAATTGACCATCGGTGTCCCGCGGCGTCGGCGTCAACACGAGTGATGCAAAAAATAATCACGTGACGACGTCACCATAGACGTCATCATGACGTCACAAGATAAAACTCTCAAGATAACCGCTAAATGAGGTTGTTGATAAAACAAAAATCTCGCCTCTGTTTTCTCCGTGCGCACGAACTGCACTCTGTGTACAGAATGCAGGAGAGACAGCTTGACAACCTGCCAGGCGAAGCGCATTCCTATGCAGTTTCGGGGCCCGGCTCCGAAAGGCAGGTAAGAGTACGGACGTATGGAAGCGACGTTTTTTTCACTGAACCTGCGTGACAAAAAAGAAGATGAACTAACGAACAACCTTGAAGGGCATTGGAGAAGAGCTACTACTGCGTTGGTTCAGTGACTATGAACTTCTGTGAAGCTTCATGATCGTAGGTTCATTTACTAACAGCCACGACTGCATGCCTCGGGAGTGGTGTGAAAAAATACTGTACACTCGTACTTAAGAGAGGTGTTGTAAAAACTCAGGCGCCCAAATTTACCCAGAGCTCACGCTACGCAGCGATCTGGTGACCACTTCGTAAAACACAACTGTTACGTAAAATAGCAGAAAAAAAGTGCTTAATAATGCAATATTGACTGGTACTTTTCAACATCAATGATTTCAGCTGCAACATCCTGCACGAGAATGTGCAGCAATCTGAAAGCTCTAAGTGCATCTTAGAAGATTGCATCCTTGCGTTTCGCAAGGATGCAAGCCTCTTCTGTAAGTTACGCAAATGAAAGCGTTACTAAAGATAGAACGCGTAGTTAGTCCGCACGAGCTAGCTTTCGTTGCTCAACGAATCGTATCAACGTGAACTTAGGTGCAAGGATGCAAGTACTGTATGCGTTTCGATTTCACGACAACGCCTCGACGAAAATTATTTAGTTCCATTGTAGTAAGTCCGAACAAAGCTTCCGCAAGTCATCCTCACCTGTCTGGGTCAAACTTCTCTGGATTCGGGAAGAACTCGGGGTCGCGATGCATGGAATACACCGGTATTCCTATCACACATCCCTTGGGAACCCGGATGCCCGTGTCACCGAGAACGTAGTCTTCGCTAGTCGTCCTCTCGAGGCTGGCAATAAGAAAACACCGATATCAAAAGAATGCGAATATTCAAATCTGCAGAGTTATTCTTTGTCGTCACATTGTTTTCGTTTTGTTGTTGTTGTCCGCCGCGGTGGTATAGCGGTTACGGTGCTCGGCTGCTGACCCGAAGGTCGCGGGTTCGATCCCGGCCGCGGCGGTCGCATTTCGATGGAGGCGAAATGGTAGAGGCCCGTGTACTTAGCTTTAGGTGCACGTTAAAGAACACCAGATGGTCGAAATTTCCGGAGCCCTCCACTACGGCGTCTCTCATGATCATATTGTGGTTTTGGGACGTAAAACCCCAGATATTATTATTATTTTGTTGTTTTCGAGTATACCGCATGGTCAGTGGCGACTTCTTATGACACCGCCAGTACACGTAGTGGTGTGCTGGTGAAACAGGAAGTTCCTAGGAATTTCTTAATCCAGCTTGGAATATAAGCATGTCCAGCTGATGTTAAAGCTAAGATGAAAGCTGGAAACATTTACAGCCGTGATGAGGTTAATGAACTTGTCATTATTAATTACAAGTTCTCTAACCTTATCAAGACGCTTCTCTTTTGGCTCTAGTATACCATCTAACAATAGTGTGCATGTGCGGCCTCGTTTGTTGTTACGTTCCACTTTGGCTAGCATTAATTTCCATTGAACTGATGGCTCGCATGACATGACCAAAATAAGGAAGACTTAGTTCCATAACCATCGCTTCTAAAGAGCACTCAAGACTGATCTCTCTTGTGAACGAGATATTCTTTCCTGCGGCTGTCCTTGGGTTTCTGAAAACTCTACGCCAGCGCCTTAGCTCGAAAGAATCTAGAACGGAGCTGCAGATGGCACACCTCCTTTATTTTGTGGCGTCCGTCCGCGTACAAAAAAAAACGTATAGTGCCCTCTAGGGAGAAATGATGTATTTAGAAGCGTTTTGAAGCAATAAAGTGGAACCCCTGCCGCCCTTTATGGTGTGACGGAAGAAACCAATGCATTAGAGTGCAAAAAAAAAAACCGTCGGTACCCGTTTCATGCCTGTTAAAAAAAACGTCTAACGCCCCCGAGTAGAAGCGGTGTATTTTGAAGAATTTGGAAGCATTAAAGTGGAACCCTTGGCGCCCCCTACGGAGTGACAGAAGAAACTAATGCCTTAGAGTGGACAGGAAACCCGCCAGTCCGCGTTTCGTACGTGATGAAAAAATAAACGTCGCCCTAGACGGAGCAGTGGTGTATCTTGAAGTATTTGGAGCCTTAAAGTGGAACCCCTCGCACATTCTGTGGAGTAACGGAAGCAACTGATGCATTAGTGTGGAAAAAAACATTAGAGTGGCAAAAAACACATCGGTACGCGTTTCGTGCGTGTTTCGCCACGTCAGTAGTCGAGTCTGGGCGGTGGGATGACGCAGCCGTGAGTCGCAAGTATGGCTCGACCACGCATTGTGAGAACATCGGAGGAGCAGCGCACTTATGAAGAACGGCGACGGGAGCAGTGACGGCAGTGCGCCCGTAAGCTCCGCTGGTCACCCACCTTCACGGAGTGGAATCGTCGCGAGTTTTTTCCTTTCGTAATTCCCCAACATCCGCGACTCACGCCGCGACATTAGAGACATAAATAACTTACACTGACAAGTCACATTCTTTCAAAGACGTGAATTCCTAACTAGCATAAATTGGCATTAACGGTCAAGCTCACAAAAGTAATCACAAAAAAATCTTCCGTGTTATTGGACTGGCGCAAGTTTGTAAATATAAACCTAAATGTTTTAAAAAGACTTGGACAACCGTGGCTAATGTATCTATCTGCACACGGCTGCTGAGGTGAACTTACAGCGCAGATATTGGATACATTCTCATAGTCTCAGACACAACGCAATGCAAATATGGCAACTTGGAAACAGTATCGAGGCTTGGCTCCTTTCCCTGCAAGCACGAATAGAGGAGGATGTTTGAGCATTCAACAAAAAATGTTGTTGTTGTTTTACAAAATGCTTCTGAGAGAAAACAAATGCAAGAAGCGGTGCCGACTGTGCACGAGCATGCTAACGAATGAACGCCCGCGTTAGATGCTCCGTAAGCTGGTCGCATAAGCAAGCGTGCAATTTTAATTCGGCACTGCTTTAATTACCCCTTTCAAACGCGAAATGTCAAAAAAAAAAAGTGGACAACAATAACAGGCGTGTGCTATAGGCGCCTGAGTCGGCGCTCTCTTTCGTCTTCGACTCTGTAGTACTGTCTTTATATTGCTGGTACTGTACAAACTTGTCCAACCTCGTACGCCTGCCCCCATAATAATCACCGCTCTCATAGCGAAAACACTATAAGGTTGATAGTACGCTGTTAGCGCTCGCTAGCGGATGTTGAAATCAGCACAAGTTCGGACGTTTAGTTCAAACCTTAAAAGGACACTAAAGGCAAATATTAAATCGACGGTGATTGTTGAAATAAAGGTCCAGAAACCTCATAGTGCTACTTTTGTGCCAAGGAAGTGCTTATTTTGAAATGAAATCACGTTTTAGTGGTCCGCATCGCGTTTGCGCACTTCAAATCCCCCGCCTGAAAGCGGTGTATCTCACGTCACTGCTGCCGTGCCCAACGTTGCCCGCCTTTACTGCGCGGTGGCGTGCACTGACGGCGTGCGCCATTCGGGCATCCGGCTAGAGTGACCTAGAATAGGGGGAGTGTCCAAAGCGCCGCGCGAATACATGGGAGGAGCGAGGGCCTTTTGCGGTGAACTTCCGCGCCGCGGCGCTGCCGTGCCGGACCCGTGGGCTTTCTCCGCGACGAAGGCCGCGTCAAAGCGGCGAGCGTCTGCTACGCGCGTCATATTTTGGACGCTATTAGCTAAACTTGCGGAAATTTGGGCAATATTTAATACTGCGTCACTGCAACATAATACTGCAGCGACTCATCACACAGATAACGCGTTTGTTAGTTTGCGTGTTGCGAAACGGAGATTTTGTATATATCCTTTCAGCTGGTTTGTCACCGCATTGGTCCACACTTCCGCGGCTGTTTGAGGCACGCATCCTGCGCGCACTTCATCGTCAGAAAAGGCGCTTAAGTTACTTTCGTGTGGAATGACGAACGTAAACTTGCTGCAGGAGAGAATAAACTGGAGATAACCAGGAGAACGTAGCACATAAGGCACGTAGTAACTAGCTCATGCATGCTAACGCGTTTGCACCCTTCACATCCTATCTTTTATTTCTTGCATTCGATTTGTTTTACAAGGCTGCCTCCGGTGCTCTGCTGTTTCAAGGCATTTCATGCGAAGCCGAATGTGTCTGTCGGCGTGGCCGCGTTACCAAAAGTAAAAAATTACTCGCGTCTCGTTCACGTGGTATACACGAAAATTGACACGGATGGGCACGAATGTATGTATGCCCAACACGACGGATAGGTCATGGCATCACTAACTTGACATGCTTGCAATTTGCGTACAATAATATGGTGTGTGGCGCGCAAACCCGCTTTCTGTAGCCACAAATAATTCTGACGATGTGTGGTCTGACGATTTCTTTCCGTAAGGTTATAAAAAACGTGGTGGTCACCAATATCGATGTAAACATGTTAGACTTACCCATACATTTTGAAGAACTGACCGCATAGGTAAAATGTATGCGAAAAAATTACATGAAAAAAAAAACGGTCTCTTATGCATTCGCCTGAAATGTCTCGAAAACGAAAGCCATCTTTTTCGTCAGTCGATGCATTGATCCTCCCTCGCCCCTCTCCGAAAGCCTTCCGCACATAACGTGGTTTCGGACTGCCGACAGGATCGAAGGCATTGCAAGCTTTCTGCACCTCACCTGCTTTTACGTTGCCTCCGTGATTGGCCCCCGATCACGGAGGCAATGCAAAGGGACCATGTCATGTGATGGCGCCATCATATGGCGTCACGTTGAATGACGTCATAGTGACGTCACAAATTTTGTTGACGTCATCGCATGATGATTTTGTGCATCACTCGTGTTGGCTACGCGGGACGCCGACGGTCAATTCGTGTTTGATGAAGCATCTAAGGCTCTACCTTAAAAAAAAAACAAGACAAATCAAAGCAAATGAAACGATAACAGTGCACCATCGTTTATGCCTCACTTCATGTTACGAGCGATCGCCCGAAAACAAACGTGATTGTCAGTTCAGAGCAGCTGATTGCGCGCGTCTGTGGGACAAAAGAGGCGCATGTTGCATTTTTTCAGGCTAGGTACATACTACGTAAGGGATCTCTGCATTTGAACAATTTTCTGAAGTGATTGAGATATTACACTTCTATTTGTCAATTTCTTACTGTATTTTCGTTCAGGCAGCTTGTACAGCAAGAATGGGGGCATTTGTAACTTTGTTTCATGATATCTGGATATTTGTAAAGCATTTTCTATATTACGCCTTTTATGCAAAAACTTGTGGAATATGGTTAGTTTACCTGGCATTGCTTTTCTTTCAAATGTTCGCGCACGGTGAGCCTTGTTGTACGCTACCTGAGAAGCAAAAATAAGCCAACAGCATTGCGGTTGTATGGCCGTCTCTACTCTTTTTTTCCCCCTTGCGTCTTCCTGGTGTGCTCCGTTCATAATAAAGAGCTAGTGGAGGCTAATAAATTGTCGAATAAAGCGGTGTGTATATGGCTAGAAAACCAGTAGCGACTACGAGTAAAAAGCTAGTAGTGTGAAGCCGTCACTGCGCGCAAGTATTTCAGCTGACTCCGCGTGCAATTTACTTTTTTTTTATTACTCTTAATTCGATCATGCGTGATGCTCTTGCCTGATTAGTCGTGCGAATAAGGTTTTTTTTTTTTCGTTCTTTGCTTGTGCGTGCCCGTTTTGCGCGTTTTTACGCACGCACCAACGTTCTCGAACTCTGTGACCGGAACTAGGCCACGCTGATGCCGCTTGACACACGAATTTTTTTTTATTCTGTTGTTGTCCCAGCACTAACAAAACGCTTAAAGATGGATCAGTTCCATTTCACACCGCATTGTAAAAGTTAAGTAGACTTCAAGTGCCTTGTGTGGAAACGCGGCGCAAAAAACTACAGCGCGTAGCAGACGCCCCTCGCTTTCCGCGCGCTTCCCGAGCGGGGAAAGCCCACGGGTCCGGCGCAGCAGCGGCGCGGCGCGGGAGTTCACGGAAAAAGGCCCACGCGGGAGCCGGCGCTTTGGACACTCCCCCTATTCTAGGTCACTCTAATCCGGCAACATCACATTCATGCGGCATTTTGTCGAACTTTCTGTCAGAGCGACTTTCACGAGCGCGCAAAACACACGCGGCAGTGCGCGATACCGAAACTACCACTGAGACGCGACCGCGTGAGCGAAGCCGGGCGAAGCGCAGTTCGGTGAAAACGGAACCTTTGAACCACGCGCGCCGTTCCCCATGGCAACGCCAGAGGTTCTTTTTTCCATGAATCAAACAGAAACGAACAAGCAGCATTTTATTACGTGTCTTGATGCACGGAAGGTTCTGTTTTTATTGCAGCTAGTTTGATCACTAGTGATTAATTGTAGTCGAACTATCTCACGTCATCGGGATCATTTGGGCGCTCATCGTGTGGCACATTTAGCTTAATTTCTCGGTAAGTAGGGCACTACTTTTGGTATATTGCCGTTTTAGACGTTGTCATACATTGAGCTTTCACTCTGACATAAATTGTTATTTGCCTTTAGTGTCCTGAACAACCTCTGATGATACAAAGAACGAGCGTGTTATTCTCTTCTGGTGTTTCCTGTATTTTCCGCACAATTCGTGACGCCAGCACTCTGTTCGCGTGACGTCATGAGGAAATAAGCTCTCGATTAGTCCATGTACGAGGGATTTCAGTTGCGAATTGTCTCCTACTCTGCATTGCCATGCAGTCGCACGCCCGTTGTGCTTTGTCTCGCATGACTATCGCGCGCGGTCAACTGATTTCGATTTGTTTTGTGCGTTTTTGAATGCGCTAGCGGAGATAACAGCGTGCAGCAAAAGAGCGCGAAATCCTGATTGGCGCAACGCTTAGTGCTGACATTGCCCAGGTGTTTTATGAAGAAATAAGTGGCGAGGAGGAGACAGCGCCTGTAGGAAGTGTAGTGAAGCAGGAAAGAAATCGCTCTCTCGTCTGTGAACTCGAAGTGGTCTGAGGTCTGCTTAAAAATGTAGTAGACAATCGTAAAGTCTTTTCGAAAGTACCATTGTTGCCTATGGTTTACGTAATTAACTTTTACATGCAGTATTCTGCGACAAGCCATTTTGTGTCAATAAAGCCAAAGCCTTAAGTGTCTGGTTAAGCCGGCCCTTTGAGCGAAACGCGGCAGGCGAATGAAGTGGTACAAAAACCGACGTGACCTCCATGACTGATGGCGTCATATTGTGACGTCACAATGACTTCATATGTCACAGAAACATGTGAAGTCATCATGGCGTCATCAAACGACGATACATGATGACGCCATCACATGCCATCGTTGTTGGCCATCGTCATCATCATCATCATCAGCCTGTCTACGCCCACTGCAGGGCAAAGGCCTCTCCCATGTTCCGCCAATCAACCCGGTCCTGTGCTTTCTGCTGCCACGTTATACCTACAAACTTCTTAATCTCACCTACCCACCTAATTTTCTGTCTCCCCCTCACGCGTTTGCCATCTCTTGTAATCCAGTCAGTTACCCTTAATGACCACCGGTTATCCTGCCGACGTGCTATGTGCCCGGCCCATCTCCATTTCATCTTCTTGATTTCAACTATGATATCCTTAACCCCCGTTTGTTCCCTGACCCACTCTGCTCTCTTCCTGTCTCTTATGGTTACACCTATCATTTTCCTTACCATCGCTCGCTGCGTCGTCCTCAATTTAAGTTGAACCCTCTTTGTAAGTCTCCAGGTTTCTGCTCCGTAGGTAAGTACCGGTAAGATGCAGCTGTTATATACCTTCCTCTTGAGAGATAGTGGTAGACTACCATTCATGATGTGATAATGCTTGCCGAATGAGCCCCATCCCATCCTTATTCTTCTAGTTATTTCACTCTCATGGTTCGGCTCCGCGGTTACTACCTGTCCTAAGTAGACGTACTCCTTTACAACTTCCAGTGTGTCGCCCTCTATCGCAAAGCGCTGTTCTCTGCCGAGATTGTTCCACATTACTTTAGTTTTATGCATATTAATTTTCAGACCTACTCTTCTACTTTCCGTATCCAGTTCAGTAATCATGAGCTGTAATTCGTCTCCCGCATTACTCATTAATGCAATGTGATCAGCGAATCACAGGTTACTGAGATACTCTCCATTAACTCTTATCCCTAATTCTTCCAATCTAGGGCCAAAGGTGGGCCAATCCTGTGAGGAGCAGAAAGCTTCAGAGGGAGGGAGGAACAATGCAATCGACTGAGAAAGTCAAGGTAATTTATTGCGTGTATCTCACATTGCGGCTCGTTATGTCTTGCAAAAAGTCTTGTACCCGATTGTATAACTTAATGCATTAGCAAGTCTGCAGCAGGCACTCGCCTTGAAGTGGTACAGAGAGTGGAACATGCTGCAACTTTTTCAGGTCATTCGGTAACCCAGAAACATGTGAAAGAAGCCTTAATTTTGTGCTGCTCCCGATCATGTCCGCATATGCAGTCGACGTCAGAAGTACGCGCGATTGGAGTGTTGGTACGCGTGCAATGAAACGGCACTACACTGCGTCGGTGTCTCACTATGTAAAGGTGGCAAGTTTTACGAAAGAGCACCACGCCCAAGATCAAAACACCATTCCACTTTTCTTGCTACATCTTTTGTCTCCTAAACTCGTGGCGCCGACTGCATTTTGCGTAACGTATTAAGTAGCGGTACGTACGTGCGTAGCAATGCATTCGTCGACTTCCTTACGAAGCTTGGCCTGCACTTCGGGGTTCAGTGCCAACGAGTAGCCGGCACACGCGATGACAGAAGCTGTCGTGTCGTAACCGGCGAGGAAGAACAGCACGCATTGAGCCAACGCTTCGTCTTCTGACAACACTAGAAATAGACACGGAAGAAAAGGAAATTTAGCACCTTTTTCATCTACTGCCAACTACAACGGTTTCTATACATTTTTTTTTCTTGGTCCCTTAGAGTGATAAGTAAGTACTATGCATCAAAGGAAGTGTGTCCTGGTACCCAATGATTAGATTTTACTGCCAAACGGAAGCAGAATATGTATATATACGTGACCTACGTCACTGATGTCGTGTTGTGACGTCACCTGATGACGTCATCACATGACTTCGTCGCTCGGTCAAAGGTGCTCCGAGCCCGGACGCCTTGCAACGCCACGTGGGGCGAAGAAAAGCTTCAGGTGTGGAGGAACAATGCAATCAACTGCGGACGTCAAGGTAACACTGCGGTTCGTTATGTCTAGCGAGAAAAGTCTGGTCCCCGACTGTATAACTTAGTGCACCATCAACTGTACAGCAGGCTTTCGCCTTCAAGTGTGACGGCATGTGAAGTAATGCCGAACTTTCTTTTTCATTTCGCCCCTATCTCGCATTCAGATAGGGGCGAAGGTAGCGGCTACCACATTGTGGTAGCCGCTACGGGCTACCACAATGGATAACGAGATTTCTTTTTTTTTTATCTGGGGCTTAACGTCCCAAAACCACGAGATGATTATGAGAGACGCTGTAGTGGAGGGCTCCGCAAATTTCGGCCACCTGGGGTTCTTTAACGTGCACCTAAATCCAAATACACGGGCCTCAAACATTTTCCCCGCCGTCGAAAAGCCTGCCGCCGCGGCCGAGATTCGGGTCAGCAGTCGAGCACCATAACGATTAGACCACAGCGGCGGATGCGTACCAATTGTGGGCCACGTTTCTAGTTGGAACAATCGCCCTTAGATACGAACTTGCTTGAGACGTACTGGTGGGCTAGTTCATGACAGATTATGACAGCACTCATCAAAAACAAGGACGAAATGGACACATAAATACAGACATAGACGTAAGCGCTGATACAAAAAGCAGCATGCACAATCGATTTTTCACAAGCCACGTTTAGTACTCTAAAAAACTATTTTCCTTATCCATCAGCGCAACCGAAGGGCAACTGCCTGCTTGTGGAAGCTTGTGGAACATCGGCGCTTGCGTTTATGTCTATCCTTATGTGACCATTTCGTTCTTGTTTTTGATGCGCGCTGAAATGCGCTAGCAAGCCTAGATACGAAACTGACGTCGTTCCTGATATCGAATTTATGATTGAAAATTTCAGAGGACTCCTTACCGGGGGTAGATTCGGCACTTTCGTCAAGGGCTCGCTCCTGAGCGTCCATCATGAGTTGCAGGAAGTCTTCCTGGCGCTAAATAAATATATAAAATATAAAAAACAATAAACAGTATGTGTCATAAGTTCACTTGAAATGCGGTAATTCTACGAGTGTTACACGGAATATCGCTGAAAATTCAACTGCGTGCGTTAATTAGGGTCATGTGCTCCTTCGCCGGGTTTCCGATCTCCTTCAAGTCTCACGTAAAGGTTAAAAGTTGCAGCAATATCGTTCACTTGCGTGAAATTATTCATGCGGCTTTGGTATTGCATCAGGCGCGAATAAACACGCACCAAAGTCATCTTTTCGTGCGGTGCGCATTTATACCTGAAGTTGATCATCGCCACCATACTTTCCACAAAAGTGTCTCCCCGACGTCACGATTTAACTTTTCCAGTTCGTTTCAATACTTATAGTTGCTGATAGAGTCCCGTTATGCATAGCTTTAAAGGCACATTTTCGATCATCCCACTATATGCTGGCGTTGTTCAACATCATTTACGAAACGAGCAAGTGCAGTACACATTAAGTGAAGCGCCTGAGTTTAGGACTATAGCGATGAACACCTTTGTTTTTCTCATCTCCAGTTTGTGTGGCATACGCGTAATTTTGGGAGTTAACGCGTAAATTATAGTCCGAACCACAAATTGTGACCAGCCTACCATCCCTCCCACGCACACACAAGCCTCGATTCACTTGTTCGTAAGCCAAAATTTAATCAAATCACGATACTGGATATATGATTTGTGGACGCTTCTACCAATCGCAGATAAAGCACTTCCGGACGTAAAGCCCCGTAAAATCAGCTCCAGTTTCGTAGCGAGATGACATGGCACCATGGAGGAAGGAAAAAAAAATACTAGAAGGAACTATCACGTGACAATCCTCAAGCCTAGCCATACACAATTTACGGGTGAAATATGTCCTGCTCACGTGATAGGCAAGCGCGACCATTGGTCAGCTCACTTTGGTTGCGCCTGCAGCGGGTTCTTTGTGGGCCCAATCCTACCCAGGCCGGAATAACATAACTATAATATTAGTTATATTATTCCGTTGGGGCTTAACGTCACAAAACCACGATATCATTATGAGAGACGCCGTAGTGGAGGGCTCCGGAAATTTTTACCATCTGGGGTTCTTCAACGCATAGGCGTGCGAGGGGTTCCTCATCAGCGGGGCGGGGGCGAAGGTACATCGCAGCGCTCTCTCCCCCCCCCCTTTTCCATATTAAGTCAAGGTATGCAGCAGACATAGGTGACTAGGGGGGAGGGGGGGGCGCACAGCCCCCCGTGCGTACGCCTATGCCTCAACGTGCACCTAAGTCTAAGTACACGGGCCTCTATAGCATTTCGCCTCCATCGAAACGCGGCCGAGATTCGAACCCGCGACCTTCGGGTCAGCAGTAGAGCACCATAATCACTAGACTACCGCGGCGGTAGTGGCGGGAAGGGGCGGCGTCAGAGGAGGTTGGCTTGCCGAGGCTAGCGGAGTCACGTGACGGTCACTCCTAGTTTTTCTCGAATAATTGCACACACGGAGTGTTACGCCACTTTAGTGCAAACAAGCCGTACTTACGCATCGCTTTTCTTTCCTCTTTTGAATTATGGTCACGCAAACATTCTCGAGGTAGTGAAAAGACTCCGAGTCGAGCGCCTTCAATCTCAGGACGTTCGTAAGGCCCGGGAACAAAACTGCAAGACACAAATACGCACACACGGTTGTGCGTTATTACGTCACTCGTTTGACTGTTACGCGCTATTTCAGGCGACTCACATTCCGAAGACAACAAATATTATGTACTTACAATGCATCAGCAGAGAAAGGGTAACTCCACTGGATAATGCTTTCCTTGCTTCTGTCGCGACCTTTTTGCCCGAGTCGGTGTGAGAGTCTAGCGTAGTGCCGAAAGCGCATCTTGCAACGACATCCAGAGCGAACTTGCCGTAAAGCCTGCAAGACGACGCTATTTGAACGAGAGTACTTTCAAAACGCCGAAACTGCTGACATTGAATAAACTCCATTGTCCTTCCTCTGGCTAAAGGTTGGTCGACAAGTTTAAGGAAGAAAGGGAAGACCGGAAACGAAACTTAGAATAGCAGAGAGCTGAGCTTAGAAAACAGACTTTTGGGCTAGTTGGTTTGTTACGTTCCTTGAAGCCATAGCGCTGATAATACAAGGACCACAGAAAGAGGACGGGGCGTGCTCAGCGCACGTCCCGTCCTCTTTCTGTGGTCTTTGTATTATCAGCGCTATGGCTTCAATGAGCTGAGCTACTTGGTGGGTATTCATGTTAAAGAGACAGGGCGTGCAAACACGGACACACGAGAGAAGACACCACAAACGCCGACTAACAAGTGAACAGCAAAAGTGCGGAGAACTGGGCTTGTTGGTTGTAGTACATGATTAAAAAAAACAGCGCAAAACCACAGGACACACAGGAAGGGCTGTGTGCGTTCCCTTCCTGTGTGTCCAGTAGTTTTGCGATGTTTTTTCTAATCAAGTGTACAGCCGCACAACGGCAAAAAAAGCAGGTAGACACAAAACTTATCTGCGCATGTCCAGGCAAGAGGCCATACCTATCACTCCGGCACGCGTGGTGGTCTACGTGAGACCATCACGCGTGCCGGATTGATACGGATGGAGATAAGCATTTGCACAGCATTTGATGCCCCAACTATCGCTTTTACAACGGTTAGGGTGAAGTGATTAGCGTGGTGCAGTGAATTTGCAGCTAATAATTGTTGCAAATTGTAATACACTGCTTAGATGCCTGCTCTATACGTTACAGAAAACATGCAAGTGATATCCAATACTAACGTACTATTTAAACTTCTACCAGCTCATTATCCTTACTTACTGTTTGAGGTCAACTTCTTTATTCTGCCGAGCGGCGTTCTCGAGGTGATCCGACGTTATTTCGGTGCACGCTTGGACAAGTTCATACATCTGAAACACGCATAATTTTCCTTAGGCATCGATGTATCAAGCCACGTCATGCGCAAAGCGCAAATTTAAACCGGGGCCAAACATATTTGCCAGCACTTTTTACGTTGTAGAATGACGTGCCTTGTAACTTAGAAGTAACTTGATAACTACGCTGTGAGGTATACGCGGCCGGTGTCTTAAAGTGCCAGTGTACTTTGTGGCCGTGTGTGTGTCTGCTGTGTAGTTAACGGGATAATCAGATGTGCTGTGTTTCCACAGGAATATGGCAGGCTGCTGAATGGATTTTGGTGTCATAAATATTCATAGTTTGCATGCGGTATTATGGACACATCTCGACAACGTACTGGTACTCCAACATGGCCGGCTTGGATGACGTGAAAGCAGCATAGTCAAGCCGCAGTTAACCTGGTACAAGGTGATAAGGACGCGGCCGGAACTTGAATGGCCTCTGTGCATATCCACAGGGCACTATTCATCATATTTTAATCACTCAGCATTTACCCCTTAGCTGCTATAAGTAAACACAGCAGCTTTTCACTGGCAAAATATGCAGGCCAACGGGAGAGCAAGAGAGGGGAGGAGTGACATGTTTGTTTGGGCAGAAGAATTACTGGCGCTGCTCGCCCACCATCTGTCTTACCCTGCGAAGTCTTCCAGCGCTGAATGCAGGACTTGCTGATGCTCTTATCTTTCTCCATTTTTCCACGGGAGCGACAAGCATCATGTTGTCCATAAGCGGCTCGAAATTCCTCACTGTCTGTTGTAACCAAATGCACGAGTAAATTCACGAGTAAATGCACACATAAGAAAATTTAGGAAACAGTAGTGTCCTATCATTATCGTCATCTAGTGCGCCACACTCGTCATGTTATGCTTCACGATATATATTGTCATGATCAGTGACACTATAGTTGTCTGGCGCATTTATGATCGTGAAACTAAAGTTGTCTCGCGCACTTATTATAGCTCCCGGAGTTATCTTTCTTTTTTTTGGGGGGGGGGGGGAGGGGAGGGAGGGGGGGGAGTGTAGACACATTTGTACTTAACGTACCCGTCTATTGCCAAGCAAGGGAAAGTCTTTCACGAGCACCTGCTTCACGAGTTCTGGTTCACCGACGAGCAGGGTCGGTTTCCCTCCCTCGTAGATCCTGGCAACGAATAAGGAGGAAAACGCAAGCGAGATATCGTCAGCTTCACTATCCGCAGTTTAAGATACGACGATAACAAAAAAATTGCCTATATTAATGTTTAATCTTAGGTGGCTAAAGCATGCGTGGCGAAATTCATCAGTTTGTGCTTCCAGGGGGCTTTCTAACAGAAAATTCACGCAGAATTCCCTTTGGGAATTGTCTAACCGATGCGTAAGCGTTGCGTTGTCTGTAGCGGCCGTCTCTGCAACGCCATTTTCGGGCGGTATCGGCATGGCGTCATTCATATCTAACCATGTCTTTAGCATTCGTCGGCGTTTCATATTCTCACTATTTTATTTTTTTACAGCACTGGATCGTGCGCATGCCATGGGACGCAGTCCCACACACGGGTGTTTGTCATCAAAATTTTGCTAAGTTTGAATTCTCCTGACGTATATCTCAGTCCTCCCATTCGGCTTGACATCTTTTCCTGCAGAAGGCTTCTATTCCACTCGCACAAAAATCAACGAAGCCTTCATAGAGAGTGTTATCTTGCTACATTTGTCTCACACCGCGGGTACAACACGTTCGTCTAGGTCACATAAGTGTCCAAGGGTCACATAAGGTCACATGGATGCGCAGCGTAGCGGTTAAGGCACTTGCCTTCGAAGCGTGGGGGCCCGGGTTCAAACTCAAGCGCCGGAGAGAACTTAAGGCGAAAGCCTTTTAGATGCGAAGTATCTTAAGGCGGAGCTCAATCCGGTGGTGGTGGTGGTGTGCGGCGTGACCACCCTTACTGCGCATGCGCATACCCTCCCCACACACCTCCTCTCCACTCCCCCTCACCATTCCCCATGTCCTTCACCCTCTCCTCTTTCCTCTCTCCACTCACCCTCTCCACTCTTCCTCTGAAACGCGGGCTAGATATGCCGAAATTCTCTCCTGCGCAACGCCGCGATGAGCTCGAGCGCACGTCCCCTCCCCTTCTCTCTCCTCTCCTACGCTGCCCCCCTCTCGCCCGCCTGTCGACCGCGTTCCCCGCTCGCCCTGTGAGAATTAACGGCCAGGCTAGATGGAAGATACGACGCGCGTAGCGTCCCTCTTCGCGTTCCACGACGCGAGGTCGTAGCATGCCCAACGAACGCCAACGGAACGCGATCGTGCAAGTGCTCCGGCTTCGCATCGGCTCATGGTCCCCTTTATTATGTCTCATACTCGCGGTGTCCGCCGGTGTCCGTACGTGCCCTGGCACGGTGATAGCTGTGGCCTCTCCCACTCACACTCACTCAGCAATCATGTGATGGCACAGCGGCGCATAGCAACAGTTGCGCCACGCGGCGGCGGCGTCCGTTGGCGGCGTCCATCCGTGCCCCCTCATACTCTCTCAGCAATCACGTGATGGCACAGCGACGCGCACGGCAACGCTCCTTCGTCAGACGTCTCGTTGCAGCAGTCGAGTTAGTAGGACGGCTCCCAAGCGGCCCGGTGATGATTCCACGGCAAGCGGTTCGGAGAAGCGCCCCAAGAATGTGGATTCCCCCGATACCATGGCATAGTCAGTCGAATGGCCACATGCTGTCGCCCAACACACTTTGGAATTTACAAAGTGTCCTTCAACTTCTTTTCGTTTATTCATTCTTTTCTTTATAGCAGCGATCGTGTTATGGACAGACAGACGGACGGACAGTCTTCGCGTTGATTCGGGGTAGAAATTCTTAAGCCTTTAAAAACAGAAGTTATGCAGAACCTCTACAGCAGTTGACTGAGCACGCGTAAATGTTTGCGCGCCGTCCAATATAAGCGCCCTAAGCGGTCACGTGGGCGACGACGTGTATGGCCCGACGTGTGGTGCAAAGGTATGCGTGTGCATATAGAGCCGAGTAATGAATGGCGTGACGTGTAGTATCACGTGTGGTGTGACGTCACATGTTCAGGGTCGACCACATCTAAGGTGAACTCTGCATTAGTATCCAAATCGGTAAAACTAGAACGTCTATTCTACCTCGCAAGAAAAATGTTCGTTATATGACGTGTCATCATGGTATATCGATGAGCACAACAATAATTTTCCGAATTATGTAGGAAACATCAGCTTGTATGAAGTCTTGAATACTAACGAGGCCTTCACCTTACAGTCGGATACAACTTAAGTCCGGAGAGGCCCCGCCCAGACGGCCGAAGCGCGGCAGCCGATCGCCTCCGCCATAAAGAAATAGTCCCGCTCATGCACTCGGCGATGTTCTCCGAAGGCGGGGTCACCGGCAGTCCGGCTCATGACGTCAGTACGGATTACGCGCCCATTGGTGCAGGCTTGTGTACACCCGCCACGTACTTCTAAAGTTGTATCTGACTATAGGTGTGGACAGCGCCTCCTGTATTAGGAGGCGTTGGTGTGTACGACCGTGTACAACTGCGGTGGTTAAATCAGCGAATGCATACGAACATTTTTCAAACCACTCAACTGAGTCGCAATGCTATCACAACAGCCTAAACAATGCGTACGCATTAAAAGTGTACAACTTACCCAAAAACTCTGCCCAACTTCTGGTAACGCTCATCATCGACCACGTAAAAAGGCTGCAAGAGAAAGAAGAAAAGACGCTGAAGCAGGAACAATAGTCCCGAATACAAGCAGATCAATTTACCGCCCCATTTTCGGCCGATACCCCGGGGCGGGTTGCGCCAGTAGACTGAGCATCGTACCCACCAACCAACCAACCAACCAACCAACCAACCAACCAACCAACCAAGATAAATTTCGCCCATTTCAATGAACATCCTTTTAAGAATAAATTTTAGACGTCTTTCCAACCCTTTCACCTTAAAGGGACACTAAAGAGAAACAATGAATTGGTTTAGATTGATAAAGTGTGCTCGGAGAACTCTTGTGTAGTTCATTTCACCACCATAGGTTTATTATTAGAGGAGAAAACCAAGTTCAAAGTTTCATTTTTAAATTTCGCGCCGAACTTTGTAATTCGTGACGTAAAAGACTTCAAAGAGCATTTAACGTATCTCGGCTCCACTGGCTCGACGAAATTTCCACAAACTCGTTATGTCAAGTCTCTGGGCCCGTCAGAGGACAATGTACTTCGATTTAACCGATTAGGAACTACGTAGGCCCATGCAGGCGCCGTCAAAACTATGTGACGTCACGGCAAATGGTGCGGGAATTCCAAGGTGGCGTCGCCACCTGTATTTTCTTTTTGCGCGTTTTCTCGCTTATTAAGCGTCTTCGCGCAGAAAGCGTGGTGTTTTTGGTATCGTGGAAGACTACTCTACTAATGCGAGAAAAATCGTTTTGCTCTACAAAACTCTGAGTTCTTTCTTTCTTTCTTTCTTTCTTTCTTTCTTTCTTTCTTTCTTTCTTTCTTTCTTTCTTTCTTTCTTTCTTTCTTTCTTTCTTCTTTCTTTCTTTCTTTCTTTCTTTCCTTCTTTCCTTCTTTCTTTCTTTCTTTCTCTCTTTCTTCCTTCCTTTCTTTCTTTCTTTCTTTCTTTCTTTCTTTCTTTCTTCTTCTTCTTCTCCCTTCCTATCGCATTACGCAATTCTCCCTCCTAACTGCTTCATTCCGCCATGCCGGGAATCTAACGGTCATCCACGTACTTAGCAGCGCAACACTTTCAGTTGCTACAGGCAACAACGACGGTCATGCGTTCATGTCCAGGCAGCAATGAAACGTGGCAATGTGAAACGGCAAGTGACCTCGATAACCTCGATAAAAGATTAGATTGCCGTATCATAAGCGGCTGATTTCCGACAAGCCCACGATCAAGGCAGCATTAGTTATTGGAAAACGGCGCATACAAATACGCGTGTTACCGGCGCACTTTCGAGGGCCGCATTTCTTTGCGTCCCTCGAAGTGTCGTGACTACGGCGGCTAGATGTTTTAACGTAATAGCGTTACAGCGCACGTCCGAAGAAAAACAGTCTGTGTAAAAACTGGAAAGAAATCATTTACGCTCAATTATTTCCGGAAAAACTTCGTTAAATCGAGTTCAGTGCCATGAAATCTTCGTTAATTCGAGTTGACGACAAGATTGAACCTTAGCCCGGCAGTGCCTATGTATGCGTGGTCGTGTTTTTGGCACACTGAAGATGCACCAATTGCAAGCATCTACTAATGCAATAAAAAGATCACTTTGCAGCGAAAATATTAGAAGCGAACAACACATGTGGCGTTTTTTTTTTTTTTCAAAAGAAGCCAAATGCAGAAACCGAAACTGGGCTAAATTTCACGGTAGGTAAAACGCGCCTAAGTGTCTTTAATTTCTAAAGCAGTTGGACTCAAAATGTCGCAATTCCTGATTGTAACGTGAAATCAAAAGGCAGCTTCTAATAAAAAAATGAGTCAAATCCTGCATCTGTTTCAACCAAACTGAGCCACATTAATTAAACTAGCGCTGCGTCAACAATCGTGACCAAAACAACCAACACGGTCTGATCCAATCTGTTTCATTTGTGTCCTAGTTGCTTTGCTATCGTATTTACGTTCCAGAATAAGATTTTTCTAGGGCGATTTAGCACTTACTGAAGGACGTGGTGTAGGGGCAAAGATCGAATATAAAGAGTAAGAGGCCGACTTTCCTACTTTTTTTTTGCCTCGTACTGTTTCTTTTCGATTTTAGCGCAACAGAATCATGTCCTTTTTTCGCTCCAAGATGGTATATTTTAAATATAAGACGTGAAATGAAAATATTGGGCACTGATCTATTCCTTGAAGAAGAAGAAGTGACCCGTAAAGGCATGGCATAAAACGAGCTCAGAAGAAGAGCTGGAGCACTTTTTAAGGCCTTCAATAGATGCCAAGAACTAGAAAAAGCTGCCGACCATCCAGAATAGTGCGCCTTTTGCCGAGAAGAACCACTGACTCTTCAAGCCTATATCATCGCCATTACGCCCATGCGACGAAGGACGGCACCGACAGAAGCACAAGGATGATGTTAATTTTATCGCACAATATAGCTATACCGTACATTCGAATCGTTTTAGACTTCTTTTACGAGCTAATTTAAGCCCAAATGAAATGTTCTAGTCTATAGGAGCCAAATACAAATTTTACTCCTGATTACCGAGGATAGCGGGCTATATAGATTTTAGCCGCAATGTAAATTTGAGGTATTTAGTGGACAGGAACGCACTGGCAAAAATTGTTGGAGCAGGCCCGACCACATTGTCAGTAGCAAAAAAGCGCGTTTTCCTCAGTTTCAGTTAAAGTGCATTTGGCTCTTTTAGAAAAAAAAAAAGAATGCCACATATATAATGCCGCGGTGCCACAGAATTCAAAGAAGCATTATACGCGGTATACAATCATCAGCTCACCTCATAGAAAATTCTCAACGCCGGGCAAAAAATCAAAGAGAAGTCTTCCTGAGGAATATTCTGCTTCTTCCAGTAGTTTCGGTACCTCGTAGCATACCTGAAAAATAAAGCAAATTTCCCGTGAATGGGCACGAGGAGCCCTTCAGACGTTATGCAATGGACATTTAATATGTTATATAACACTATGTGCAGTTTAGGTCACCGCTACTTTCACTTATGAGGAGTGAACATGTTCGTTGCAACGAAGACGTATTGCTCAGTCACTGAAAGTAAACAAAACACAAGTCGGTTGAAAATAGCAGGCTTCGAAATCAATCTCTGCCACTCATTACGTGCCGCTGCAACATGCAGAGCGCGCAACTCACGTGCAACAGTATAGAGATAGCGACAGACACGAGGACATCAATAATAACAGCAGCAACAACAGCGACACAGTGGAGAAGTTGGAGACCCACATATACAGCAGTACGACAGCGGTTGCCGCTAGCAGCAACCAGTCTGGTAGACCAATCAGCTCCATCGCTGCGTCCTCCGGACTTTCGCACACTCTGAAGTGAGTGAAAACAGCCCAGCTGAGAAAGAACGGAGATTCCACGTTCGCTGTGCGTGGCGTTCCGTACAACTTCTGGCAGTGCATGTGAAGCATCATTTCTAAACGGGCTTTCTTATATATCTCCGGAGCTGGGGCTAGTAAATGATTCTAGCAGAAGTGACAGAGAAAGGAGGAAGTAGTGCGCGCTGTAACTGTCTCTTCGTTGAAGACACACCAACCACACTGAACTATGGGAGAATGGGATAAGGTCATACCTTGGTGCCGAGTGGCAAGGGCCAAAATGAGAAAGGGGGACCCTGTTGACCTTGGTCTCTAGCATTACGCAAGTTTGCCTCGGAGGATCTATTCGGCAAGCCCGGACGGGCGACCGTATTATTAATAAACACAAATGTTTCACGGTGACCTCCAACACAATCGCCGATTCGCTTGTCTCTCCCCCACAAGTTGCGAAACTTCACATATAGGAACTATCCCGCTACATTGGTCAAAATCGTGATGTCTGCTGATTGTATCGCCATCTGTGGGCAAAAAAAAAAAAAAAAAACTAACTGATAAGTGTCATGTGTATGTGTGTGTGCGTGTGTAATGCAACAGAGGGGCGCAAGCTCGATAAAGCGAGCAGTGGGTTTATGTCTGCGATTAAAATATGAAGGATCGAAATTTGGGCATGTTGGTATGACAATAAATGTAATAGCAGCGCAACAGACAAGGACTATCAAAGAACACACACACACAGGTTGAAAGTCATCGCTGTGCTGGGTTCCCGTTGGGTGGACTTGATAAGTAGTCAGAACTCAAGTAAAAAGTAGCGAAAGTAGCCATGTCATTTAATTTTATCGCCAGATTTGTAGCCAATTTGGACAGCGGCATTATGGGTAGAGTTTTTAATATTGAACGTAAATAATACCGTTTTTAATAAGGAAGACCATTGAAATACGAGCAGCGTTTTCCCTCTTAGGCTTCAAGCCACAAATAAGTTGCAAGTAACGGAATAAACTATAATAAATTCAGTGCGCCATGCACGTAGTTTATGTAGAATATAGACAATGTTCTTGCCAAATACAGAGTAATTCTGGAACATTCCAGTCAACAAGTCGGTACGAACATTAAACGTTGAAGCAGTGTTTACTTGAAGACGCGGATTGAATTTGATTGCAGAGCTTACATTTTACCAGTCCAGCTTCATTTTGTCGCGGATCTCTGTTTTTGTCAAGTTCACACAAGAACACGCGCTGCGCATCAGAATTGGAGCGCGTGGCATCAGCGTAGATGTCGGGCAGCGTGAGCAGCGTGCCAGTTACACTTTTGGTAACAGGCATACAGCTGTCGGCTTCGTGCCGACAGCTGTATGCATGTTGGCTAACGCATGCATGTTGACTAACATGTACAGCTGTAGGCTTTGTGTCATTGCACAATCCTGGCTTCACATGTCAAAGTGTGATTTCCGGGGCTCAACAATGCGAAGTTCGCACCTTCATTTGTTTGCAGGACGGTGCCGAACTAGGCCGCTTAGTGCATAGCGAAGCGGAACAATTGCGTAACGGAGGGAAGTAATAATTTGGACGAGACACAAAGCGCTGACTTACAACCGCTCCTTAATTATTGCGTTTTCATTTGCAATATATACCGCTGGTGCAAATGCGATAGAGAATGGTTGTTAGCGCTAACAACGAAGAAACTAGACGTGGTAAAACACAGGAGCTGCGCTAACGAACAACCATTCTTTACTGCATTTTCACCTACATTATATAAATAGCGCTAACAACCATGCACCATTCTTTACTGCATAACGAGTGCATGGTTGTTAGCGCTATTTATATAATGTAGGTGAAAATGCAATAAAGAATGGTTGTTAGTCAGACCTGTGTTTTCCTTATGTATAGTATACGTCTCGTTTTTGAGCTGTTCGTTCCGCTTCGTTTGCTGGTTTCCACGATTGCTTATTTATTTATTTATTTATTTATTTATTTATTTATTTATTTATTTATTTATTTATTTATTTATTTATTTATTTATTATCGTTTATGAATGACACACACCCACTAACTATATTTGGCCAAGATTCAGGTGAGTTATCAAGATGATTAGTCAAATACAAGAACCACTATAGTAAGGAATTCTTGTTAGATAACAAAAAATGTAAAATAAGGGCGAAAATTAAGAATTTAGGAAGGGAATCGTCCTGACTGCTTGTCAACAGCTACATAGACAACCCAATGTAAATTCAATTTATGGTGTCTCAACGGCGGTTTATAGAATGATTTCCTCCTGTATTCCCTCCTCACTCGAAGCTGTGCATGACGAGCACAACGGTTCTTTAGAAAACATGCCAATTTCTTCTTAATTTTTATCTCGATCGCGTTCTCGTTTATAATTGTAGCCTCTGCTCATAGCGTTGCTGCTGTATTATTCATATGGAAGGGATAACGAGTCCCTGCTGCAGCACATCCGCGATACAGCACACGCTACACTTCATGCAGTTTGCCTGACGCAACGTCACTTGAAAAGGAAAGTAGAGGCGCCATCGCAAAACGTAGATTGTGTACAAGATTAGTGGTGCGGACGAGAAGTGCCCTATGAGAAAGACAGGAACAAACGCGTGACTGAGCTTCGTGGCACGACTAGACCGAAAGACCGCCGCTCCGGTAGGACGCAACATCATAATAATGATTGAGGTTTAACTTCCCAAACCCACGATATGATTAAGAGGGACGCCGTAGAGGAGGGCTTCGGAAATTTCGACCACCTGGGGTTCTTTAACGTGCACCTAAATCTAAGTACACGGGTCTGAAGCATTTTCGCCTCCATCGAAAATGCGGCCGCCGTGGCCGGGATTCGATCCCGCGACCTGCGAGTCAGCAGTCGAGCACCATAACCACTAGACCACCGTGGCGGGTGGTAGCTAGGACGCAACATCGTGCTATACAGGGTGTTTCAAGAAATGTGTCCAACCTTCTCAAAAAATCAGGAAAATGCGATATTTGCTCGGGGCTTTCAGAATTGCTTTTTCTGTAGCGGCAGGAATCTTAAGGTAGTTAAGGACATCATTTAGGACAGTAATTAAAAAGTTACGTTAATTAACTTTTTAATTAGTGGAGTTAGACGATTGTGTCAAATGGGAGCTTTGATATTTTTCATGCGAGGAACCCATCCGAGCTTTGAGATTTCGAAAAAGCGTCCTCTAGTAATTGTTCTGGCGTAATGAAATTCAACGAAATGCAACGGCTTTCAACAGCGAAAGCCATCGAATTCGGTTGAATTTCAATACTTCGTAATTATTTTTAGAGGCCGCTTTTTCGAAATCTCAATGTTGGGATGGGTTTCTGGCACGAAGAACTTCAATTCCCCTGTTTGACACAGTCACCTAACTCCACTAATTAAAAAGTTAATTAACTTAACTTTCTTAATTACTGTCTCAAGTCAAGTCTCTAACTATCTTAAGATGCCTAGCGCTACAGAAAAAGTCATTCACTCATTTTGGACGTCTCAGAAGAATATGGCAGTTGCATTCTTCCATGTTTCTGTTTCGGTTTCGCCATTGAATTTGGTTGAATTTCATTACTTCGTAATTATTACTAGATGCCACATTTTCGATATCTCAAAGTTGGGTTGGGTTTCTGGCATGAAGAACTTCAATTCTCCCATTTGACACAACCACCTAACTCCATTAATTAAAAAGTTAATTATTTAACTTTTTTAATTACAGTCCCTAATAGTTTCTTTAACCACCTTAAAATGCCTGCCACTACAGAAAAACCAATTCTGAAGGCAGCAATCAAATATCGCATTTTCCTGATTTTTTGAGAAGGTTGGACACATTTCTTGAAACACCCTGTATGTTAACTTCAGCTACCACAAGAGTTAAATGATGACCATGAGCGTTAGTCGCCAGGATGGAGATGTGCCACCACCAGGCGTCAACGTGGGTGCATCCACGTCATATGGTGCTATAGCTGCCAAACACCAATATACATTGTACAATTAAGCCCTCATACATCAATGCACAATAAACAATCAACTATATACTTCTATGAAGGCACGTTTCACTTTCGTGTTATACCGATTCCTATGAGGGAGGGATCAGCCATATTTCTTTTGTTTTGTTTTTTTTTTAGTGGTTTTTTTTTTCTTCTTCTTTTTACAGTGGAAGTGTTAAAGCGGAGCTCAAACGGGTCTGTTGATGTTCGCAGCATAACGAAGGAGGGTGGCGAGGGTAGAGAGCAAAGCATAGCATAGCCATGTATATGTTAGTATAGCAAGAGGGTGGGAAAGGGAAGTGAGAGTGAGGAGTGATGTGAGGAGGAGGGTAAAGGCATAGCATAGCCAAGCATAGCAGAGTATAGCAAGGGGTGAGAAAGGGATATGAAGGTGAGGAGTGATGTGAGGGTGAGAAGGGTGAGGGTGAAAATAGTAAAGTATAGCATAGCCATGTATAGCATGGTATATCAAGAGAGTGGGAAAGGGAAGTGAGGGTCAGGACGAGGGGAGTAGGTAAAAGCATATAGCATAGCCTTGTACAGTATTGTAGAGCGACGGGGTGCGAAAGCAGAGTGAGGGTGAGAGGTGATCTGAGGGTGAGGAGGATGGGAGTGGGTAATGTATATCATAGCCATGTATAGTAAGTATAATATAGCAAGGGGGTAGGAAAGGGAAGTGAGGGTGAGTGACGTGAGGATGAGGAGGAGAGAGGGTATAACATACTATAGAGGAGGCGAGTGAAGGAGGGAGACGAGTTGGAGGTTGGAGACACATGTCACTAGTGAGATGGCGCGAAGGGCTCGAAGAGCGCGCTTTAAAGGGCCCCTCACCAGGTTTGACAATTTTGAGCTAACGAGCGCAATGCATACACTGGGCGTTCACGATCACGTCTGCCAAAATTTGTAACGCTACGCGCCGCGTAAATGGGTCGAATTTCAAGGTGAACGCTGCTTGCCCTTCCTCTCGCGGGTGCGCGCTTTAGAGAATGAGGGGATGACGTACATGAGAAAATGGCCCTACGTAGATAGTAGTGCTGTGACGTCGCTCCTCTACGTAGACGACTCTGCTCTGACATCGCCAACAGTAGCACGTGACACTGCGATAATTATTTGACACGACATGTGTAGTTTGTGTAATTTGTTGCTTGAATAGATTAATAAAACTTGAGACAAATAATGAGACACACAAAGGGAATGTGTGCGTCTTTCTCATTTTTTTTTTTCGTGAATTGCAGCGACTCCCTTTCCCATGCTTTCGTGTCCCCGCGGTTAGCGCATCGAGCAGACGCCAGCCCTGGAAACGAAAGTAATGTTCTGGCGCGTTCGAACACTCATTATGCTCATTTGTTCTACCGCGTCCAAGTAAACGTTAATGCGGCACTGGCTCATGATACCGCCAATCTCGTGCCCGTACAAATGTTTAACTTTCATGCCCGTCCCGCAGAAACAGGCAGTACACCCAAGGATGTTTAAATTAACCTCCTTGAGTACACCACAGAAAACGCCGACAAAACGCCCACGGCCGCTACATAAAAAAAAAAGGTAGCGGCCGTGCAACGCCGCTCGCGTGCTCGGGCTGGATCGGGCACGTCATGCGCACCTGACCATGCACGCGCATGACGTGTTCATGCGTATATGTCAAGTGAAGAGGGCAGGGAAGGGATTTGGCTTGCGAAGGCTACACGGGGCGAGTGGTAAGGGTTTGAAACTCGCCTCCTCGCATCATGGGTTCGCGCCGCTGCAAATTATTGTTTTTCTCAGCTCGTAATGAACCGATTTGAAAAATTCTTGCGGCATAGTGCTCTTAATTCGGCACACAACTTCCAGCGGCTAACTAAAATTTGCTGTGTGGCCTGGTGAGGGGCCCTTTAAAGGTCGTCGCCCCACGCGGATGAGCGCGCGCCTCTACAGGGCGTGGTCGCTCGCACGCGCGCTTATCTGGTGACGGCGGTGGTTTGTACGTCTTGTGCTCTCACCACAAGTTTGCGTTGAGATCACGAAGGTCACCTCGCTCACTGCAGCGGCCGCTTTTGCGACAACTGTGACAGTTCGCGCTGATCCTTTGTATGTTCGTTCCGTGCGTCCTTTCTGCTTGAGCAGCGCGTTGCAAGTTTAGAGCTGCTTGTCGTTCTTCGCGTGACATTACACTTTGTTGCTGTAGCATTCATTCCTTCGCGCTTGGGGCGACAGAATGCGCGACAAACGCTGAACTACGTTTGTAAAGACACGTTTCGCTTTGTGTTATGCCGATTCCCATAACAGAGGGATCAGCCATGTTTTTTTTTTTTTTGTATTTCTGTATCTGCGCACCGTCAATGCGAAAATCCTACCTGATAATCCGATGTATTTCCTCCCCACTCCTTTGTTTTCCTTAACACTTGTCGCGATGCCTGCAGCTTTCTTTTTTCTCCCCTTTTCAATATTTCCTTTGCGTTGATAATTTGCCACTAATGTTATGTAGTGTGCCGTGTTTATTTCTGTTCATTTCTCTTTTGGTTTATTGTTTATATTTTTCTACATTCGTAAATTATCGCGACATATTTTATTCTGTTAATTTTCTTCTGCATGTATTGTGTCACCCAATCCACTTTGCAATACTTCGGCGATTGAGGGGGTGCAAAATAGACAAATAGATTCAGCTTGGTAGTAATTGTACTGAATACCGACTAAGTGAAATCAGCATTCCCAAAAGAATCGTTCACTGTCGCTTGGTGATTATTTTGTACCAATCACAATGGATCAGGCCAGATTATGCAGGCCCAGTAGCTATCATAAGCATGTCATATTGCGGGTCATAGAAATTTTTGAAAGGCAGGGATTGAACCGAGCATCATGAGATAACTAAGGGTGTAAGAATATTCGAACTTTCAAATATTTTTCGAATAGTGTTTGCTATTCGATTCGATTCGCACCGGAATTTGACTACTGGAAGCATTCGAACTTCCGGAAGATAAATACAGTCAACGTCTGATTTTTCGGACTCTCTAGGGACCGCTTAATCGTCCGAAAAATCGGGCAGTCCAAAAAAATAAAAACGAATTCATGCTTTTTTATTCCGCTTAAGCGGTCAAATCGCCACAGCCACGTCCGATATAGTTTTAATGCTTCCCAGTACACTTATCAGGCATATTGGTGCGCGCCGAGGCTATCATGGATACAGTCGGTACCTGCCGGAAACCACGCTCCGTGGGGAGCGCCGCTGATACCAGCAAAGCGCGTAATAGATTACGGCCAGGGGCGTAGCCAAGGGGGGGGTTGGGGGGTTCAACCCCCCCCCCCCCCGATATTTTTCAGTTTTGCTTGCGTATATATGCACGCACACATACAAATGCACGCACGAATATACATAAAGTATGGTTGAACCCCCCCCCCCCCCCCACCCAAAAAAATTTCTAGCTACGCCTCTGATTACGGCTCTTTTGCATGGAGCGTTTGGAAAAGATGACGCGGAACACAGGCAGTGGCGGAAGAGCGGATGACTCTCTTGTTTTCCCCGATGCGTGTGCTCACGTAAACGATGCGCACACGCATCGCCGAATCTCCGCCGATACGCAACGTTTGCTGCTGCGTAAAGCCGATCGTTCCTAGTTGTGTGCAGCACATCGCCATCGAAGCTGACGCCGTCACCGCCGGGGTACTACGGCCCGAACACACGTACGCGTTGCAGCGCGTCAACGCGTGACTTTTTGACGCGGCGCCGCGCCCTCTCCCTATGGAGAGAGAGGGCGCGCGGCTACGCGAAGTGCCGCGTCAAAAAGGCTCGCGTTGACGCGCTGCAACGCATACGTGTGTTCGGGCCTTAAGAGCCAGCATGAATGGCGGCCCGTCGCATCTGGGTCGTCGCATTGGGCATACCACTGCGCTAGGCCACATGCACTACTGACCAGTTAGCTGAAGATGCTTATCATAAGGGGTGGGCGCGTTTGCCGCCCACCGCCATCCCGCCTTCGTGCAGAAATCACCGCACTGCGCCGCGACAGTGGCCCCTTCAGATTTTTGATATGCTTCACCCCATTACATTCTGGCATTGCGGCAAAGTTGCCTTTCGGACTCTGCTACGGCCGCAAACAGATTTACTCACGAAAGCGCTGGTTCGAACCTACATGATCATAGACGCGGCAGAGGTGGGGGCTTTAATTAATGCCGTTCCGGACCTGAAATTTGGGCGGAAAGCCCGAAAAATCGGACGCCGAAGAGTTTCAGCGTCCGATATTTCAGATGTCCTTATACATTGACGACGTCTATGGGGCAGATTAGGAACTCCAGACTCGAAGGGAGCACGCCCTAGCTTGTCCGCCACATCACTTGGGCGTCCACAGAAGTTGAAGGAGGAGGAGAGGAAATAGCGTCTTTTCCTTTCGCATTTAAAATGTTGTCGACACCACACTGGTTGCACCAAATCATGTAAATAAATACAATTCGGCATCTGCATTGCCTCCTTCTTAATAACACAACTAGGGAACACCACCACTCCAGCACTTCACCGACCTAGCCAAAATAAATGATTTCATGTTGCTATCGAGTAAGAATATGCTTAGGGAATCGGGATCCTCTGCAACTTTTTTTGTGCGTGTAATTTCACTTCGAACTATTTAAAACATATTCGACAAATATTTGACAACTATATTCCAAAAATATTCGATTCGCGCTCACATTTTATATTCGAATTCGCGTCGCACTCAAAATTTTGCTATTCGCACAGCTCTGGTGATAACCTTTTTTATGGCGCTAGCACTTGGCGACATTACGTCCTTTGCGGAGCACCCTAGAATCACCGGCCAAGTGGGGTTGTCCAAAAATTCCGAAAGAACCAAAACAAAAATAAAACATAAGAAAGGAGGCGTTATAATATAGGAGCACAAGCTTATATACTTAAGAAAGGGGCCGATTAATAACACGGATAATTAATGAAAATTTTTTGAATGGTGGCATGTGAGCATCGAAACTACAGAAATGAACCCATTGTTTCAGCCTAAGTGAATATAGGAGACTGACATTTGGTGGGTATGTAGTACCTAAGCGTAGGCCTTCATCACAAGCGGCACATAGTGAATGAACATTAAAGGGGCCCTGCAACACCTTTCTTAGTTATATTGGAATAGTCTCATTATTGACGTATGACTCTTCACGAGTCATATGCCGCAAAAATTTTTCGAATCCGTCAAGTCTAAGTGGTGTTACCAAATTATAGAGATCACGTTCCGCAGCTTTCTCCCTCAACTCAACGCCGCGAGCGCGCGGAAAGCTAGGCAGCGAGTCGACGGAGGGAGCGCAGAGGAGCGAGGCTCCGCCCAAGAGCGCCGGCGGAGTTTTTTTCTTCATTTTTTTCTCTCTGACGTCTGGGCGCAACCACGTGGTCTGTGCCGCCACTTCCGGTCGGCTTGCGTCGTTCTCGTCGAGCGGAGTCGATCGCACTGTGTATCGCGCGTGCTTGAAAACTGCGCGTCGGTTTGGTAATGTTGGGTGTGCACCTCGAACGCCGTAGTGTTTTCATCGCTCTGCCAACCATGGAAGCAAACCTGCGCGCTCGTTTGGAGCGAATGACAGCTGAGATCGTTTTCGGCCCATACTCCGATACACCGCCTCGTAAGACGGCACTGGCAGACGACCCCGAAGCGCCGCCATTACCGGACGCCAGCATTGTTATCGGAGACACGCTGCGCCCGTGCCTCGGTCGGTCGTGAGAACGTGCCGACGATGCAGTTCTCAGCTGACGAGGCAACACTCGAACGGCTGCCACTCTCAACGGCAACCGGCGATGGCCAAAGCACAGAAATATTCACGTTTTCGGCACTGCGCATGGCGAAGAAAACGGAACCACGCAACTACGAGCAGACGAGCTGTCGGTGAGACCGGAAGCGCTAATATTAATGTTTGTTCGGTGTTTTTAACGCGATAACAATATAAACATACATATTATCTACTTATTGAACTCAAAATTAACAACGAAAGTAATAATGAGGGTGTTATCGTGATTATAACATCAGCCAAGGAACTGCCGACAATCGCGTCATATTTTGCGGACTAATACATCATTTGTCGAGAGAAGAGGGAGCGATTTTCAGCTGACTTTGAGAATTTATTGTAAATTCCAGGCCGTGCGCATCGCTATAATATTTGGCTCGCGTGTTCTCGGGAGCCTCGACTACCGATCGGCAGCGCTTTTTGAGCATGCTCGAAAAGTGTTGCAGGGCCCCTTTAACGGTTTAATCAGACTGTAGAAAGCCCATACATAGGTTCCTAACAAAGTTAAGAGAACTGCGTTTCGGGGGTTTTTCGCATACCTCCAACGGTTGACTTACAGAGCACACCTTAGCAGAGGGTGAGGAAAGGGCTGACGCCACTCCCGTAGTGTTCGCCTCGCCTCCCTCTCGCTCTGCGACGCTCACGTCGCGCGCGCTCGGTGTTGGTGCACCGCCGCGCATCAGTTGCACGATGACGTCAGCGTCGGGTTCTGTGTCAGGTGACGTCACGGTCAGGTGCCGCGGCGCTCACTTGGCGCGCCGGCGCACCAAACACTACTGGCTAGCGCCATTCAAGACACATAAGTGAACATTCAGTCCGCCGAAAATTTTGCTGTTTCTTTCGGGAATGTCCCAGAAGGACATCTGCAGCCTACAAAATAATAACCAACAGGACTCAAATGATGAACACACTAAAGTAGATCTAGGTAATTGCATTTCAAGTACGGTAGACAATACAGGAGAGAGGGAACAGTGTCTGCAAAAGACAATGGAAATGTAATTGTACTTAATGGGCCTCTAGAAAGCAAATACTCTCAACAATCTCCTTGAAGAAGTTAGTGCATCTCTGACAAATTACAACTATTCCAGGATCATAGTTACATGTGCTAGCGCATTACACATATGCCCAATGTTTCAAGGCACACGTACTGTGGTGGATGTGCAGACATGATAGAAGTTTACTAGAGCATGTCTACACAACCTCACACATCAACAGCACCATACTTCAAAATCACTGTGCAACATTTCAAGGTGCCAGCCAAAATTACTGTGTTCTTAGCAGTCTTTTAACCCGTGCAGATGCCACATGGAAGAATTGTCTGTAAATGCATCAAACCAACAGATACAACGTTATTTCAAGGCGATCAATATTGTATTGCAACAAAAATGTCATAATATAATAATTTGTGTACGTCATAGTAGTAGTACTAATACAAACTTTATTGAACTGAAGGGAATTTGGGCGAATGTGGGTGGGTCCCCTAGTCCAGGGCCCCACTGGCCTTCGCGGCTCGCTGGGCCTGATCGAGTAGAGAGCTACTTCGCTCTCCCGATCATTGCTCGCAAGCCAGTGCTCCCGCTGCCTCTCGAATGGGTTTCTCCCTAATAAGGGCGAATTGATTTCGGGTGGCCTGAGTGTACACGCCCACGTTATGTGGGTGAGAGATGGCCGCTCCCTGCACCAAGGACATGTGTCCGGGCACTGCGTTGGGTGGATTTTGTTGAGAATTAACAGATTGGGGTACGTGTTAGTTTGTAACCGACGCCAGTCCCTACCTGCCCGATGTCGAGTTTGGGGTGTAGTGGGCTGAATTCTTGCCTTTCTTCCTCTTGTGCCTCCAGGATGTTGCGTGGGGTGACCGGACGTTCGTCGAGAGTCTCGATCGGTGCCCGGATACTGATTCCACGAGCTATACCGTATGCCCTCTCGTTACCCTCTAGCCCCGCGTGTGCAGGACACCAAATGATTATTGTTGCATGTGTGTTCCTAAGGCGTCTTGAGTCTTGTATTCGGCATCTCGTATGGCCAATGCTATTGCTGTTGACTCTGCCGTGCTAACTGAGGTGGTTCGTACCGCAGCTGTGATCGTGCTTTTTTTATTACGGTATCCCTTGAGACCGCAACATGGCGGAGAACAAACACTTCTTCTACCCCATGAGGTCATAGCTAATGGCATCTCCCGTTCCCAAAAACATGAGTGCAAAATATCATGCAGGCAGGCGAGAGGCCAGGGCCAGGGCATTGCAAAAGCAGTTTGATCACAATACGGGACGTGTACGTCATAGTAATGACCCCTAATTAAATTGTAATGAAATATCTATTTATTCTGAAGTCATTCATGCTCTGTTTTTGCATAAAGAGTATCAAATCTCAGGCTAGAAATATGGCGCAAATTCGTTTTCGGTTATTTCTGTTGTGAACGGCGCATGTTTTCGTTTGTTGACGGCAACTCGGCGACAGAGCCACTTCCGGTTTGAACGATGCCGCCTCTGTCAGCCCCCTATGGGAAAGAGAGGGGGGTCCCAAGGAAAATGAGGGGTGTGCGGTGGAGAGGAGTTCCGTTTGGGCCGCTGAAGTGAAAGGTTGTCTCCTTCGCGATCCGCGACTTCGAACGCGAACTTTACGCTTCCCTCAGCGGCCGCCCGGTCGCTTGGCCCCACGTTTCTTGAGTGGACGAGCGAGGCCATGCCTCGGAAGACCACTGGCAAGAACATGAAGAAGACCGGCAAGGACCAGAGATCCCTCCAACAACAGGAGGAGATTTCCGAGCGCCAGACCGTTCCTGCCATCGATGATCGGCCTCTGGAGAAGGCCAAGGAAGCGCTACCACGCTCCCAGGCCACTTCGAAGCCTCCCGCCACCACGGCGGCACCCCCTAAGCCTGCCAGCAACACCTCGGCACCTGCTGCCCATGCTGCTGCTGCTGCTACCGCACCCGCCGCTCCTCGCGATGCCGCGAAGCCTCACCTGCGCTCGCGCTCGGGCACTCGAGTGGGACTCGCGACCTTCCAGCTTGACAGTTATCCAGGGGCACGAGAAGCTGCAGCCCGACGGGAAAAACAGGAAGAAGAAGAGTACCAGAACTTCGAAGCCTGGCTAGCTCGTAAGCGTGCCACACAGCGTGCCGCAATCCACGCGGCACATGCAAGCACGAGCTCGGCACAAGCACCGACTGCGAGCCCCAACCAATTGGAGCAGCAGGCGGTGACAACCATCGGAGATTGGCTGCTCAACAAGGCCAAGGACGCAGCACCAGTTGCCGCCGACCTTCCCGAACCAGCAGCAGCTACCACGCCAGCCAACACAGACGCGCCGTCTAGTTCACATGCCGCGACGTTGGAAGACGAAGCCATGGACGCCACGGCGACCTCGCGTAAGCGGGGACGCGAGGAAGACGCAGCGGAAGGCCCGCGGAAGCGGGGACGCGAGGAAGACGCAGCGGAAGGCCCGCGGAAGCAAGCGAGCACACACGCAACAGCGGAAACCACAACAACAACAGCTGCAGCAGCACCTGCCGCCTCCCCCTCCATGCGGGACGACGCGGCGAGCCTGACAGCAACTCCTACAGCCCTCCTCCCACAGGCGGCCTCCGCCGGCACCGTGGCTGCGCCCCCTGCGGCTCCAGTGCAAAGGAGAAAGAAAAATTACACCATCTCCCGCTAAAGGGGACCATGAGGCGATGCGAAGCCGGAGCACTTGCACGATCGCGTTCCGTTGGCGTTCGTTGGCAGGGTTGCCACTGACTTTCGAGTAAATGTCGCCAAACGACGAGCAGAAAGTCGCCAAAAGTCGCCATTTTTTTCCAAATTTCGCCAAAAAATTCGCCATTCTAGATATGTGCGGCATATACTAGTAATAAGAACTTCCACTGATGTATAGCCCCGTAGAATACAATGCCATTCAAAGCCCTTAAAGTATATTGACATTTCTCAATGCCAGGCGCATCGCCCCTTCACCATGGGAGTGCTTGGTGCACCTGGTTCTCCGACTAGCCGCAAGATGTTCGCGGAGGCGCAAGTATGAAAGGATAAAACGCTCATGATATCCTTCCATCCCTCTCCGCTCGTTTCATAGGTAAAAGTCTGGTAAACCTTAGGCGAAAGCCGCGAAGGCGTTGTTTCTAGACAGCTTTACATCCCCTCATATGAAAAAAAGGATTAACAGGTTTATTGAAAGTAGTAAGACAGAATTCTTACAGGTATCGTCCATTAGTGAGTCTTATGCCTTTCAGTGTGAACTAAGATGATACCGGACGCCACTGTCCCTTTCATATATAATCACTTATATATACCCGTGTCAATTCAGTGCGTTATAATTGAACAGGTAGACATTGTAAAATGTTATATAGCAATTGTTTTCATTGCACACGCTCACCGAGAACAGTAGAAAATGCCTGAATAAATATTTTTTTATTGCACGAACACCCGCGTATCCGCCCATGTTCGCTATACGAGCTAGATTAGGGGATACTGCAGCGGTGAATAGGTCACCAAGCTATTCAGAATAATTGGAGCTTTGGCGGAACTAATGGCCGGAACACACGACCAACCCGTCATCTAGCCCCTTCAGAAGCGAAACTTTAGCGAAGCTCTCAAGCATCTAGATGAATCTAGATGAACTGAGTTAGAAGCATCTAGATGAATTGAGGAGATACACACGAGTTACAGGACGGACATACAGAACGGCGCGCAGTGTGCAGCTCAAAACCCAGAAAAATACAGAGAATAGTGCCGCTCATTCGTTGGGAAGGCACTGAGCTTAGGATGCATAACTCAGTGGAGACCTAAGCTGAAAATCGCCAAAAATTCGCCATGTCGCCATTCATAATTTTAGGTCGCCACGGGCCTCTCAAATTCGTCAATTTGGCGAAAAGTAGCCACCATTGGCAACCCTGTTCGTTGGGCATGCTACCGACCTCGCGTCGTGGAACGCGAAGAGGGACGCTACGTGCGTCGTATCTTCCATCTAGCCTGGCCGTTAATTCTCACAGGGCGAGCGGGGAACGCGGTCGACAGGCGGGCGAGAGGGGGGCAGCGTAGGAGAGGAGAGAGAAGGGGAGGGGACGCGCATGCGCTCGAGCTCATCGCGGCGTTGCGCAGGAGAGAATTTCGGCATGTCTAGCCCGCGTTTCAGAGGAAGAGTGGAAAGGGGGAGGAGAGAGGGGGAGGGGAGAGGGAAAGTGGAGAGGGGAAGGGGAGAGGAGGTGTGTGGAGAGGGTATGCGCATGCGCAGTAAGGGTGGTCACGCCGCACACCACCACCACCGCCGGATTGAGCTCGACCTTAAGATACTTCGCATCTAAAAAACAAACGGAAAGCTCGCCCCAAGCGCCGGCTCCCGGTGCACGAGTACGAGACATCCGCAGCAGAGGCCCCGACTGCTCCGAGGCCTCTCAACTCCACGGTCGCCGTGCCGCGCCCGTGTCCAGGCCCCCTGCCAGCCGAGGACGACTTCGTCACCGTCGTCTCCAAGGCAGCTCAGCGGAGAGCCAGGGCACTCGAGGCCGCGGCCGTTGCGATCGATCCCGCCGTGGTAGGGACAGCCCTGTTCCGTCCCTCAGCCCCTGGCAGTTCTTTCAGCGGATCGCCGCGTCTGACACTCGCGGCGGCTCTCGCTAAGCGGCCCGGTGTGACGGCGGTGCGCGTCAACCACCGTCTAAACATCGTGGCCGCGGACGCGTCGACGCCGACGTGTTTGTCGGAATTCCTCGCCATCAGGGAGCTCGGCGGCGTCCCTGTCACTGCCAGGGAGCCCGCGGATCGTCGCTCCAGCACCGGCTTCGTCTACGGCGTGGACGGTGACTTGACGAACGCGGAGCTACTCGCGGGCATCACATCGGCGGTTCCCGTGCTCTCGGCAACGAGGGAGGGAGCCTCGGTGAAGCTACGATTCGCCGAACCGCTCCCACCTGAACGAGTCGTGCTGCTCGGCCTTCGGTTGCGGGTGCGACATGTGAGGCCGCGACCACGCCAGTGCCAGCAGTGCGGCCGCTTCGGCCACGTTGCCGAGGCATGTCAGCGCAAGGGAGCGTGCATCCGCTGCGGCCGCCAACACCTGGAGGCGGAGAGCTGCAAGCCCCGCTGCGTCAACTGCGGCGGGGCCCATGCAGCTGACACCCCCACCTGTCCTCGCTGGCAGGAGGAAAGGAGAGTGGCCACGCTCATGGCCGCCACTCCAACGCCGCTCTCGAGAAGGGCGGTCAAGGCCGCAGTACGCGAGGAGTCCCGTGAGGTGCGCTCCTACGCTGCTGCGGTTAAGAACCAACTTCTCGAGGGCAACACCACGGATCCCGGCCTGCAGCGCCCATCTCCTGCGCCGCGCCGATCCCTCCTGCCAACGGCGAGCTCCCCCAGGTCGAGCCTGCCTGCTGCCCCACTCGCTGCGCCTGCCGAGGACCCGCGGGACACCCTCATCACAAACCTGCTGGCCACACTGCAGGCTGTGATGCAATTCCTTCCTGAGGAGCACCCGCTGCGAGCCACCTGCCTCCAGGCGATCGGCACGCGGTCCGGTGCCCCCGGGAGCGAGTAGACTCGCCCCTACTCGTCGGCACATCCTCCCAAGGAATCCCGACATCGTCGGCTACGGCAGACCACAACCTCGGCTACGGAATTCAACCGCTGCAGCCTCAGCTCCACGCCAACCTTGCCGCGCCCGCGCCTGCTGCGCTTTGACCCCTTTCCTCTTTTTCTCTTTCTTCTCTCCTTTTTCTCCCACTTCCCCCTACCCCTACAAGGCGCTTAGCCGTGCTCCCTCAAGGGTTGCAGAAATTAGCGTCTTTTTCCTTTTCCCCTAGAACCACTACAACAGCCAGTAGACGAAAAAGAGCGGTCGAGAAAAGAAGTGACGACGGCCGCTCTGACGGATTCCTTGTGATATGTTTGGAGGTGCCTTTTGTGCCCGTGTAAATATTGTAAATAAACCCAGTGTACCCTTTATCGAACTGTGCCTTCCTAGACAACGTCGTCTCACAACCGAAGGAATTCTGTACAATGTCCATGTTGAGCAAAGAAAAATTATACTTTTGACGTGGCTTGCGAGAAGCGGCACGTCAAACGACTCGTCGAACGTGGCAGTGCCTCCAGCAAAGTTATAATATGCAACAGTACACTGCAAAGTGAAGTTAAATGAAGACAAATTTATTAAATGCGAAGCATTTCTTAGCGAACCTCAGGCACTTTGGGCGTTTCTATCTACGTATCTATCTATCTATCTATCTATCTATCTATCTATCTAGCCGCCTAGGTCTGGGCGCTCTCCTGGTTGTCACCGGAACTTCTAATATACCAAAATTGGCTTAGCAGGGGATCAGTGTATGGTGAATGCGATTCACTGGTCATGACATGAATAACGCAAAATACCTGTCGCGTACGTCATGAAACCTTTTCCCTCAGTCACGTGTGGCCCATACCCGCATACCAGAGTTTAAGTTGTGCGGGTATGTGCCACAGGTGATACAAAGTCTCAACCAACAGAGTAAACGCGAACACACACATTTACACGCAAGGAAAGTGGTAATGATAATAATTGTTGGGGCTTTAATTTTGACCATCTGGTGTTCTTTTAACGTGCACCGAGATCGCACAGTACACAGGCATCTAGCATTTTGCATTCATCGCAATGCGACCGCCGCGGCCGGTATCGAGCCCATGACCTTCGGGTCAGCAGCCGAGCACCGTAACGCTACACCACCGTGGCGGACACAAGGAAAGTGAGGAAGCTGAAGACAGAACAACCCTTGAAGACGCTCAACTACCATGCACTCGTTCACGTGGTCCGCAACGTGGACCACGTCGATTACGCAAGAACCGGGGTCAATGCTTCCTACAGTAAATTTGTCGAGCACCACATATCAGCTTACCGCGTCTGGTGATAGTAACACCCGTGTTGCTTTTGGCATCGTTGCGACTTTCAGCATATGAGTGTGTTTATACCACTTCCAAATTTCTCTAGTGTCATTCCGTAACGTTTCGCTCGACATGAAAAATTATGCCACAGTCACCATCCCTCGCATGCTTCGCATAACATCGATTCCCACGGTACGTGGGATCTGCCAATTTTTATGCAGGAGGTTCACTTCATCAAAAGCTCAATGTACCTTGCTCTTTGTTAGCCACTAGTAGATACAACTAGCAGAAACAAGAGGTGTACACAATTGTGTACATAGCGTCTCAAAGGGTTAAACACAAAAATTTCTTACGGAACCAAAAGGCACTTTGACCATTTCTATCTATCAAGCTGAGAAAGTCTGGGCGCTCTCATGGTCGCCTCCTTGATATATATAAAAATTGGCATATAAAGGCACAAGTGTATACAAACATGACAGACAGGAATTGACATGAATAACATGACATGCCTGCTGTGTACCTCATGAAACCCTTTTTCCCCCATCACGTGCAATGCATACCCACGTACCACAGCCTGTGGTATGTGCCACACATGATTCAGTCTATATCAACGTAGGAGCAGCTAAAATAGACATTGAAAACTTTACAAGACAGTTTGCGTGGGTAAAACAGAGAAAGACATACCATTTGTTATAGTTTGCAATTTTATTTTAGCAGACAAACGCTGAGAAATGTGCTGCAATGACCCTTGGCCAGCTAACACGCAGCATAGATTGTAAATTCCCAGCCGTGATTAAACTTTGGAATGCGTTATCAAGCTTTGTGGTAAATGCAAGTGATGTTTGTCGATTTGAAAAATCATTAGACATGTATTTAAATGATTAAGCTGCCACTTGATGTATTTATTTAGTTCGTATTTCTTTTTACCCTCCCTGTAAGAACCCTCAACAAGGAGTTGACAGTATTAACAAATAAAAAAAATAAAGTATTAAATCAGTGGCTGACTAACATCAGTTGTGGTGGTAGTGCTTGTCTAATGTCAATTGTGGCTGCAGTGTTGGCTATGTGCTTCATAACAATGCAATAAACGTAACATGCATAGACCTATGACACAGCAAGCTGCAGTCTAGTATTGCTCATACCTACAGGAATTCGCCAACATGTGCTGCTTACACTTCACCGCCATGTGTAATGTGAATGCCAACGTAATGTTGGACCATAAGCTACCCTTAACATGCCAGTGTAGTCAACGTGCCGAGAAAGCCAACGATATGTATACAATAACCGAATTTACACATTTAAATTGATCAAAGACTTGGCTCAAAGCCATAAAATGCAACATGGCCAGCAAATTACTCACTGCTTCACATGAGATCGATTCCCACAATGCACGAGATCTGCTGGATTTTTTTACTACAGCAGATCTATGTACATATAACAAATGCTTCACAAAAGTTTGCTGTAGTATGCAAGTTTCACTCAAGGAAATACACTTTTAGTAAGAGGGCACCCCTGGCACTATGCTCATGAGCCAGGACAAGTGGCCATGTTCAGGTTAATAATAATAATAATATCTGGGGTTTAACGTCCCAAAACCACGGTATGATTATGAGAGACGCCGTAGTAGAGGGCTCCAGAAATTTCGACCACCTGGGGTTCTTTAATGTGCACCTAAATCTAAGCACACCGGCCTCAAACATTTTCGCCTCCATTGAAAATGCAGCCGCCGCAGCTGGGATTTGATCCCGCGACCTTCGTGTCAGCAGTCAAGCGCCATAACCACTAGACCACCGTGCCGGGGCGGCCATGTTCAGGTTGGCCTAGCAAATGATGCAGTCTATGACAGCTAATGTGGCAGTCCACACATTTCGCTAGTGACACTGAATTTTATTGTCAGTGCTTCACCAAAGAAGGGTAAAGTGTGGTGTTGCCTTGTAGCGTTACCAGCAAGTATGCAGTGATGAGAGCTCAAGTGATAAACATTAGAAAATTTGTGCAAATAAACACATGCTGCAAGTGGGCACCATGTGTCACTACAATTGCAGAAGTGCTAGACCTTGCAGGTGTGCTGCAGAGAGTTAAAAGCAAGCATATTGCTGTATCACTCATTTATCCCGCCCCATGCTGTCAATGAGTAGTTCAAATCACTTATTTCATAGCAATAGTGAGCCAAAATACAATTTACAATGCAATAGCGAGACAGTTGAACTTACACACTGGAACTTATGGACCCGAGACACTGCAATGGCTTCTTCCATGGACCAACAAACCTCTAAACATGACTGCTTCTACACCAGAGCCTTTTGCAAATCAAAACTGACGAAAAGGCCACTGTCAGATGACATAGTTATGGAAGGTGTGTATACATTTCATATATCTACTGCCAAGGTAGATACTAATATTAGTGGACTATTAGCAGAATATTAGTCGAATTAATATTAGTGGATAAATCCAGTTGTTACATCTGAGTTGTACTTCATAACAGCAGAGGGCTAAGCACAAATTTTGATGTGAAGCTCTGCAGTGTGCATACAAAGCCTGGAAATGACTGTTACATGGTCAACACTCGCAGCAGAATGCCGCAGGCACTGGACTAGTCTTGAGACTGCATGAATTCATTATATTTACAGAAGCTTTCTTTTTAACCATGATGCTGCATTCACCCTAGAGTCCCAAGCAGGCAGAAGTGACAAAACTGACGAGAAATCAACTTGCTTTGCCGCCTAAGCGGCAGAAGACCAGGCAGCGAGCTCTAATGGCCTCGAACCAATTTCTTCGCCAATATGAAAGAGAAGCGTTTTTACGCTCTATTGAAATCTGTACTTTGGGCACACTAGCATGTAAACATTCAAAATGGCAGCCAAAGATTCAGTGGTGACTCTCATAGGCACAATCACAAACTACCTCGTGCTGCATGGCAAAATTTACAGCCTCTACGAGGATGCACTCCTCAAGAGCCAGGTTTAGATTAAAATTGCGGAGGATATGAGAATCGGAAGGTGTTTGGCGTTTGGCATGTCCCAACATATCTAGCCTTTGCAGAGGCCGTTAAATCCACTGCGACGGCTACTATACTCGGCGACAACTTATCTTGACAGTGGAGCGAAGGCTACGGAGGCGGGTCTTCCGCACATTCGTGTTGATCCGCAAGTAGTGCGGCAGCTTGCGGCTGATTTCGGTTTTGCTCGCTCTCAGTTTAGAAAAAACATATACACGAAAAATGCGAACGGGGTGACATTTAGATTGTTCAGTGTACATTTTCGTGTCGTAATACGAGTATATTTTTCTTGGAGAGCTAAAGAGCACGTTTGCGGCCGCACACTGGCCCACTACGTCACGGACGCCATGTTTACTTGGAAAACGGGCATGCCGAAAAGGTGGTGCTGTCTAAGAAATGGAAAGAAAAGGAAAGGATTCTTGCAAAGTGAACAATAACTGTATTTTACCTACGACTTCCCGCAACTGTTTGAGTCTCATAATAAATAAAGCAGCATTTATTTCAGCAAGGCAAATCAGAGAATTATCAGTAAACTATAGTACTATTTTCTGGTGCGGTAGTAGGCATGCGCTTTGGTTCTGTAGCTTCCACAGTGCTGTCAAGAAAAGTTGTCGCTGAGTATAGAGTGTCCACTTTTAGCTTCTGCCAGTGCACCTCAGGAAAACAATACCTTGACAAGGTGAAAACTATTTCTTTTCCATGTCCCGCATGCATAACTAAAAATCAGTATGCAATAAAAGGTATCAAAAAAGGGCATTTCCTGCATCTGATGACCGAACAGAAGCTGGAAGTGGCGAGAGGGGTGCGGCAGCAGCAGAACAAATGCAAACATCTTGAAATAGAGTATAAAATCATTTCCACCTGCTCTGCCTTTCTCACTTTCCTGCCACATCACTAGTGTAACACTTTTGTAAACTTGAGTACCAATTTATCATTTTAGCTTGATTTAGCATCTTCCGTTGGTTCAATGTACTTCGAAATCCAGAAGTGCCACTTAAGCAGTGCTAATAGACTTCAAAAACTTTCTCAATGTAACAAATGACTTGGGGACATTTTATTGTTTTCAATAACCAAATGCATTCAGATAACGACTGCATAAAGCACTATCATTGTCACAAGCACCTCTCTCTAAAGCTACACGTGCACCACAGGTGTATTGTAGTGTAAGGAAGCAGCTTGTAATTTAAGACCTTTGCTAGGAGCAAAATTGCAACATTATACATAAAGAACAAGTGCAAGAGAACTTCAGAATTCTTTGGCAACAAGGGAATGACAAGTTGCCATGAAAGTTGCAGGGAGGAGCAACTTTGCACTGTCATCCACTCGAAAGACTCAAGTTGAAAAAATGTCAAGATCAAACTTGCAACACAACCTTACAAATTTATTAGGAAAAAAAATGCAATTATGGCAAGAATAAAGCAAAATGTCCTTTTTAAAAATCATTGCAGTAAAACCTCTCAAAAACCAGATCTTAGCACTGAACTTCAACCACAAACCTTAGAGTAATTGTAGGAATTTTTAAACTATCTTAATATTTTATCTTTTAGTTGTTTATAGAATAGAAGACTAATTGTTAGCATTGAACTCAGAACACAACCTTACAAACTTATGGCAAAAATGTGATTTCTTTAAGCATTGTGTTATTTTCATCAATCCAACAAAAAATCTAAGCACTAAGCATATAAAGTAAATGGCAAGAATGCAACTCTTTTAAACAATGTGTCATCTTTAATAATATCAATAAAATCCTTGAAAAAAGTTTAAAACAAACAGTCCTGCAGTAAAGCATAACACAGACACACACTTATACACACGCACCGTAATGCTGCCAAGATTCTCAACAAGATGCATGTGACCTGAAATTGTTCAGTTCAACGCTGAGATTTAGTATCTTTCGTCCGAGAAATGCGTTGTATTTCTTCAAGTAGCGGATCATGTCTGACTGCTTCTCCAAGACATCTTCAAAATAGGTGTCATCCCTGCAAACAGGTGACATTAACTTTTACTGCAACGTTATCAATCAAGAATTGCAAACGTGTACTACAAATGAGCACAGCAGTTAATAAAAGTAGAACCACTTACACATCCGTACACAAAGACAGGCGCTTGCCTAGACCAGATGCAAACTTACATTAAAGCTCACTATATACTAATGAAAAATAATGATTAGTACTACTATACTTCAGGAAAGGAGCGAAGTGCAGTATCACATCACTGTTGATTGCTTCTGCAAAGCTATATGCGAGTTTAATATTTTTTTACAGGTGTCTTGAGATAAGTGCACCTACCAGCAATCTAAAAATGATACCGTATTCTTTGGATGGCAACTAGTGGTGCAAAAAGTCAGTAGCCGAGCACACTTGCAAAATATCTTGCTCTCTGCCCAGCAACAATGGCAACCACGGCACAGCCATTCAGAACAGAAGCTGCAGTAGTAGTAGCTCAACAGAGTTCAGTGAGAGTAATTTCAAACTTGAATGTGCAGTCTTGAATTTAGAAGACTTTCTTAACATGTGAGAGTACATCTTAGCGTACTCTCCCCCATTTGTGAACACTGTCCTGTTTACTCACATGCTAACAGTGTTGGGTAGCTATGGCTAACAGCGATTTTGCGTTGGCTAAATCACAGCTAGTGCACCCATATGTTGGCTAAGTGAGGACTAATGCTGCCTAATGTGGTCTATCAACTGTTATAAAGGCAACATTATTTTCATTCGGTTTCAATTCATTGATGCTCTAGTAAATATCTGAAAATAAAAGCAGAGCGCAAGAAAGACAGGACACAAGCGACAAGAAGACCGGACAGACGCTCACTACCAACTGATTTTATTACCAAAGAATTGGGGGAAAAAAGTCACAGTTTCGCCGCAAAGCCAAAGCAATGAATGTGATAACAACAAATTACAAAGTCGGTCATAATGGTATTTAGCGCAAACACTAGACAACAGACTAAGGGGGGGACACAGACGCTCCTTTGTCTGTTGTCTAGTGTTTGCGCTAAATACCATTATGACTGACTTGTTCCAACTCGCCCAACAAGCAACGTTGTTGTTACAAACTCACAAGAACACCAAGCAGCTCGATACTTGCAGTACACCCATCAATCGGAAACGACTCACGAAAAGAACACGCACAGGATGACTACAAGCTAAGAACGGTAACATCTCGACACTTGCAGCGCGCTGTGCTGCTCAAACACAACGAAGGACGCTTGAAATGAACGCACAGGTATACACAGGACAAGCACGAACTAACAACTGTCCCAGTTACTTATATGTGTTTGAGTGGTGCGTTACAACCCAACGTTCTTAGATATTTCTTGTTTTCTCCGCGTCTTCTGCCGCACGGTGGCGTTCGACGCACTGTTTACCCGGCGTTCCACATTGCATGTGTGTACAGAAATGGGCCACTTTTTAGTGCGCATCTCAATGGCAGTTTTCAAAGAGAAGCAAAATCTATTACTGATTTAAAGCGCACCCTGCGGGCAATCTCGCGGGCGGTACTGCACACGCGGAAGCACCTCCGAGGTGCACACCGCCAGCGTTAAATGATGTATATAAATAGCTCACCGTTATAATTCCGCAAAACCGGTGGCGCGTGGCCGAGTTGTTTAAAGTGGCGCGCTGAGGAGCGAGGGGTTGCAGTTTCGAATCCTGGTGGCGCACTTAGGAATTTTTTTCTTCTGATTTATTTTTTTTTTTTGTTGGTTTTATATATATACAGTCAACTGCCGATTTTTCGGACTCCCTAGGGACCGCGAAATCGTCCGAAAAATCGGGCAGTCCGAAAAAACATGCTTTTTTATTCTGCTCAAGTGGTCAAATTGCCATAGCCACGTCCGAAATAGCTTTAATGCCTCCCAGTACAATTATCAGGCATTTTGGTGCGCGCCCAGGCTCTCGCAAGTACATTCGGTACCTGCCGCGAACCCCGCTTAACTACGTACGTGCCAACCGTCACTTTTGCATCTCGTGATGAGCGCCGCTGATAACAGCAAAGCGCGGAATAGATTACGGCAATCTCGCATGAAGCGTTTGTAAACGATGACGCGGAACACAAAGACTGGCGGCGATGCGCACACACATCGCCGAATAGCCGCCAATACGCAGCATTTGCTGCCGTGTCAAGCCGATCGTTTCTAGTTGTGTGCAGCACATCGCCAACTAAGCTGACGCAGTGTGCTGCAGGGGCGTAGCCAGAAATTTTTTTCGGGAGGGGGGGGGGGGGGTAGGTTCAACCATACTTTTTGTATGTTCGTGCCTGCGTTTGTATGTGAGCGTGTATATATACGCAAGCAAAATTGAAAAATTTCGGGGGGGGTTGAACCCCCCCCCCAACCCCCCCCTTGGCTACGCCCCTGGTGTGCTGTATCGTACGCAGCACGCATTTATCATGAAAGGGTTCGTGATGCGCACTTAGTTCCTGACCGCACACGGGCGCGGCAATGGCAAGCTGGTTTCGTCCGCGAAGGCAACGCGTCTATGCGGCGCACTTAGCGGTCTCGCGCAAAGAGGCAGCAGGACTGGCGGCGCGGCGCATTTGGGTTCTCGCCTATTAAATGCGTGCAGTACGCATGCAACTGCGCTAGGCCACGTGCACTACCAAGCAGTTAACTGAAGATGCTTATCGTAAGGGTTGTCAGCGATTAAGCCGTACTGGCGCGTTTGCCAGCTGCCGCCATCACGCCTCCGTGCATTTCCGCTGCTTATCCGTAACATCGCCGCACGGCGCCGCGATAGCGGCCCCTTTGAATTTCTGGTCTGCTTCACCCCATAACGCTTTGACATTGCGGCAAAGCTGACTTTCGGACTGCGCTACTGTCGCAAACAGATCGACTCGCGAAAGCGCTGGTTCGAACCTATGAGATGATAGACGCGGCAGAGGTGGGGGCTTCAAATAATGTCTTTCGGACCTGCAATTTGGGCAGGAAGTCCGAAAAATCGGACGCGGAATAGCTTCAGCGTCCGAAATTTTGGACATTCTAATACATGACGTCTATGGGGCTGGTGACGGTGCCGCGAAAGCTTCCGAATTTTCGAGCATGTCCGGAAAATCAGGCGTCCGAAAAATCGGCAGTTGACCGTATACATATACATATACATATTTGGGGCATGACGGCGATGGCAAAAATCAGCCGAGAGTGTCCATATACTTGCTATCGCAATAAAGTATACAGAGCGTACGTCACAAGCGCGCCTGCGCACACATCGCATAGCTAATTATCACAAAACCTTGCATATTGTGGCAAAGCAGTTGAAATTCCCGCTCCCGCAAACACAGTGACGTCTGGCTGACGCAATCTGTGCCCTTCATTTTCATGTAGAACGCCTCCAACAGTTCGCAAGCAACCGTTTCTTTGCTGCATCCCAGCTCCTTCAAACCAGCAAACAAAGGCACACAGCCACACACTGCACAGTGCGCAGGAAGATGCGCACCCTTATCATTTGTTAGCATCAACTCAAGCTCACGGGCCCATTGGTTGACACACCTGCCCGTTTGGCCGATGTAAGATTTACCACAGCTCAGTGGCAATTCATATACCACCCCCACCGCACAATCCACGTAGCGCCTAGTATGCGGATTCCACAATTTGTCTTCTCTCTAACCTCACTGGGGATAAGCGCACACAGCTTCGACAGCTTGCACAGCGCTGAAAAGACGATCGGCACATTGTGCCCGTTTGCCACTTTCTTGAGGTTATGTGCTACTTTGTGGATGTAGGGGATCGCTTCAGGCCTCGTGTCGTTTTTTTCACCACAGGCCTCGTGATCCCCTACATCCACAAAGTAGTGCATAACCTCAAGAATGTGGCGAATAGGCACAATATGGCAATTGTCTTTTCAGCGCCGCGCAAGCTGTCAAAGCTGTGTACGCGTATCCCCAGTGAGCTTAAAAAGAAGACAAATTGTGGAATCAAGCATACTAGGCGCTACATGGATTGTGCGGTGGGGGTGGTATATGAATTACCACTGAGCTGTGGTAAAATTTACATCAGCCAAACGGGCAGGTGTGTCAACCAACGGGCCCGTGAGCATGAGTTGACGCTCACAAATGATAAGGGTGCACATCTTCCTGCGCGCTGTGCAGTGTGTGGCTGTGTGCCTTTGTTTGTTGGTTTGAAGGAGCTGGGATGCAGCAAAGAAACAGTTGCTTGCAAACTGTTGGAGGCGTTCTACATGAAAATGAAGGGCACAGATTGCGTCAGCCAGACGTCACTGTGTTTCACTGGAATTTCAATTGCTTTGCCGCAAAATGCAGTAGATTTTGTGATGATTAAGCTTTGCGATGTATGCGTAGGTGCGCTTGTGACCTACGCTCTGTATATTTTTCCCCAATTCTTTCGTAATAAAATCACTTGGTAGTGAGCGCCCGTCCCGTCTTCTTGTCTCTTGTGTCCAGTCTTTTTTGTGCTCTACTTTTATTTTCAGACAATGCACCAACTCACCCAGCAACGGATTCTTGTAAATATATAAATGTCACGTCAAGTTGATTCCGCCTGTAAGCTCCAATGACAGTACTTGCCTTGGGTATTAGAATTCTGAATGGAATATTTACTTTTTGTATTTATTTATTTGAACAGCTGCAGTGCCCACAGGCATTATGGCAAAGGGGGTGGGGGGAGGGGAAAAGGGAGAAGACAATGCTTGCAAATGAACTAAAAAACAAAAACAGAGCTGAGCATGAAGAGCAAGCAAAAAAACGTCAAAATAAATTGGCTGTAAAAGAGGATACGACAACTGCTCATGAAGCTCTACACCAAACATGGAGCACGAAATGACATTTCAATTCGGCATTCATTAATATGTTGTGCCTGTTGATTCCATTTGGCGACTGAGTATGGGAAAAATGAGCCAGGAAAGACGTCGGTCCGGCAGTTAATTTCTCTTATTTTCCGAGAATGATCGTGATAAAAAATCGGGGGGAAGAAACTAAGTTTCCCTGTTTACTCTATGTTGTAATACATTTTGAAGGGCATCTATATTGTATCAACAATTCTCGCGTATGATATTATCAAACAAGGCTTGCTCCATTGATGTTCAAAGTATTAACATGTGCTTGAAAAACTACGAAGGCAGCTTTCCGGAAAAATGAAAGATGCTCTAAACGGGTTTTTTTTTTAATAAAGGGAAAGAAGGAAGCAAATACATGTGCCCGCCTTACCGAAAACCCAGATCACCAACAGATGACTGCGAATGCATGAAGCTGAGAAGAAGCTCATCATGAAGAGAAGCCATCTTGTGCTTGTTCTTGTGGAAGTTCAGCGTCATCACTGCAAAGAAATTTGAAAGAAAGCTTGCACCAACAACACTTCAAGGAACACATTGCTTCTCATTGCTCAGTTTAATTCAATGAGGAACGTAAACAATATAGAACAGCTTTCAAGTTTCACCACGTGAAACAATGATGTTTCATTTTGTGCATTAGATATATTTTAAGCCCCGAAACTAGATATCTGGGAATAAACCACAGCAGTGTCACACAGATCCACAAACATCTAATGTAAATAGGAAATGCACTGTCTAGTTTGTTTCCTCATACATGTGTTTTATCTTAGTGTAACAGCACATGGCACACTACACATATTTTCTCAGTCACCTATTACATTTACCAAAAGCAAACAGCAGGAAGGTTTGTTAACCCTCTGAAGGGCAATGATGTATGTATATGGTGCAGTCGACAAGTCCCAAATGGTCAATACCTCACATTTACAAGGCCCCCCCCGTATGTTTGAAAGACACACATATTCTTTCTTGTGAAGGACAGACCAGTTGACGCAACTCACTTTTTTTTGGTGCCAAGCAAGTGCTGTCAACCTGCAGCCATACCAGGAATTTGTTTTTCTAGTGCCGCTGACCCTCAGTGTTCATTTGAAGATTTCTTTATATCGGTGTGTCAGCTACCACTCGCACATTCACATACTATGTGCTAGTGTGTGGCAGTAAGCTTTGTTTTGGCCTCGTGGTTTCTGCTTGTAGCCCTCATGACAACTCATGCCTTTCTTGTTTCTAATCTGTAAAACAGTGACCGTTGATGCTTGCTTGTTTATTGCTTACTCACACACTTACAGCTTCACTGAGCAATGGTTTTCACGGCATGAAACCAGCTGAATTTCTTTTTCATAAACTAACCATTAAAGTGACAAAACTGACACAATACATAACAAAAAGGCAGCTTAACGTTTCAGTGTCACATAGTAGGGCCTACCATCTAACTGTTAAACAAAATACAGTAAAACCTCGTTTATCCGGACCTCGTTAACTCGGAAATTCGGTTAACTCGGACTTGCGGCGCGGTCCCGGCAGAACTGTGTGTACTTCAATGGTGTTGAATGCTCGTTAATTTGGAGGGATTTAGCCGCGCACCGGTTAACTCAGACAACTCCGGAGTCGGGACTGCATGCTTTGAGTCGCACAATCTCGGTGGCTTGGAGGTTCAAGCACTCACTGCTTGCCTTAACCGACGGCGGAACCAGAGTTTTGGAGAAACCGAAACAGAACGAACGACTCCAGCAGGATATGGTCATGATGATAGTGAATGAGAGGGGGGAAGTGGCTAATTGGCGCTAGTCACCACCCGGCGGAAGCGTTTGGGCCGCCGGCACATCCAGTGTCTACGCCTATGCCTACGAGCTCGTGCATATTGCATTCTCCAGCTGTGCTTGCGCGCGTTGCCACCGCCGTCGCGCTTCATAGTGATGGCGACCGTCACCGAAGTGAAGCGGCAACAGCAGCCAGCAAATGATCTAGAAAGAAAGGTGATGATATTGAATGACGTGAAAGCAGGTGTTTCTCGACAGGAGATAGGTCTCTTCTTTCTAGTGACGTCCAGATTGTAGACTACGTCGCCGTTGCTGGTCCGCTGACTGACGATGACGTATTATCGGAAGTGCTTGAAAAGGATTAGAATCACTGTTTCGATGATGACAGTCAAGATGAGCCGACGCGACATCGCACCGTGCAGGAGGCCGCCGAAGCCCGCTGTCCTCGAGGAGTTCTGTGTCAGTTCTCACGACAGCGAGCGTGCGCACCACAACCTGATGGGGTTGAAGAAGATCGTTCTAGCACAAATTCTGACGATGAGGCAGACAAAAATAACACAGTTTTTCATGAAGTAAAGGTTTGTCTGTGCCGAGCACATTTTCCTTTTGTTTGTATGGTCCATTCGATAATCCAGAATTCGGTTAACTCAGACATTTTCGCCGGTCCTGTGAGATCCGGGTTAATGAGGTTTTACTGTATTAAATAAAGCACCACAGCAATCATCATCAATTTCCATGTTAAATATATCAGCAGGCCAGCAGTAGTCACAGCTGCTGGCTCCCATTCGCCATTTTTCTTTTGTATGGATGTACTTAGGGGAGATGTGATCGTCATTAGTGCATTCAAACTCGACACACAATGCCATAGTGACGACGATAGTGATGGGCTTTAAAGTTCCTATAATGTCATGGACGAAAAATGTTCAAAGGGCAACAACGGCAACCCAAAAATGCTGATATCTGAAGTGGATGAATTTCTGAGAGTGCGTTGGAAGGAGGCCATAAGGGCTTCGAGTGAGGCGCAATGACACTCTTTAGTAGATTGTTACTTCCACTATGAGAATTTGCAACTCATAGAAATTATGTTTGCAGAAAATCAGTGTTATGTTTGAATATGACGTTCCACAATGAATGTACAAGTATGCTTAGTCTCATTTTATTTTGCTGACTGAGTTGAAGACAGATTCACCTTATATAACAATTTTTCCAGCAAAAGCCATAAAAAGTAGGGGGTTTGTCATGTAGAAAAGGGCAACTTATATAAACGAGAAAAAAATGGTACTAATTATTTCTAAAAAAATTTAGAAACATTAAACTATGTTTTCTGTGCTGAATTTTAAGATATGATTATGAGGATTGTCGTAACAGGAGAATCTGGATCAATTTTAAGTCACTAAGGTTCTGTAATGTGAACTTAAACCCGAGTACAGTGCTCATGGATTGAAACGTGACAATTTAGGGCTAAGTAATGCATATATGTACTTTGATTCCTACATTATTCAGTTTGAGTCGTATCGTAATTTCGACTCGAACACTTACATCAGAGCCAACATTACTTTTAGCGGCCAAATGCAGTTTCCTCAAGCAGTTGCGCATACCCAATTGTTTTAAACTAAAAACTTGGTATGAGCAATATACAGTGGTACCCCGAGAGATTTTAAGGGGACCACGCAAAACAGTTAATTAATCGGGGCGTCATGTAATAAAAAAACTAAAATATTGGCAATGACACTCAGCCTTGCTCAAAAAACGGGTACAGATCACCTGAAAAGCCCCGCGGCACGAACTTGCACTTCTCCAAGGAGGGTAGATTAATGCGTCATTCTTTGGCAACGAGATGCCGCAAGCATCTGAGGTTGAGTGCATATTCGGTTATAAACAAGGATAAATAGGGGCACTTTTCAAATATCTTCAAAAATGACAGCCAAGCATTTAATTGCAGGTGTGAGCAAATCTTTATTCCTGCCTTTAATGTAATTAATATTATATTTAATCTAATATACGGCACATCTACTTTCCAACAAGGTCAGTCTGGATACTACTACCTCTTGAAAAACAAAACCGCAAGCACGTTGGCAACAGCCTCCAGTCAGAGCGGTCAGATAAAGTGTAATTGCCCTCACAAAATGGCGACGGAACACATTTTGTAGAGTTCACATACGATGATTTCATGCACAACAGACTCGTGTGTGTCATATTTGTTCCTACCGAAGTGCTATTGGTGATGTGCTGTCTTAATTACGAACGCTCATGTCAAGGGAGTCATTTTGCACGCTGAAGATAGCAACGTGGCGTCCTTTCCTTTTTGCCTGCTCGAGGCCTGCGGTCATGAGTAACGCAAACTAAGGAAGGAGATCTTAAGCTGCATGTCGACCAGGAAAAGTTTCCATGGGCTGAAAATGGGAAAATGTCTGGACCCCGAAGAGGAGCCTGCCGACGAGCTTAAACTACTCCGCGTAAATCAAGCTTGTCAAGGTAAGGGCCCTGAAACATGCATGCAATCGAGGCATATCCAGAAGTGATCTTGAAGCCAAGAAAACAGGATCACAGCAGAAAATGAACTGCCAGGAGAAGAAATTTTCAATTCTAAGAAGGCATACTGTACCTGTCTCACTCGTTTTTGTTTTTCTAATTGTCAACTCAAAGGCACGTCAGGTTTATATTGAAAAGCTAGTTACACACAGGTAGTACATCTTTATTTTAAAGGGACACTAAAGGCAAATATTAAGTCGACGTTGACTGCTGAAATAGCGGTCCAGAAACCTCGTAGTGCTGCTTTTGTGCCAAGGAAGTGCTTATTTTGAAATAAAATCACGTTTTTAGTGGTCCGCATCGCGTTAGCGCGCTTCAAATCTCCCGCCTGAAAATACGACTCTCATACGTCACTGCTGCCGTGCCCAACGTTGCCCGCTTTTACTGCGCGGCCGCCGACACTAGTAGCAGCCGAGCGGAAGTAGCGGGACCCACAGTAGCAACAACGGCGCTGCGGCAAAGACTTGCTCGGATGGGCACATTCAAAACCGTCACCAAGTTGCGGTTGGTCTTGTAATCCTCAGTACGAAAGTGCAGCGAGCACACACGCGGAGGTTTTGACTGTTTAGCACACTGGCGCAATGGCACCACTTCGAGCGTAAGGGTTCATTCCGCGGCACCCAGTGAAAAGACACACCGGTTTCCTTGCTGCAGCACTGGCGTTGTGCACCATTCGGGCATCCGGCAATATCACACGCATGCGGCATTTTGTCGAACTTTCTGTCAGAGCGACTTTCACGAGCGCGCAAAACATGCACGGCAGTACGCGATCCCGAAACTACCACTGAGACGGGCGAGGCACAGTTCGGCGAAAACGGAACCTTTGAACCATGTTTGAACCACGCGCGCCGTTCCCCATGGCAACGCCACGGAGGTTTTGTTTTCCATGACTCAATCGGAAACGAACAAACAGCATTTTATTACGTCTTTTGTTGCTCGGAATGTTCTTTTTTTACTGCTGCTAGTTTGATTACTAGTGATTTATTGTAGGCCGACTTCCCTACGTCATCGGGATCACTTCGAAAATGTCCCACTCGTGGCGCTCACCATGTGATACATTTAGCTTAATTTCTCGGTAAGTAGGGCACTGCTGTTGATAATATTGCCGTTTTAGAAGTTGTCATACATTGGGCTTTCACTCTGATATAAATTGTTATTTGCCTTTAGTGTCCCTTTAAAGCAGCGTAAATTCTTTGCGTGTTAGATTCAAATAAAAAGGGAAAGGTAATTTTTTTGGATCGGATGGTTACAGAGTTGCCGTACGATGCGGGTGTGGCGTAAAATAGAATACACTCAAACCTCTATATAACAGTCACATCTGCCACGAAAATAACTTCGTTATATCCGAAAATTCGTTATAAACGTTTATTTGTAGCACTGTATCTATGACAACACTATTTTTCATTTACTTCATTATAACCGATAATTTGTTAGATCCGTGTTCGTTATATCGAGGTTTGAGTGTAGTATAACCGAGGTTTTTAAATACGTTATTTATATGGGGGTTTTGCAGGGACCGAAAACATTGGTCGTGAAATACGGGTCATCGCATAACCGGGGGACATACAATGAAGGTTCCACTGTATATTGGCATTCTCGCATTCCACCCTCTTCGAAATGCGGCAGTTGTGGCCAGGCAACGAACCCACAATGTTGTGCTTAGCAGTTCAATGCTACACCAGCTAAGCCACGAAAGCAAGTATTCTAGGAAAAGACACAACACACAAACTGGCCCATCATGACTCACGACTGATCAAGAGTGGGCAAATGAGGGAAGCCTTAGGACAGACTTAGGTAATTTTCAATGTATGCCAACTGCATGCTTGAGGAGGGCATCTGCATTGCATTGTGCCCCATTGCAATCCGGGTGCTGCAGGTGCACAATATATTGTGCTATGTTGAGCAATGCATGGCCAATAAGCTAGCACACCAGGTGAAACTAGAGTTAATGTTTCCACAAGGAAATGGGTCTTTAGTGCCATGATTGAACCACGTCCCCTAGTTGATATACAGTGGCTAGAAAGGGTTAACATTTCTTTTGTGGTGCAAGGCAGAATATTTACAAGACAGCCTCACCAAAGTACTTGACCAGAAAAGGCAAGGCCAGGAGCGTCTCAAGTGCGACGAGAATTTGGATGTAGTGGACAGGCTTCAGAGGAGAACCGGGACAAGCACCCCGATCGTGGCAGTAGTTGTCAACAAGCACGGACAATAAGAGGAGCATTGTGCTTCCTGAAATAAGAAAGAGAAATGGCAACACACCCCATTTGCAGTGATTGCCTATAGTATCAGGCGCACTCGCATCACATTGAATCACTGTTCTAAATACTCAGGGTTGAGAAACCCAAGTTATGTCAACAAGCACGGACAATAAGAGGAGCATTGTGCTTCCTGAAATAAGAAAGAGAAATAGCAACACACCCCATTTGCAGCGATTGCCTATAGTATCAGGCACACTCGCATCACATTGAATCACTGTTCTAAATACTCAGGGTTTAGAAACCTAAGTTATGTGGTTTAACATTCGCACCTAGAAGCTAACAATTTCTTTTATCAGAACCAACATTGGTTCAGAAAAGGATTTTCATGTGACACTCAACTAACAGAATTCACCAATGATTTGTTCATGGACATGGATAAGTACCTTGACATTGACTGCATATTCGTCAATTTCTCTAAGGCTTCTGATCATGTTCCGCATCGTCGTCTAATATCTAAACTGTCGTCACTAAATCTAGATTCCTTAACTTTATCCTGGCTCAGACACTTTCTTTCATTCCGTAAGCAGTATACCGTTACTAATTCTTTCTCATCTCTAACTGATGTAACTCGGGTTCCCCCAGGGTAGTGTTTTGGGTCCCTTGTTATTTTTAATTTACATTAATGATCTACCATTGCATATCTCCTCCAATATACGACTCTTCGCAGACGACTGCGTAATCTATCACAAGATAACTTCATCATCAGATCATCTCGCTCTTCAAGAAGACCTAGATGTCATCACTAATTGGTGCTCACGCTGGCAAATGGCACTTAATACCGATAAGTGTAAGCGTAAGCTAATGACCTTCACCCGCAAGAAATCCTTTTCACTCTTTAACTATACTCTTAATAACTGTCATGTAACACGCACATCAACTTACAAATACCTTGGTGCGCATCTTTAAGCCACACTATCATGAACCACACATCTAGAGAAAATTTCAGCACAGGCATCCTGCGCTCTCAGCTACCTTAAACGTTACCTTAACGACGCTCCAACACCGACCAAATCACTTGCATATCTAGCATTCGCTCGTCCTCAACTTGAATTTGCCTCATCAATACGGTCACCTCATCAGGCCTACCTCAACAATGCCCTTGAACACGTTCAAAACCGCACCGCGCGCTTCATTGTTAAAAATTACCGCCAACATTCCAGCATCACTCACATTAAATTTTCGCTGTCATTGCCTTCCTTAGATTCCCGCCGAAAGGTCGTTTTGATCTGCTTATTTCACAAAATACCATCAGGTAAGCACGTAACCACCCTCCCTCTTTCCCAACCGACGTGAACATCCTGCCGTTTGCACAATAACCATTCCTTCAAACGCATTTTTGGACACACTAATGCATTCAACTCATCAGCATTGCCAGTAGCACTTGAATAACGTTGTCAACATTCATGACCCTATATTGTTCCGTCACGAAGTAACCACCATTTTTTCATGACTAGTGGCTTCTACCTTCCATTAAATCACATACATGCTCTTTGCTAACTATTCTATACACCAGAGCACGCCTGTCTCGCGCCCAGGCTGCTGGCGAGCCGAGCGGATACTCTCACACCCAGACGCCAGGCTGGCCGGACTGCCAAGGCGCGCGCGGGTTATTGCACCAAGTGAACAGGGCAAGCTGCAGTTCTGAGGCTTTAAAGTGCAAAAAAGTACCCGTTCACGGCGCTTCAGCGTATAAGAGCTTGTCTGGGCACTACTGCGTCATCTTTCGATGCCAAAACAAGCAGCGCAACAGGAGGATATTACATAGCATTGTCTGCGGCGATCACAACGCACCACAGGAATAGCGCCGGCGCAGTGTTTTGAGCTTCACTGCGAATGGATAACTGTGATTCAAGCAGAAAAACTAAGAGCCGAGTGAAAATGCGCGAGTAAGTGCACTAACTTCATGTATTCTGCAGTGTGATGCCCATCTATTTCATTTTACGAACCTAATTTGTGTGACACGCAGCTGGATTGAAGGCAGGCGCGAGCTTTGTGGGGGTGCACTTCATACCCTTAAGCGTTTCCTTTGACGAAAATGTAGTGCAAGGTAGTGCTTTAAAGCACAAGCAATCAGCATGCTTTGCCACTTTCAACGTAGTATCAAGCTTTAGTGCTTTTGATGCCATCCACGCCTTCACGGTTAGAAGCTTTCGCCTTTAAAAGGTAGTAAATGGTACGGTGTTCCTCAACAGCTGGCCAGAATTTCGTGCTTTCACTTCAGTGTTTGGTGTTCCCAAATTTATTTGGACCCGGGGCATCCAGCTGCACATAATACATATAGTGGCACGTAAGTAAACAGTACTTGCGCCAGTGTCCTTTCCGTCGCAGGTGTAGCGCTAGCTCAAGCAGCTAAATTTTTAGCATATTTACACAGCACACATTTAATAAGAGACAGCTGGATTCCGCCCATTTCAATATCGGCTTAACTAAGAGTGGCATAGTTTCGCGTGTAAACCATCATCGTTACAGAATTAAAATTGCGCAGATAGCTTCCAAACGGGATCGATGAATGTCACTGCAGGTGATATACTCTCTGACAGCATGCTTTTGTGAGCAAGACGCATTATTGTAAGAGCGCTGGTGGAACAAAAATTACATTATGCGAAACTATGTGCAAAGTGTACTCTAATTATTGCACGACGCATGTTAAAATGACGAGTTTTCACAAAACATTGTGCGCAAATTGTAATATGCGGCAACAAAGCATCGTTTCACTCTTTCGCAAGTTGCATTGCAATTACGACTCACGCGTACTACAGTGGGGACGTTTTATTTACAAATGTAACAGCGTATACGTACCTGACAAGGTTGCTTCCGCAGCCTGCTCAGCACATATATATAGCGTATACATTGTGGACTTGCATGGGCAAGGTGTTCTTGAGGTTCTAATAAAAACGGCGAAAATGTCCTGGCTAGAAAAAACGTGAAACACGCTCTCCGACGGGCTGAGTTTCAGGAGTTCAATGTTTGCTCTGTGTAGCGTCTGCTGGCATGGCAGCCCGGGCATGTTGTTTCGTAGCATGTACGATAGATGGCGCGACGCGCGATGCCAATATGGCGCTACGCATGAAATTCGCTGTGTTCTGGTCTATAATTTGTTGTAGTGAAGTGATGTACCTTTACAAATTAGTATCTCTGCATTCTGTTTATTAGTTGTATGTCACGTTTGCTCTCGCTAACACTTGTATAACATTATTTCATAGTTTTATGTACCATAACATGTATATTCGCATTTTAATGCTTCCCCTTATGTGGAACATCCCGAAACTGCACAGTAAGTCATAAAGGCCCCATACTCAAGTGCTCTACATTAATTTTGACAGACTGAGGTTCTTTAAAGGGTCTTGAAAACACCTCTGACATTTTGAACCCGATTTTAAATAAAAATGCACACAGTGTACACAATGCCATGACAATCATCTCTAGTTAACGTGATGTCTCTAGGCACCAAACGAAAGCCAAAGAACTTCTTTTTCATCACCAAGCTCAGTTCTGCACTCCTGTGGTCTCCTTTTCCCACACTGTCATGGCAGAGGGTTCCGACAGCTGTCATTGTCAACTGACAAGGGCCAAGAACATAGCAATGACACTAGACGTCTGTTTCGAAAAGCAAGGGGGTCGTCATCATCACACGTTACACTTGTTAGGGTTATGACAGAGGCTGTCTGTACATGATGCATGTAGCTATGCACAGCAGTAGTTCTAGAAAATACAATGTTGTTTTAAGAATAATGGTCCTCTACAGACATCTGGCTCACCAACTCACTGGAACAGAAGGCCCCAGAAAATTAAAGGGACACTAAAGAGAAACAATGAATTGGTTTAGATTGATAGTGTGCTCGGAGAAATTTAGTGCAGTTGTGAAGAAAACCAAGTTCAAAGTTTCATTTTTAAATTTCCCGCCCAACTTTGTCATTCGTGACGTAAAAGATTTCAAAGAGCATTTAACGTATTTTGGCGCCACTGGCTCGACAAAATTTACACAAACTTGTTATGTCAAGTCTCTGGCCCCCTCAGAGGACAATGTACTTCGATTTAACCGATTAGGAACTACGTAGGCCCAAGCAGGTGCCGTAAAAGATATGTGACGTCATGGCAAATGGTGCGGGAATTCCAAGATGGCGTCGCCACCTGTATTTTCTTTTTGCGCGTTTTCTCGCTTATTAAGCGTCTTCTTGCAGCAAGCGTAGTGTTTTTGGTATCGTGGAAGAGTACTTTACTAATGTGAGAAAAATCGTTTTGCCCTTTAGTGTCCCTGTAAAGTTTACTAGCCGGGCGACTATTAGATGTCACGGCTGCAGTGCTCAAGCTTGTCTGCTAGTGATATTCTTTGAAGTCGCCTCTTTTTCACTGGCAAAATCGAAGCACAGTACCCACAAGGGCCAGCAGTGTCAATTGACTTGAAGACCACTCACTGAACGTACTTTCAGCATTTCCTCCAGTGTTGCCAAGTGTTTGTTTTCTTTTTAGGTACAAGTTCCAAGAATCAAAATTAAATTACGGTTGAACCTCCAAAAAAATGGAGGTTGAACCTCCAGTAACGTTGGGGAAAGTTGCTAATGCTACAGCAACTCTGGCATCGTTCAAGTGGTTAGCAGTGTTGGAACACTTGCCAGTCGAACAAGGTTCAAATCTACTGAAATTAACAAATGGTCTTACATACGAGAAGGAGAGAGTTGACAAAGGAATGCACCAGGCCCCATTACCCCCACATGACAAACACATCACAGAAGATGCAGTTCAGTAAAAATTCTCAGGTCTTACGTGCCGAAAGCGTGACACGATTATGAAACACACCATAGTGGGGGACTAAAGTTAACACTCAATCTAAAAAAGCCCAACTTTACAAATTTCCCAATCTAAAGAAGAAATTTCCATTCCCCGGCAGGTACCCATAGGGTTCAATGTTGTTACGAACTTCAATTAACAAAGCTTTCATGGCACTGAACTTGATTTAACTAAGCTTTTCCGGAAATAAATGAGTGAAAATGAAGTGATTTCTTTCCATTTTTACACTGACGGTTTTTCTTCAGACGTGCGCTGTAACGCTGTTGCGATAAAACATCTAGCCGCCCTAGTCACGACTGCAGCTTTATTTTGACAAGGCTGCACGCTGCACCCATGCAAGGAACAACAGACTTAACAGTCAGTAGCGCTTTTACATATCAAATGGCGGCGGTAGTGGTTTGCTGTTCCTGCAAATACTCGCACAGGAACACAGTGGTTGCTTTCGTATTTTTTGGTTCATGCAACAGATGGCACTGATAATGTCCACGCAGCTTTCTTGCTCCGCCTGCTTGCACATTAAATGCATTCCTTCTCCCCGTCTTAGCATATCAGCAGCTTGCCAGCCTACCTCGCGTGTATCGCCCGGACATGGGATGCTTCATGCTCGGGTTACCTTGGGGGGAATATCACACGTGCACATGTGTATTAGTGGCAAATAAAATGCCATGGTGGCTTTCGGGTGACACTACGTTACAATTTATATTTCGAAGGACTGAAAAATCTATTCCTAGATTTTAGAAACTTCCCGATTTAATGAAATAATTAGAGCGTGCTCATCACTTCATTGAATTGAGTTTCAACAGTATGTATCAGTTTCAACCACTTGGGATTCTTTAACATGCAGCTAAATCAAAGTACACAGGTGTGCTTGCATTTTGCCCCATCAAAATGTGGCAGCTGTGGCCAGCCATCAAAGATGCATCCTCACACTAAGCAATGCAGCTGGGTAATTGAAAATACTATTGATGACTAATCATCAATGGTTGCTGCCAGAATTCTCTGTTGTTATTTAAAAGGGTTGTGCTAAGCACCTTCAAAATCTTTTGTACAGCATCCTAACATAATCTGAAGGTGCACGACTAATGCAAGACTACTGTGTAGGGCATGGATTAACCTCACGTGTACGTACCTGCTGAAACAATGTACACGTTTGCTCGGCGAAGGCGCCTGGTCAGCTGGTAGTAGTATATGTATCCACTACAGTGAAGAATGTTGTGTTGGTGGCGCAAGTAGCAGTCTAGCAGCATCATGACCGCCCACAGGCAGACGTGTGCATACAAGACAACCGAGTAGGCATCAGTGGGGGAACGGCTATTTTCACTGGATAGAAGGGGCAACAAGAAGCTCAATGCAGCCACGGCAACCTGAATGAAAAGAAAAAGAATGTGATGCATGAGTGAACATACTCCCTCCCATGTGAATTCACCCGAATGTGCAACCTTTACAGAAATATCACGGTTGACCTCTTTAATTTTGCCTTCAGTAAACATTTATGTATGTGGTCTTCTATTGACTGACACATAGTGTTCACTAAGCAATGTGTGAACTTGGGCCAATCGGCAGCTTACGATGACAAATATAAACCACAATTAAAGGACAGGGAAAGAAAAAGAAGAGAGATCAGTGCTCAGCTTACATTCTTTTTCTGCTGGTTACAAATCAAAATTACATTTCTCGGGTTTTATGAGCCACAACTAGAATTTCATTATCAAGGCCCATAGTAAGGGACTCAATTTTAACTGTCAAGAGTTTTTTAATGGGCGTACGGCAAGCCACAACATAGCAGTACAATATCGCTCACAAGCGGAGAACATTGAGTGCCAGCATAGTTTGTTCCTTCCCTAACAATCAGTACACTTAAAGATATGCACACAGACAGCAGACCAGGTAACAGTGCTGATAAGGAAACTTGCAAAAGTGGAAGTTTCCTTATCACAAAGAAATGCAAGAGGGCAGCATAGCAAATCATTAAACATTGAGGTAGTCTATTTTTAATGTATGTGTTAATTAATAAGCAAGAAAAACTGTACCAAAGCAAAGCATATAAAAAGTAACATGCATAAAAAAATGCAGCACACATGTGAAGTGGTTCATGTTTAATTTAGGGAAGTACAATTACTGACTTCAGTGATTAGTGTTTAGCAATAGCAAACAAGCCTCTTTGTATGTGAATAGGCAGGAAGATTATTAATACATTTAGCAATGAGATATGAAATTCTTAAGCAACTATTAGCTGCAGCAACATTTTACCACTTCCTCACTGAACAAACCATCTTCGTGTGTTATTTTAAAAAAAAGCATAGTATACACAATATTAAGCACAATGTACTATCGTGAGCAATATGAGCTCGAACGCGCGAGCGCGTGGCGAATAGCCTCGAACCCTACATTGGCCGATTCACAGCGGCCACTGTCGGAAACAAAGTGGAAAGGGCGTCGCGCTTCCGCTAACTGTTGACACTCCCGCCTCGATATCGTTGCTGCAAAAACGGCAGCTTATAGCGTGTCACTGACCGCTAGCGGTGATATGAATTAACACCAACGTGCACAGCCACACCCAATGACCCATCCGGCTATGTATACCTGCTGAGATATCGGTGGTGACGTAGCCTGTCGTGATGCACAGGCCATGCTTGTATTATATCTAGGTGTTGGCTGAGCACTTTGATACGCCTCTTTTATTTATTATTGTTTTTCGTGCAATTTTTTTCTGCGTTTTCATTTATAGCGGCCGATGGCACGCTGTCAGCTGCCGTTTCGCAGCAACGCTATCGAAGCGGGTGTGCGAAAAGTCAGCGGAAGAGCGCCCCTCCTTTGCCCTCCGGTTTCGGCAGCGCCATCCACGTATCACGCTATCTCGGTTTTGAGGTTATTCGCCACACGCTCGCGTGTTCGAGCTCATATTGCTCACGATAGTACAACAGCTTCAGGCACACAGTGCATGTATGGGTATGTGTAAGACTGCACTTACGAGACTGAGACCCTGAAAAGCAATAGCCACCGAGCTTGTAACAATCCTGAAAGGTGGCTCAAGTTCAGGTGCTGAGACCGGGTTCACGAGGGGTGTTGCATCCTTGTACATGAAGTTCACACTGTCTGCCATGGAGGCCTGCAAAAGGGGGCAAACCATCCACTTGATTGGCAGCAAATCAAATGCAGACATGTAGCAGTAACACGACCCTCGAGCCTTTGATTGTGTCTCCCAGCTTTCTGCACATTTCGCACTACGATGATCGTAAACCAAGTTTCGGCAATATGCACGAATTCGCGTACGTTTGTTACGTTACAGAAACAAACAGCGCTTCGCTAAGCGTACGCGAGGAGCGGTGTTTTCTTCTAGTCACTCGCAAAACAAGCCTGCGAAACACTGCTTCACTAAACCGTCCAGTCTTGCATTGCTAGAACGAACTGTCTTCTAAGTTGACGCATCAATTGCGTCAACTTACGAGACTAATAAACCATGTGTGGTGGCATATCTTATGCAATGCTGTCACCTGCACACGAGTCTAACGTAAATAAAACACACTCGAGTATTCCGGTAAACAAGAAATACTTCCGCAGATACCCCGACTATTTGTTTAGACTGTGTAGCGCTGGTATCTTCGGAAAACACTACGGAAGCCGACAACCAAGTACTAGTTTAAAGCGCAGCATGCAAAGAAAATAATCGAACGGCATACCATGATGTCGTCGCGCTGCATTAAATATTCCCATACTCCCTTCATACTCAGCGTGCATCTGCTACGTCACAAAGTTTAACTTCAACAAGCCACTGGCTTGACTACGAACGATATCGTATTCAATCACAGCCGTCTCTGGAAGCTATTTCAATAGCGATTGACGCGCCAGAATCGAACTGTGACCGAACTCTGTCGTGCAGACATAGCGATAACATTGTAATGCGATCAGCGGCACACTGCGGAGCATTTGCAGGTTTCCTGCGCGGACGATACGACGGTCAGTCGAACGATGACCTGTGGTGCGCTTCAAACTGGCAAACAAATATCACGAAACAAAGAAAAATTTGGCGTTGTATCGCTACTTTGCCAGTGTCAGTGGGTGGCCCGCGTCACTGGAAAGCCAGTAAACAACGCCTTTCCGCTTCGCAATTTTCACTATTTTGTCAGCACTACTAGTGTCAGAGCCATGGTCCACAGCGACAGGCCGCTGATATCAACGTGATTATTTTCCAAAAACAAATGACTACCATTTCTGGCAACGCACTTATGCGACACCAGGCAGAACCTTGCCGAAAATTTGATCGACAGAGGAGATACATGAAGCGTCAAAAAATACTTTGCTATGTTGCGGTCACTATTTACGTCGGTGCACAGTCATTCCCACTGACATGCGCAATTTGGAAATTTGGCGATTACGAAGTAGAACAAAAATAACATGCAACAGCGCGAGCCAACGAGACGACCGCAATGTATGCCTTACCTCGAACGTCTCGTGATCTGCCAAGCTGACCATGACTTTTTGGCCTGTTCTTACGCAAGCAACATCAGAATCTATGCGCTGACATTCGTGGCACAGAACACCGAGATCGCAAAACACTCCGGTGTTTTCAACTCAGCTGTGTTGACAAAACGCCTCTCCATGATTGAAGCGACCGCAGCGAGCGGCTAGATTAGCGGCGGCTGGCGACGGCTAGTACAGTGTTGCCACGTTGAAATTTCGCTCAACCTGCAGCTTTTCGACTGAAAGAAACAAATCACTGCTCATAGCTCCACATCATCGTTGGTCGGGAACGTTGTCGGGTACTAGCAGAACCGTATGTTGTACTGCAGGGGTCACAGCGCCCGACACGCACTGGACAGGGCGGGAAACGTGCGCATTTGCACGGCATCCGAGATTGTGACATTCCGTTATTTAAAGACCAGCAAGTGCAGTGCGCGGTAATCTCAAAGGCCATGCTTTTGGCGAACCCGCTGCGGCACGAGATAAAATCCACGCGAGAAGTCCTTGAATTAAATGTAGGGAGTCCGAGGCGATACTGAACTCGATATGAAACTGTAATATCCCTGTTTATCTGAGCCGATCTTACAGTGCGTGAAAGAACTTGGAGGACGCTTGAGCGTCGCCTTCAAGTGTAGAACGCGATGGCGTAATCGGGCCCCGTGTGCTTCTGTTCTCGGTGCATGCCTCAACTGTGCCGTAAGAAAACGAACGACTGTGCGCGTAAATTTGGCCGTTTCAAACTATCCTAGGATGCCTACTACAAAATAAAATTGGCCATGTACCCACAAAGCGGCCGTAAGGTGCCTCGCGCACCCTCACAGCTTTAAACCACCCACTCGTTGCACAATTGACAAGTTTAATTTTGACGCCTGGCGCGATTCTACGCTTCTGCCAAGCAATATAACACGCGTTAAGGAGACTCCTTCCACTACACGACATTCATATAGTGTTTTCTTCCGAAGCACTTTCAACCAATTTCGTGGGTCTGTGGTAGAACACCTTACCACGCAGACGGCCTGGGTTCGTTTCTCACTCGAACCTAAGAATTTTATTATTTATTTTATCTGCATCTTTCTCGATTTTTCGGTGATGGACAAGATAATTTTTCGCTCACAACCACCGACGCCGACACCGACGCCGGAATTTCTGCGAAGCGAGCTCTTTAACGCTATCGCGTTAATATGTACGATCTTGCGAGCAACTTGCCTTCACCAACTTTTTACAGTCTGCAGTGGTTCTGCTAGAGTGACTGGCCCAGCAACTGTTGCCGGCGCTTTAAATTTAGCGTAGTCACGTCTGAGTTGTCCCACCGCAATTTGCCGTCGCCAGCGAGCCGCGTGAGCTTCTACAGAAGGGCGTGGCATTCTTATCTGCAAACGGCATCTCAGGCGCATGCCTTTCGTTCAGTCGCATGTTTGGCAAAATGCTTCACACACACTTGGCGAAAAGTGACGTCGTAGACACGGCGCAAACTTCAGATACATGTAGTTAAATTGACATGCGTTGCTAAGGGTACTGGAACGACAGACACCGGACTTCTCAGATCTGCCAGCAGATGTTCTACGACTTAGCCTTGCAACGTTTTGCGGGTAAGGCAACGTTGGTTTACTACGCGCATTCGTTCAAATACACCATAAAGAAAGAAAAAGGATTGTGGAGCATAAACCGCCGGTTTCCATTGAAAAATGCGTTTATCAGCAAATGATAGACATGCCGCTGTTTGTCAGGTTGCGTACGTTTTGTTCAGTCGCTTTGAGTGGTGCATATTTGTGGCAGTTGTGCACCATGTGTTCCGAGTTGCGCATACCTCTTACAGTCGCAAGGGGATACTTATACAGCCTTATTGTTTTACGTGCTAAAACGACGATATCGTTATGAGGAACGCCGTATTGAAGGACTCCGCATTTATTTCGATCCGCCTCGTTTTCTTTAACGCACACCTAAAATTTGCACACGTGTTTTTGTACAAGTGTCCTCAAAAAGCACTAAGGTTCCTTCACTGCCTTGTGAGTCGACGAGTGATTGGGACGATGTTCTAGCAGCCCCAGCACGGGAAGTGGCCGATCATCCAGTCGTCGCAGCTCGATAGAATGTTCCTTTCTTGTCCGCCACTGTGGATCAGTGGCTACGGTGCTCGGCTTCTTAGCCGAAGGTCGCGGGTTTGATCCCGGCCGTGGCGGTCGCATTTCGGTGTAGGCGAAATGGTAGAGTCCCGAGCACTGTGCGATGTCAATGCACGTTAGGAAACACCAGATGGTCGATATTTCCGGAGTCCTCCACTACGGCGTCTCTCATAGTCATATCGTGGTCTTGGGGCGTAAAACCCCAGGTAGTATTAAAGTTCCTTTCTTTCCGACGCAAGTCGAGGACAGTGACATAGCAAGTGGTCGATGTTTTCCTCGGTGTCGCAGACATCGCATGCCGCACTGTCGGTCAACCCCCAACCAAAACCGAGAAAGAAGCGAAGCTTCACGTTGATGAAGTCCGGAACGAGGTCGGGGTTGCACTGATGGGCAAAGTTTGTGACAGTGTTTATGACGCAGCCTGCCATGACCAGGATTTGGGGACATGTGCACGTAGCGCCATCTCTCGTCGGTGACTGCGGTGGCCAGCCGTAACTGAGAGGGAAATAGGCGAAAAAAAATCATATCTCACGAAAAAAGACAGTTATCAAAAACGACTCCCGGTTCTATATAGCAGAGACTTATTTGAACATTCTGCTAAAATTACAGTGTCGCACTACAAACCGCCTGGCTTCCCAAAGTGTTTAAAATTTTACAATAGGGCCCCATGTGTTTCCAATGGGCGGTGTTCAATTATCCTGGGAAGCCACAGGCTTTGTAGTGCGATACTGTAATTTTACCAAAATGTTTCAGTGGGTCTCTCCTGCATAGAACCCGGAGTCGTTTTTGATAACTAGCTTTTTTCAAGAGATATGATTTTTTTCGCCTATTTCCCATTCAGTTATGGCAGGACGCCGTTGTTGCCGCCGAGAGATGGCGCCACGTACAAATGTCCCCAAATCCTGGGAATGACTGATATATTTTCTGCATTACTGGTAACTGCGCCAAGTGCTACGTGACGACGTCATATCGCAGGTGTGTGTGTGTGATCGGGGCCTGCTCATGTTCGCTGAGTATCATACGGAAGTAAGAGAACCGATGTCTACACATTGTGAAGCAACCAAAAGAAAACGAAACTACAGGCTGACTCTGCCTCCCGGTATAACATAAAGTACAATGACGATAGGAATGCGATCGCCTCTCTCTACACGCTCCAGCCGTGCTTTTTCACACGCGCTTGCAAATGCATAGCAGCATGGAAAATATATTAAAAAGTAGGGTTTCGAGTCTCTTCACGCATATTAAACGAGTCACAGAAGTAAGAGCAAGCACCCTTGCACAGAGCTGCACGTCTCATAAATCGCATTTTCCTCTGTGTGTCCTTGAATTTTACGTGGCACTGATGGCAGTGAATGAAGCACAGCGCTAACACAATGAACAACAACAACGAAAAAAAGACAAACCCGACGAAGAAACTGTTGTCAATTTCTTCTTTTCTCGTAGCTAGCGCCGTGTTTTATTCGCTACCATGCAGGAAGCACATCCAACAAGTCCAATTTTGCAGTCCTAATTGAAACTGATGACTGCATTGTGAACGTGGCATTCTTCCCGCTTCCTTATTTCTTTTAATTCCCTTCCCCCAGTGTAGGGTAGCAAACCGGACGCGCTTCTGGTTGATCTCGCTGCCTTTTCTTCCTTTCATCCTCTTCCTCATTTCGAAAATATTCGAAGGTCGCAGGTGCGGTCCCTGCCGGCTGCAAGTTATCTGTTCGTCCACTTTACTTTTTTCACATTTGCACCATAATTACTACAAATAACATCCCCTATACTTTCCTTGGCTTTCTTGTCTGCTAGTCCTAATTAATGTTGCGTCTAGCAAAGGAAAACGAGCCCTTACAATTTCTCTTCTTTCGTTCCTCCTTAAAGGGACACTAAAACGATTTTTCTCGTACTAGTAAATTATTCTTTCGCAATACCAAAATGACCACGCTTGCCGCGAGAAGACGCTTGGTAAGCGAGGAAATGCGCAAAAACAAAATGCGGGTGGAGCAGCCACTTCGAAGTTCCAGCACCAATCACCGTGACATATAGAATTTGACAGCGTCTACTAGGGCCAACGTATAGTTCCTAATCAGAAAAATTAAGTACATTGTCCTCTGAAGGGGCCAGGGACTTAACGTACCTAGTTTCAATGATTTTCGTTGAGCCAATTTCGACAAAATACGAAAAATTCACATTGAAATCTGTGGCGTCAGGCGCGGGAATTTCGGCGCGAAATTTTAAAATGAAACTTTGACCTTGGATTTTCTCTTTTCTTAATCCTCTCCACACCCGAGAAAAAAGTAGACAATGGAAACTTATATGAACTCTTTGTTAAGTATTTTAGGACCACGAAACACTTTTCAAGGAAAGAAAAAACAAAACTGGAATTTCCGAGGAGAAAATGACGGTACCCATTTGGGTACATCGGACTAAACTGAGGGAAAATCAAGAAAGAAAAATCTCTTTAGAAGGCGAAGAAACTGGTCACATTTAGCGCATTTAACGCTGGTTTTTCCGCTGTGACCTTGACTGCACCATCCCATCAGATACTTTACGGGCACATGGTCTGGAAAATGCCCATGCATGTGAAATAGGGCCTTATTCGGTGGTATCGCGAAATGACCTTAGTACGTATAGGGGCTGCAGTATAACCGCGAATTTCAACATCCAGCTCTGCTGCATTTTCGACTTCTTGCATTTGCTTCACGTGCGCACGAATCGGCGTTTCCACCACTCTGTTCGTAAGCTCGAATTGCTTGAGAGGGTCCTTTGCCGCAACATCCGTAGGCTTGCCGTCATTCCTGCGTTCGACCCAGGAATTTATAACCGCTAGGACCAGTAAGTGGACAAACGCCCCAATAATCGAGCTCTTTGTACGGATTTTTGCCCTGTAATTGGACACGTCCCTGTCCGCAAGATTCACGCCGCCCATGTTCTTGTTATAAGCTTTGATGCAATGTGGCAGAGAAATACCTATACTCTCTCTTTTGCCCCCATTCTTTTTCTCCTCCTCGTGCGTGTTCTGCCGCTTTCCAAATAGGTCGTACTTACAGTGTACTGTAGTCGTACTCTATCGATTTCCAACAGGACCACGACCTTGAACTTCCTGGCTTACTGGCGTATCATCATTTTCATCATCATCATCATCATCATCATCATCATCATCATCATCATCCCTGCTGCTATCTGATCATTTACTACTGCTGTGCCGCTCGCCGAGAATGTCGTCTTCACCAGACAAGTCAATATATCTCCGAAATAGCAGCTCTTGTATTTCCTAGTAACGAGGAACTTGCCTGCAACACAGGACCACATTGAATGTACTTTCAACGTAGCGACCTGAAGTACCCAAATGGGTACATTTGTGCGCTAGCTCTGAGGCAAAGAATAGCTGCAAGCCAGAACTTTTCAAGCGCCTTCTCTAGTCCATCGCGACCGTTCCTATTCACGACTTAACTATTGAAATGTAGTATTTCGTGAATGAAGAGAATTTTGACCTCACATGGTCGCCTGCGCGCGCTTTCCTTGCGTATCGCCGCCATACTTGTTTTTACTGAGAGCGCATAGATGGGCCTACGACGACATGTCGTGGATATTTCGTTAAGCGACGCTTCCCCTAGCAGAAACATCAATTTTCGCAGAGCGGTATTTGACTATACGAGCACAGCGCACGTTTTTCAAATGTACCCAAATGGGTACCCACGGACTGAGGAGGTTAATATACTTTGATGGTGAAATTAACGACAGTGTTTTCAGAGTGCAAGTTATCAATCTAAACTGATTTGTTATTTCTCATTAGTGTCCCTTTAAGTGCAAAAGTCGATTTCACTTTGTTCATATGTGATTGTTAAGTTTTTTGTTTTGTTTTTGTTTTTGTTTTTAAATAGTTGGCCTGCGGTCCATTTGCTCACGGGTGTTACATAACTTTTCCGTGCCTCAGATTCTCCCCGTCTGACGTCTCGGCCGCGTCGTTCGCAGACCATGTGTCGCTGACACGAGCACTCGTGCCAAGATGCGTCTCGCGGCCATCGAAGGTCAAGTGCGATGATTCGCCTTCGATCGAATCCCGAGAGGGGCTCGGCTCGACGTGTGTGACATTGGCTCTCTCATCTGATGAGGATGCGCGGGTCCCAGGCTGCGCACTCGGAAAGGTCAACACTGCGATATATGCGCCTGCTTTCTCGCGACGCCGCTGGCCGTCTCCATGACGGTCATATTATGTTTGCAAACGGTGGAGTACACTCAGATGTGGAGACGAAACGTACAGTGTGAGCTGGACATATCGAGTGAAAAATTAAAAAAAAAAAAGCATTCTTACTTTTTGGGAACATTAAGCGCAAAAATTGACATTCACGTAGATCGAGAGACACACGACCCAAAAGATGCTGTTCCCAAAAGCTATGCACCGTCTCTCTGAATGTCAAGTTTTGTTCAACTATGCAGTTTAACAAAACTATGCAGTCATCGCTGCCAGAGAAGTTCTTTTTTCCTTGAACAACATGAAATAAAAGTACCGTTTTTCAAATCATTTTCCCGCCATGAACGCCTGAAAATGCGACACGGTAGTCTCCAACTACGTGTGCGTTAAAGAAATTTAGTCCGCTTGCAATAAATTCCTGATAGATGAGCAGTTGTTCGATACATTGCGACCACGCTGTATGTATTGGAAGCTGCCCTGAGAGGTACTATTTTTACGCAAGTGATCATAAGCGTACGTTGGGCTTCTGATTATCTTTCTTTATTCTTAGTCTTTCATTCTTTCTTGCTTTCTTTTTTTTGCGTGTTTTTTCAATATTAGTATCATCATTATGGGATAGCTGGCTGTAATGCAGCCTCCCTTCCCATGTGTTTCATGTACAAATATTTTCTTTTTTTCCCTTCTCTTTTCCTGCCCTCCACTGCCTAGGGCCTTTCTGTCCTCAATCCCCTCTCTATACAGAGTAGCCTTCATATACGCCAGCAGAATTATCTGTTTTTAATTAAAGAGCTCTCTCTCTCCAAATAAAAAAGTAAATAAGATTATACATATATATATAGGGACGTTTCCCGGTTTTCAATCTTGTGCTTCGTGTCGTTTTCACAGCAGTACAATAAAAGAAAGGGCAATGCGTTGTCTTCCGTGGCTCGTTAGAACGAAGTATTTTGCAAACACTAAAGAAAACCATTCGCTATTGTTTTCAACGTCGCCTGTTTTTCATGAAAAGCAACGCAAAGGGGAGCGGGAACTCGTATCGGAAGACACAAAATCCTGTGACGGAAAGCAGAGAGGATTCCGTTCGTTTTCCAGCATTCTTTTGTCCTCCATCAATGGCTCGCACGCTGCCGAGCACCCGCTATCGCCTATATTGTCTGTTTAGCGGAATGGATTGTAGGAGATCAGTAGAACCGGACAAAAAGAATCCTTACGCATATCATGTCCCCTGTTTCCCGTACAATGATTCCGTATATACTTGAAATGTGAACCGGGACCTGCAGACAAGCAAAATGGTGACATTTTACCCCTATTCGTGTGCGATTATTTTGCATGAATTAATAAATAGCGAACCTATAGTTGTGAACGTCGCATATAGACTTTGAACTAGAAGGAATCGGAATGTATGTCGTTGAAATTATCACGCAGTGCAATTTTTGACAAAAACGTCAAAATTCTCTGAGACCCGCTTTGTGCATCTTGCTTGCTTGCTTGTTCCTTGCATTTGGCTCACACCCACACCGGGGGATTGGCCAAGAAGCCGGCGGTTACAGTCAATTGGAACATTGTCGTCATCGTCGTTATCATCCTCACCATTCTAATCGTATGCTTGATCAACGGCAGAACAAAGGCTTATCTCACTTATTTCAAATTTTATTTCATGCGTCGAAAAGATCCACACTTTACCTGCAGATATCATCATTTTTTTCAGCGTCCTCTTCGACTGAATTTCCTTTATTTTGGCACACGTTCGATAATTACCGCATCTCATATTTAATTACCTTCCCAGCTACACACAGACTCCACCTAATTTCAATTAGAACGTAATTTACTCTTGTTCGATCCCTAATAACCACTTCTGTCTTTCTGCTTTGTAACATTACGCCTGCCATCCTTGGTTCCGTATAGCTTGTTCTCAGTCCATCAGTTCATTTTGAAGTTGTTTGTGGTAGAAGTTTCCGCTCGTTATTTACCTATGCACTGCAAGAATACGTGTTGTTAGACACGTTTTCTTGCAGGAACCACTGCCGATGGGCACTCTCTATACGCAGTGGTCCCTTTTTCCCCTGAAGCTGACGCACAGTAAAACGCAAAAGCTCTAAATCCTTGACAGACATGAACACAGAATGGGTCACACATTCATAGTAAGCAGGAAAATAGCTGAAAGCTGTCTGTGTAAGTTAAGTTCAGTGCCTTCTGTTTAACAACCGCTTTTGTTCCTGTAAGGTACTTTAAAAATAGGTTAACTATCAACCTTCTTAATTCCCTTAGTTGAATATTCATTTTTGTTTGCTTAGTTGACATATGTATAGCGTCTGTATATCGCGTATATCTGGTTCCAACATACCTATTTAGAACTTAATTTTTATGTGCATTCGTTTGTTTTTTACGTTTGCATATATCGTGCTCTGATCGCAGAACGACGGTCTGGGCCAATCACTACCAAAAAGAAGATTGTCAACCTCAAGTAGTGAACTAGTGGGTTAAATATTGTGTGGGAGTATACAACTAAACTCATAACTACTCTGAATATCGAGTGACTGTCGAACACACAGTGGACGCATTAGCACAGATGCGCAAAAAAATTTATTGTTTGAACTTACTTCAGCGAGATCCATTTCAATTTGAAACGATGCCATCGTAACAAGTACAAAAAAAAGGGGGGGGGGACATGTCTTAGGTTGTAGTCATTAAAGTGATATAGCTTTCAAGCCCGTGAAGCTCTGTATTCAATCATGGCGGGTGATGGTGGATATGAGTGGATATATGAAGCCCCAAGTACGTGAAGCGACCAGGCAAAGTGTGCTAGCAATAGCTTTCGCTGCCCCTTCTTTTTATCTTGACAAAATTTCCGTGATGATTCAAATTTTCTATTCGCACTGGAGGCCGATGGCTGGGTTAAACTATGGTGCACCGCTGTCAGGTTTTTAACGAGAATTTCTCTTTCCTGAGAAATCCGTATAGGTTTTATTTGTAGCTGGGTGCTGCAAAACAATTTTTGTTTATTTTGATGAAGCTTCTTCGACCTTGCAGGCTTCCGAAAAAACTGATTTGCCACAACCACACTACCAGACTGGCAGTGTGGTATAACTCACCCGGCTGTAGTTTACAAGCTGTCATGGCACACTTGTCGCTAGAATGAAGGGAAAATGACGGGACTGATTACAATGAAGTACCGATGGCATAAGAGTATGCTCTAACATTTGTCCTTACAAGCGTGCTCGAGAAATGGCATGCGTCCGAGGACCCCTCATTCATCCATCACCATACGTACGTAGAAACTAAAGCGTCCTGGAAATGACTCGCCGTGACAGGCACTGCCTTCTCCACCGTCTACACAGTTGGCACTAGAATGAATTCGAAGGTTGTGCATCAGTCACAGTATCAGGGTAAGCAGGAAGCACGCCGTCCGGCGCTGTTGCGGCAAGCGATGTCGTTGCCATTCGGCTCCGTCTCGGCTTGTTATTGACACAATCTAACTCCGCGAACGCGCAATCCCGTAACGCTTTCGTGGCCGGTGCAGCAACAAGCTTTTATTTCTTCTTGCCACTTACGAGGCTGAACGACTGTGACTTGGAAGGAATGTACAGACCCCACGGGTACCTGCAGTCTGCTGAAGGTCTCACTCACGGGAACTGCGTAGCAATTGGAAGAAATTCAGCGCCGCACCATGACGATTGGGCACGCATTTTGCTTCTCGGACACTTTTACGTTGGTAATGGAACCTCCCGGCAGTAATCCTGGAATGGAGACTACGTCACTCAACGAACGCGCGAACATCATTGGTCGAAGCACCGCGGAGTAGAACGTCATGAAAGTGCACCCCAGCTGGACAGACAATGAGGCCTCCTCACTCGAAGCTTTTGGAGAACGCTAGCGGAATGTTCTCGTCGCCAGACACTGACTGGGGGCGTTGGACGAAGTCACCTTCCGTTTGTCCCGCAGGCGTCCGACGGAGCTCTTCCGGGAACACCCGCGAACATATGGTGGCAGCGCGCGACACAATCCGCCCAGTGGTTCCGAAGGCACAACGGCGTCCGGACGTGTCACCCACCACAGCAGTAGATTGGTCGAAGGAACGAGCGGCGCAGGGCCGACCTTACCGACCGTGTACGCGCGGAGACGAGTTTGTCTTTGGTTGTCCTTTTGTTTCCTATCGGTCTCTGTCCGAAACCGCAGCGGAACCAGGGGAGGGTCTCGATCCTAGGTGGCCGCTAGCCCGGCTTCGCAGTCTTCGCTGACGCAGACGCCCCGAGGGTTGAGTGTGACCGCTTCGCCTTCGTCGTCGTCTCCGTCGACGGTCGTCGTTATGATGGTTGGCAGTTGAGGGGCGGTGGCCTCTTTCCGCCGTTTCTCCCAGCGCGAAATCCAGGGAAGCGGAAGGCACATTAGGCCGGAGAGCGTGATGACCGCACCGGCGACGTAAAACGAGGCGTCGTACGTCCCCGTCAGGTCGTAAAAGATACCTGCGGAGAAAACGAAAAGGAGTGAGTGAGGCAGCATTGCGGATGGAAGGAAGGAAGAAAACAAGAGAGAAGGCAGGGAGGTTAACCAGGCACACGCCCGGTTTTCTACCCTACGCTGGGGAATGGGAAAGAAGAGTATAAGGTATGCGGTGTGTAACCAAAGTAATAAGGTAATAACGAAAGGAAGACACACTTCATTCACATTCCGAATGCTTCATGCAGATGTTCTAGTACACTATGAAATTCAAGACACTGCACAAAATCAGCCCTTCGTTAGCTCGTGCGGGGTGATCGGTACTGTAAGTTGAGTTTTCATTAAGTGAAGAATGCGGTTACTGTTTTTATAAACGAACAATTGGGCAAGTACGTTGCTCCTTTCTCACGGGGACCTGTGACGGTGGACGTTTTAATGTGACATTGGTTATCATCTTTTACTTTCCTTTTTTTTTGGGGGGGGGGGGGGGGGGGGCAGACGAAGCTTCCATACTGAGTAAAATAGCATGTTTCGCATTTAGTGAACGTAAACTTCGGGTGTTTTAGAAACAGAATATTGTCCGTCTTTCCTCTCTGAAGGCCAAAACCCTCCATTAGGGTTCTGTCATAAATAATGTTCGGTGCGGATTGATACCTACCCTTTATTTACCGAACAACTGTCTGTACTGCACGCGTTGCAGCCCCTGTCCATTTCCTGCCCTTGCCTTGGAACCAACTATACTCTATGCCACTATGGCACCATGGCAAGTAATGCTCAATATTTATGCCAATTTAACCTGGACAGAAACTTACCGGCGACTGGTGAACCGATGACAGAAGCCACGCCTTGGAATAGTAGTAGTAGCCCAAATGCATTCGTGAGTTTTTCGACGCCGAACATCTCGACAGCAATTATAGAACGAAGGGCGGCAAAGCAAGCTGCATGAAGAGAAACAGAAGCCGAAAACTGGAGCTTTAGTTCACAAGTCTAACGGTAAATCAAGTTTCATTTAGATGATTTGCGTCTAGAACAAGAGAACTGAATGTTCTCGATTTTACGCTTCATGCATGTGCAGAATTCGAGAAGAGAATAATTATAAGCAGCATTCTACACTTCGCTGGAAGTAATATGCACCACAATATGACATGCTGTCATTCACCAACATTATCGTTCACGTGTGCAGCAGAAAGACGTGGGACATGATAAAGCACCTTCCAAATATGTACCCACCAGCCCAACTCCTCACCCTGTTACCTAAAATTTCTATTTCGTTCTTCCTCTCATTAATGCTAGTTGACATTGGTGGTAAAGTGCTTGTAAATAAAGGAACCTGAACACATGACACTTTGTAACGAATTATCGCTAATTAACTGTTGTGAAGAGGATAAATCATATCGATACGACAGAATAAGCAGCCGTGGCCGAACAAGTGAAGCCTCAGCGTAGAGGTATACTTCTACAAGGAGACATTAGTTCAACTTTCAAATGTTAGTTTTGTTTTCATTACTGTACATTCTACCGCTACTAACCGAAAGCTAGTAGACCATATTCAAAGACCGTAGGCTTCATCAGAGCCAAGTATTATTATTATGGAAACGTTCGATATAGGATGAAGTTAGCCTTGTTCGCCCCCTGTTAAACTTAATGTGAATTTCTCTTTGGCTTCAGATTTTGACATCAGGAATTAATCTATGAATCAGCAGATGCCAAGCTAAAGTGTTAGGTCTGGTCTTTGTGATAGGGTCTGTGCGACACCTGTACAAGGGTGACACTGAACTTTTGCTTGCATGAACCTAATCTTATGAAGAAAGACTTCTTTACGGGACTTTTTTTACGGGACTGACCGCTTATCCTTACCTGAATTTTATGGCACTCTGGTGATTTCCAACGAAATGCATTCACTCCTAATGGGACACTCAGGGTGAACGTACTTCATTTTCTATATGGCACTGTCAAAGACTCTCGAAATGAGGAATTAAGTTTGGTATTGCAAGAAGCAGCGTCACCAGGACTTCTAACACTTTCAGCTTGCATAAGCTTACCTATAGAGAAACCGAAGACGGCACTGTAGACGAGGAGCATCGTGTAGGTCTCGAAGAAGGGACACAGCGCTGTGGCGACGCCACCCACGGTGAGCGCCACATTATTGATGCAGAGGGCGTTAACCTTTGGTCGATCGGATACCCAGCCGGAGAACACGCGGCCCACCGTGTTAGTGATGCCGATGGCCGACAAGATAAAAGCGGCCTTATCCGGTGAGATGCCCGACAGAATTGCCTTGTCCACGATGTACATGAAGGGAATGAAGAAGCCCGCCAAGGTCAGGAACCCGGACACGGCCAGAGTCACGAACGTCGGGCTCGTCAGGAGCGAGATGTCGAGCATCTGTGTCAGGGTATCGGTCATCTCCGGGGACAAGCATCCCAACTTCTTGTGTGGTTTCTGCTTGGGCAAGTTGGCGATGCTCTGGTGGTAAGAGCCGATGTCCCTCTGCGAGCGGTACTCCGGTATGCGCAGAAGACTGGCGCTGAATAGAATGTCCTGGCGGTAGAAGGGCCTCATTTCGGGCGCCGTCATTCGACGTTGCCTGCTGTTATTGCTCTTGGTGAAGGACAGCTTTCGGAGAACGGGAGGAGCCTGGTACGCCGGTTTGTGGTCGACGCGGAGCTGGTTGTTGTTGTGGCAGCAGTTGAACTGCTGCTCGGCCTTGACAGCTTCGGAGTAGGGCGGAGGCGGGCTGTTGTTGCTGCCGCTGGTGGAGCTGGAAGCGCTGCGTTCTTCGCTGTTGAGGATAACGTCGTGTACGATGCGGGGCGGAGGGCAGCTGTGCTTGCGGCGTGGGCCATCGTTGGTGATGAGCGTGTCGTCGATGCCGTCCTCTACCGAGTCCCACTTGGTCATGGCGTCGCGCGCCTCCTTTATGCGCAGCAGCAGTGGCTTTAGTGGCACGGGCTCCGGCCTTGGCTGTGGCTCCTCTATCGGCCGGAACAGGGCGCCCACAACGCAGCAATTAAGCGTCATGCCTGCCAGGATGAGCATGGAGCCTCTCCAGCCGAATTCGGAAACCAGCAGCTGACAACAGGGCGCCATTAGGAAGCCTCCGATCCCGGAACCGCAGACGGCAATGCCCGTGGCGAAGGCTCTTTTCTTCTCGAAGTAGAAGCTGATGTTTACGGCAGCAGGCAGGAAAATGAAGCCGAAGCCAATGCCTGAAATATCATATATGTATGGCATTATTCTAGCTCAGCAGTGGCAATGAGACTAATATAGGCGCATGAATGGAATCAGAATGAGAGTAACGGTGCAGTTTGTGCAGTAAGTGGCTGTGGGCATCCTGAAGCAGAGCACAAGGACGCGGTTTCATCCTGGCCATGTTGAGTACATGTACATGGGGACAGAATGCACAAATGCTCAAATATCAAGTTTTGAATAATTAGCCCCTCAATGCCGAAATTAAGCCAATGTCATCGACGGCTACGTTCTCTTTTATCATAATCGGTGAAGGTAAGGAGAGAGAAATTCGCCAACCTAAAAAAGTCGACTTCAGAAACTGCTTTCTAATTCATCTATTCTAAAAACATTTGAAGCCCCGTTCGCACTCGAAGCTATCAACGGGGCTTTCACGCGAGTAGTCTTCGTACTGTGCACTGCAAGGCGTTCAGTTATCACGGAAAGTTCGTATATATATTGCTCAAGCATGCCGTTGCAAGATTGCAACTAAGTGATCGGTCAACTTACCGCTAAAGAGACCGATGGTGATGTATAGTTGCAAGATGCTTTGCGCGAAGACTGCCCCGCAGAAGCCAGCGGCCGCAAGTAAGCTTCCTCCGATGGTCACGGGGCGACAGCCGAAGGCATTTGCCAAGCCCGCAGCCACGGGACCTGTGGCATGTTCGTAGGGGAGGTGACACGAACAAATCAGTAAATGATGCAAAGGCATTGTTTTCTCTGCGTAATCTCTGCAAACGAGTACTTCGCATATAGAAAATGACATCCAAAGGGAGGAGACGTCAAATATTGTCATCGAACGCGGTTGTGTCCACGAGGACGAACACTTAACTTAATAAAATGCTTTGCTGGACGTCTTGTTTCAGAGTCTCGAATAGATTCGAACGCATATAGACGGGGCACAAGAAGACAACAAGACTGAACGAACGCTCTTTATTAAGTTATCTTTCTTCTACAGTGGGCCCTATTTTTTTATGTTCTATCACTCGTCAACGAAGCTGAGACCTAATCTAAACACATGCTCTAAGGACACAGAATTTTTGACGTATATATATATATATATATATATATGTATGTATGTATGTATGTATGTATGTATGTATGTATGTATGTATGTATGTATGTATGTATGTATGTATGTATGTATGTATGTATGTATGTATCTATGTATGTATGTATTGCCCCCCTTACTCAATGCCCCCCATGGGGCCTGTAAGGTACTTTGAAACAAATAAATAAATAAATTTACAATTGAGTGAGCTGTCCAGCCAGCAGAAGAGAAGTGCTCCGGATACATTAAATACTTCTCGTTCTTCGGGGTGGTGTGATAGCAAACGCTGATATATAAAACACGTTAACTTAATGGCAACACTGAAAAAAATAGAGCACCGTAAAGCATGGCTTGCATTATTTCTTATGCTGGCCTGTTTTGCTAATGATGTCTTATTCGGCCATATGTTGCTTCAGATCGGAAGGGTTCCTTTTTTTGTGTCTGAATACGTTTCTGTGTGCTTATAAGCATGCTGTGCAAAGTGGAAACACTGAGGCTTTGTCTTGGCATAGGCCTGCCCAGAAAATGCTCTCCTACATGTGGCCCTCTTTGCTTTTGTCTATGATTACTATCTAGTCACTTGTACACATATTAAGCACAACTACTCTTACCGGTGTCATTTGGACGTAGTTTTCTCTAAGAATAAACGAAAATGAAAACAATATCAGGAGAAACAATGTGAGCAAGGGAGTGCCTTTGCCGTGGTGCCACCGCTTCGAATTGCGGGCTCAAGCGCCAGGAAATCATAGCTGGACGCGCTTACATAAATGCTCGATTCAATGTCACTCACGCGGCAGCTTGTGAAACCATTCACCATCACACTGTTACGCCTTATCAACGCGACATATACCCTACATCGCCAAGGCCAGTTTCGCTCATCACCATGTTGCATTCCGTACCAGGCACGTGTTGCCATAATTGTCGGCTCACATTTCATTTTTCTTATTCCTGTTTTTATTTTTATCGCCAACACACCACGCAACGATGGCAAACGCATTTGCACGTCGCAGATAAGCGCGGTGTCGGGTGTAACTATCTGGAATGTCTTATCAGGCACTCGCTTCTTCAAGACGGAGGAATGCGGGATAACCAGATTGCCAACTGCTGGAAGACGTTTCGCGTGTACATTATGCCCCTTGGCCCACGTGCTCCAGATGCTCGGAAACCCCGAATAGGAATCGTCCTTGCACACAAGTGGGCTCCCCAATCTCAAGGAGTCGGCGAGATTATCACGCACTGCTGGCAGCTCCACGTCACGCATGAGCTGATTCCTCCTGGAAGGAATTGCGTGTTGAAGCTGTCGAGAGACGAGGAGCCACGCCTCGTTATCGGTGTCACGCGTTGGCCGACAAGCGGTTGCTGGCCCGTGTCCGCGTGCCCCGTTGGACAAGAACTGTTTACGGAACAGTAGCCGAAATGATCCTAAGGATCAGAGACGTAGCCAGCAATTATTTTCAAGGGAGCGGCGATGGGGGGTTGAACACCCAAAACCACCCTTATGGCAATGCCGCTGCTAGGGATAGAGGCAGTATTAAAATTTATTTACATTTGAACCATACCATTCACCTGTGACGCCAGAAAGCACTCTAACTTTATGGTTACTGGTTCTTGCAGCGTTCGCAAATTTCACGTTTACTTGAGCGTAATGGCGAGCAACCACGTCCACGAATATGGTATAACGTGTTACATTTACATGTTCGCTACTGACCAGCAGATCTATATCCGCATTATGTATTATAAATGGTCAGTGGTCATGCTTGTTGTAATGGTTAATTAGAATACAGACATGCTGCGCTTATGTGCAAGTTATTGTAGCAATAAACGTAGTGCGTTGAGAAACTTCTCTAATTAGCGAACAACAGTACAGTGATTGAAAGCTTAGTGAGTTGGCTTGAATTCATGCGATACCTACAGATGCAAAAGGAACGACAAGTATGCGTCCTCCTTCTGGTGCGCGTATCTTCTACAAGTACGTAACCTTTCCAGTCATGAGTATAATATGGGTCATCTAGCGAGTGTGGATCTGTCACAAGGTGTTCTTGTTTTCAGCGTCGTATACGAACGTGGAGCCTTACATCTTCACTAATTTGCGAAATGTTTACGAATCTTTTGCCATCAAGGTAACTACATGGATTGTGGTGAACACAACTTTGCCGAGTATGAGAGCTGCGTGGAAGCTATCCTTTACGGGTTTGCGTAGTTGAGAGGTGCTTGTTTGAATGTGTTTGAAAGGTGCTTGTCTGAATGTAAATTCAGTGCATTGGTACTGAAAAGATCTGTTTGTTGCACCACGCTGCAGTCTTGATCACCGTCACTCGGTGCATCATCCCTGCCAACAGTGACATTACATATGGCTCATATATTTCCAACGCAGGACAAATGCCTGTTTCTAAAGATCTTCGTATTCTCCAGGCCAGTCGAACGTTACCTACAGTATAATTAGAAAAGTTTTTAGCTGCATCACTTAATTTGATTCTGCGCCAATTTCGAAACCGTGTCTTGATACCGATTATAGTGCACCAATAGACCACAAGTTGGTTAATATACACATTAAGTGTCTTGCCCCGTTTCACTCCTGTTTATTAACATTGACTAGGGCAGCCTGCCACGCAATGATCCATTAATTTAGTATAAGTTAAAATTGAAAACATATGTCACTGTCCTCAAGGACGAATCAAACTAATGAATGAGAACCAATGGAGAAATGTTCACTACTGTTCGATTGCACGCAAGACCTAGTCTCCGAATGCGATGAAATGATGCGGCCAGCAGGCGAAACAACCAGCAAAGGAAACAATTCTTAATTCGTTGGCCCTCAAGCAAGTGTCACACCAGAAAAAAAACAAAAAAAACAAAGACACCATGTCCTGACAAAACCCGAATATTGATCACTCTGAAGGGAAGATTACGGGACGTACCAGCAAGCAGGTAGCAACCAGTCTGTATGGAGGCCACCCAGGCCGTGGACCCCTTGGACTCGTTGAAGGTAGAGGCGAATTCGCGCAGGAAGATGCCGAACGAGAAGATGATGCCATCGACGATGACGAAGCAGATGAAGGAGGCGAACACGATGACCCATCCGTAGCCGCCATCAGGGGGACTGGGCAGTTCAACGGTACAATCCTGGTCGTCGGGTAAAGAGGCGGTGCCTTCGTCGTCCTCTTCCTCACCCTCTGTCGGCGAGGGCTCCTCCTTGCGTAGGGACTCGTTGGACTTCTCGCTGCTCATGGTCGATCGCTGGTGGGGAGGTCTCTTGTCACTTATTTACCACCTTCTCGTCACAGCACAACCCGAAGTGGACTTGTTCAACTCCCCAGTGTTCCGGCCTTCGACACTGCGGCAGAGAAAGGAAAACGATACATTTTATAATGTGACGCGTAGGCAATGAAAACTGGATGCGCTGCCAACAATAAAGAAAAAAGGAAATGGGCAAGAGCAATCGGAGAATGATTATCGAAGTGAAGCGATAGCTCCCTGCTAGATTTCCTGAGACATGCTGTTGGGAACAGTTACTTCTTGGTTAACTCTAGTGGTGCAATGCTATGTGGCGTGTAAGTGATGTGGCGTTGACCTGCGTGAAAAACTGGCTTGCGCTACAAACCATACTTTAAAACCCAAGCGAGAGTGGACGCATATCCTTCTCCGGCAACAGGGCTTGCTTACCATGTAATCATCTCTCTCCGGGATCTTGGTCGAGCGTTCTTAGCTGCCTTCCAAGCCAAACCGGTGAAAGTTGGACTAAATGTGGCCTATAAACACCAGGATAATGGATTCGTCCACCAGCAAATGAATGCGTGCCGTAGTGGGTCATGTGTAAATGCCTGCTTTGAGAGGGACTAACGGGTGCAGTAACGGCGTTGGATCATCTGCTGTGGTATAATCGTCAACGCAAAGTGTAGAAATGTTTCCACAGAAAGTTGCGTTTTAAAATGATGGAGGTGAAACAATGTTCCTAGAAGAGGTCTTCTGCAATTCAATAATCGAACCTGTCTTTGTAACAGGCAGTCTATGCAATTTCTGGTGTCTTGGTTTTGTGCTCTCTGTGTACTGACGTCAAAGAGTCGGGCACTTACCTACATTACGACCCAGGTGATACTTGGCAACAAATGAAAATTTATCATTTGCATCAGCTCAAGGCTCGATGAACACTTATCGTAAACTGCGACGTTGGAATATCATTTCCGAGGGGCCACTGGGAGAATTTTCTGTCGCTGAATTCTGGGAGTTAACTTAGAGTACACTAGATGACCCGTGTTGTCAACAGAGACTGAGGATACCTACTGCTACAGCCTCAAAAACTTGCTAGTATAGTTTAAATGCCAAGTGCTTGGTTACAAGTTTTGATAGGCGTTTTTTGATGTTCACGGGTCCACTCAGGGGTTTTCTGTCCTGTACTTTTGCGTATTGGAGCATGACACTTTTCACAAGATCTTAATTTTTTCTTTATACTCTTAAGTGTCTCAACGTATGCTTCCTCAAGGTGCTTTCGATCGAACACTCTTTGTCCGATGGCGGACGTCATACTGCTTTATCGTTCTCGCTTATCGTGCGAGCCTCCAAGTCACCGCGCACACTCTTCAATGACCGAACTTGCTGGGTACAAACGTTTTTAAAGTACGCGAGGCAGGATAAGGATTATCTGTTTTGATAAGCGGGAAAAGCAGCGAGCGAGATGCGAACGGCATAAGAAAAACAAGAACGCTTAGCTGCCGGTGAAGCAGGGAAGCCTTTGATGTGCCGCGCTCTCTCGAAATCGGTACGCTTTGATGTTTAGAGCGTTGGGCAGTTTTCCCGGCTTAATTATGCACGAAGCTTCGAGCGACTAGTTATTCTGATCTGAACGAGCCAGGCGAGTTAAGTTGTTATTCAGAAGGACGGCAGCTTTCTCTCACATGCTCTGATGCCTCTTTTTAGTCTACACGAAGGCGCAAAGGCCTGCCAGTGGCGGGAAAAAGATTCAGCGCATTCAACTCTTACGGTGCGGATTTGTCAAATAATGCCTCTGATGACAACATATCTGTGCCTAAAAGGCATTATTCGCGCATTTTCTTTCCTTCTTTTTTTGCACAAATGTTAGTTTTTCAAACCCCATCCGTGCTGTGACTTGCCGATTTTCTTCCTCCCTCTTTTATTTTTTTGCAAAATAACGGCAAACACACCTGGCGTAAGGTTCAGATCCATTGCGCAGGGAGTTTAATGAGTGTAAAATTGTATGGCTATAAAACGGAAGCGCCTATATGATGACAAAATAGCATCATTGTCGCGTTGAATGCGATGTTTGCCAGACGAAACCATTTGATCATAGTTCACATGATGCCGGGCGCAGAAATATTAGCGTCCACTAGTCCATACTCGAACGTACATTCGACGTTGCGGCAGTAACGGACAACTGAAATCGATAAGTATCGTAATGAATAACACTTATGTATAGCGTCGACAATCGCACTGCGAAAGCACAACCCTTACAGCAGCGTCTTTTTCGCAAACAATTGCTACTTCACTGCTCTGGCTCCCCCTCTTTTTTGTTTTTGGTACTGTATTCACACCGCTGCGTGGCAAAAACTACTGAGAACACGTTCTCAAAGCAGAGCCTACCACTATCAATATAAGTTACTAGCGATATCTTTAACTACTTCTGGGTGGCTTACCAACCTCTCGGTGATACCCTAGTCAAACGCATTGAAAACTTTAGCACGGCACAACAAAAACGAAAGCAAAGCGAAAATCGGCGAACTCCCGCAATCCGAGAAATTCCTGGTGACATAGCGGGCACTTCATCCGCATCTAGCGGTACTGACAATAGAGCGCTTGTCTAGGCCACACCATAAGCCGGTTCCAACGACAACAGCACTTCCAAAGCACAGAAGAAAAGCGTTTCGCGTTCACATCGTTGCGAACATGAGCGCAGTAGTCTTCAAAGAAATCACATCGCCGACCAGGCAAAGGATTCGCTCACCGGGGTCCTCGCCGCTGCAGCCGCAGCCGATAAGGAGCCTTCCAACTGACGCGAAGCCCGCGGCCTGAAAGACCCCGGAGGACTCGAGGCGGGACACATCTTCGCCGCCGGTGTGGCTGCTTATCGGTGACGGCTGCCGAGTGGCAGATAGGGCGCGCGCGCATGCCTCTACGAGGCCGACCGATTTCTCGACGACCACCACGAGAGAGCCTGCTTTTGAGAAGACACTTCCCTGGCTTCCCTTCCAGTACGTTTGTGCCATGTGATCGATACATGCACTGCCGTCCGCATACTTCCATGCAATGTACAATGCTGCGTCCGTGGTACATCAGGACAGTGGAGTGTATCTTGCAAGGAAAAAATGGATACGCGCAAACTGTAGACAAGGACGCAGAGTGTACCTTGAATAGCACCTGGGCCTCTCCCACTTCACAAACGCAGCCCTTTCTTAACAACCCACAGCTTCTCTGGCGAGCTAGAAGCGTCTTATTAGACGCGATGCTACAGAGGTGATAGATGCGTACACTGCGTCTATGTTTCCATGTCACTTTGAGTGGAAGGCCTGCGGTGGTGGCCGTACATCCATGGAGTCCATGAAAAGGCCTTGTTGTGTAGAGCAGAAACTGAAACTCTTCAACTTATTCAACACAACCCTTTCTCAACCACCCGTATCCTACAGAATCCGGTGAGCTGGAAATGTAGCTTTTAGCCTCAAGTGATCGGTACATGCTCTGCGTCCCTGCGCTTTTATGTAGCTTGCGAGGCAATGTCTGTGGTGGACATCTATAGACAACAAACATTCCATCATGTGTAGAGCTGAAGCTACAGCTCTTCTACTCCAACACAACCCTTTCTCAAACAGTTGTATCCTTATAATTTGCAGCGAGATGGAGGTGGCTTTCATGAAATATTTGTAATTTGTCTAAAAGAAGAGGATAACTGCTATGAACTGTGTCTATATGTTCTGGAGAGTACCCACCAATACTGCATGTTACAAGGCACGCGATGTACTCAAAACTCCAATAATCTTTGTCTCCTTTATTGATATATTCAATTCGCTGCATCATTCCCGTGTACCTTATTCAAAAAGAAGTGTCTGTTTCTGACTTAGAAATCTTAGGGAAAGGCTACGAGGCAGAGGCGGAGATTAGCAAGCGTTTACGAAAGCGCTGATGTTCTGCACAGGAGCTCGGTGTATAAGTACTCTGGCGGGTTACGATCGGTCAGTAGCTGATATAAATGCGCTGAACTCTTAGGTAGGGCAAGAGAAGCACTCTTGAAAAGCGCTTGCAGAATCAAGTTACGGCCTGTTCGAGGGTATCTTTCAAAGGAGGCGGTTGGGAACATCATTGTATTGCGGCGATAAGGACGTAAACGGAATATTCATGGGGTTCGCCTTTTATATTGCGAGAATTTTCATTCACACCAATGCTGTAACATTGACGACATGAAATAATAAAAAACCTTCCGGCAGATCCAACGCATCTTGGGAGTCGATTTCATGTGAATCAGCCAGTGAGAAGCTGCTTATGCCACACTTCTTGGATTTGAGCAAAGTCTTACGAGGTGGACCGACGTGTTTCTGTAATTTGAGTAGTGTGCATATTTTGGGCTTATGAGGCAGGTTGTCTACACTGGCCTATTCCTTCGGGGACGAGCAACGCTAGACCGTGACTAGCTTGTTGAGTCATAGGAGTACATATGTAATCTTTATTACGTTATTATATAAAAGGGATTGCCAGCACCGCAACCACAATTGACGTCAGACAAGCACAACCACCAAAACTGATGTTAGACAACCATTGATGTAATACGTTTATGCAGGATCTGTACAACGTGGTTGATGGCTATAAGGGTCGTTACAGCTCGTTTTTCAGCGTTTGCCTGCTACAACAAAATCGCCATAAACGGCATGTCTTTCTTTTATGTAACCCAAGCAAAGTGTCTTATAAACGTTTTCAACGTCTATATGTGCTTTTCTTGGGTTGATATAAACTGTGAATCACCTGTGGCGCATACACGCATACCATGGGCCGTGGTATGCCGGTATATGTCACGCGTGACTGTGGGAAAGGGTTTCGTGACGTGTGCAGCAGGCATGTTGCGTTATCCATGTCATGACCAGTGAATCGTGTTCGTCATGCACTCATGTCCTGCTACGCCAATGCTAAGGCAGGAATCAGGGAAAGATGGAAGCTTGCGATGAAAAATTCGTAAACAGGGTGTGTGTGCTGGAGCCATCACACACCCCCTGTTTACGAATTTTTCATATGCCAATATTGGAGTACACTAAGTTAGAGACGACCACGAGAGCGCCCAGACATACGAGCGGCTAGATAGATAGAAACGCTCAAAGTGCCTTTAGTCCGCTAAGAAATGCTTCGCACTTAAAACTTTATCTAATATGCTAATATGATAAAAAAATATTTGTGTGTTTGACATTTTCCTGTACACACGCATGTACGCACATACACATTTGGTTGTATAGTTTGTCGATCACAAGACAAACGCTAAGTCATAGTGTTTTCTTTACTGCGTTAAAGACACTGGACTGAATGTATAGCCTTGTAAACTTATTTGCGCTATACTTAGTTTAGTGGTTTGCATTTTGCCAAGATTTAGTTGAGGTTCGCTGCCTGTTACTGCTTATTGCTGTTCACCGTCCATGGCTCGTCTAGCGAAAGTTTCACTTCGCGACACATCGGTCAGATCAGACGACAATATTGTAGTTGAGCGCATGCTAATAGCGTACAAAGCTGCTGAGGCGTTTCACAAGTTGATAAGTTATGTCCTTCAGTGATGGCGTCGCTGTTATTCCGTGATCTCTTGCTAGGGCGTAAAAATATTATAGAGTATAGTCTGTGTTTTGTTAAACTAAGAACTATAACAAAATCAGGCATTGAAAGCGTGGCGTTTTAGTAATACGGACACAACAAAGACAGGGACGGTTACTGCCCGTGTTCCTCCGTCCGAGACAGGACTGCACAATCAAACACGCTCACAAAAAAAAAAAATCGCCACCGAAGCACTCCGCACACATGATTAACCAGCGATGCTGAAACGTGAGGCCCCTGTGTTTATCACTGAGGTGATCACGGCGGTTCATTAAAGTCTTTCTAAATTACTGCTTACGCCTGTCCAGAAATCTTAATTGGCGCTTGCCGCCCCCGTATTCCCTTCTTCAATTTTTAGCGGACCTCTGGTGAGTGGTGGAGCTTACCCGATTTGAGTGGCACATACCAGCTAGGAGTTCTTGCGTACATAAGACGGTTGAATTTTTGTTTCGCCTAGACGTATACAGCTACGCTGCAAAAACCTGTGCCACTTAATTGGGCTTCGCCTCTCAGCATTCGTTACAGTGGAGAAGCCAGTTTTAGCGAGCTAGGAAGCTATGCGCCTTCGCACGTGTCTCGTTGCGATAGCGATTGTATGTTTACTCGAAGCGTGTTCGCACCGTATGGGCCGCTGCTGTCGTGCGTAAAGGATTAGGTGGTTATCAATCACGCGAGGCACGCGTTGTGCATTCGGTTGCAAGAATAACGAAGCCAAGTGAACGCACCGTGACTTCTTGCTTAAAAATCTACAGCCCTTTTAGGTAACGCTAAGGCGAGCACATGTGAAAACCTATGCTCTCTCACGAGAGACACGTTACATTACTTTGACGTTGTTAGGCGACTGAATCGTTACTTCCTGCTACTTTCGGTCGACTAGACATCGCCGCTGGTTCTACATGCTGAAGCTTGGTCGCCGAAGTGTTAATTCACATTCGATTCACTTCACTCACATTAACACTTCAGCAAATTTAATTATGTTTAAAATCTGATTCACCTGCATGCACTTATTGCCTTAATTAGCGCATTTGTTTGTTATATAGACTGATATAAAATAGGGCAGAAAAGATGACGTAAGCTGGCTTTTACTACCGCAAGTTATGACAACAAATAATGTTTTGTGGATATATAATTGCATGCTTCCATCTATCTCTCCCTCTGTGTGTGTGTGTGTGTGTGTGTGTGTGTGTGTGTGTGTGTGTGTGTGTGTGTGTGTGTGTGTGTGTGTGTGTGTGTGTGTGTGTGTGTGTGTGTGTGTGCGTGCGTGCGTGCGTGCGTGCGTGGTGTGTATGTGTGTGCGTGTGTGTGCGTGCGTGCGTGCGTGTGTGTGTGTGTGTGCGTGCGTGCGTGAATACACATGATTCACCTTTAAATATTACACTTTCGATTCCTACTAAGTCACCTTGACTCAGATTTGTTTCCCCTTATGCACTAATTACCACTACTAATCACTTCGAATACCTTTACTGCATGAAAGTATGCTCCCCTCCTGACCCCCACCCCCCTGCGCACCCCCCTTGAATCTTTCTGCACTTGAAACTGTGTTTCACTCAATCCTGGATCGGCCTACCTAATTTTTGGTACCATTCATGTTCACGCTGCTAGCCGGCGGTATGTTTTACTCATAAGCCATATCAAGTTAAAGTCTTCGCCTTAACAGGTTCCGCAGCGGAACCGTGGATGACAGCGTTCTCACTTTCGATGAGTGTTGTGCACACGAACACCAACGTTCCTGCTTGGCACCTATGTGGATACCACGCCGCGGTGCCCACAGTGGGGCGAGTGGAACTGACACGCTACTAACGCAAACCGTTTTCCTTTGGTCTCATCTTGTGCAACGTCGAAGTGCGATAGCTGCAGTGCCACCCGGCGTGCTGCTCTTCATACAGCCAGTGTTGCAAGGCTTGCCAGGGCGTTGTGCCAGGGCAAACGCGACAGTGCTTCATTCGCGTGCGGCGTCGCGCAAGTATCCCAGCGACCATTTGGAGGACCACTGTAGGTGTTACTTGCAATCAGTAAGTATTTAACACTTGTTAGTTATTCCGTAATTATCTCTATATTTTGCACGGCGTATGGTGCACAGTCTCCCGTATTGCTGATAATTTCCCAATTGATCCGTCTTTCAGTTCTCTGACTGCGATACTCGAAGCACTATCAGTTCTGGTGAGATCCAATGGGCCACATTGTAGACACATGACCTAATAATAATTTGTGGGGTTTTAGGTGCTGAAACCACGATATGATTATGAGGCATGTCGAAGTCAAGGGATCTGAAAATTTCGACCACCTGGTCTTTAACATGCACTGAGATCGCACAGCCTTGCGCCTCCATCGAAACGCGACCCCGACTTTCGGGTCAGCGGCCGAGCGAGATACGTGGTCTACGCTTCATGTAAGCTGTCTCGGACTTTGCCGCAGGTATTTCATAATAAGCATAGGCGTGCGCAGGGAGGGGCCAAGGGGGCGAGAAGGGGGGGCGCAAAGTCAGCCCTATACATTGTAGGGGGGAGGGCGAGAAGAGGGGCGCAAATAATAGGGAGGGGGGCGCTGCGACGAACCTTCGCCCCCCCCCCCCCTGAAGGGGAACCCTGCGCACGCTTATGATAACAAGCATTTGGTATATGCTCTATATTTATCACCACTTTTCGCGCAGTGATGTACCCGCCTGCACGCTGAAAATTCAAATCCCAGCACAAGCACACTGGGTGCTGAGAATCGCAACCAATCAGGGTTGGCTGTAGTTTAGAAAGTGAATCGTTTTATCCGGTCCGAATTAGATTGAAACTAAGATGCTGATAGCTTGCCTTCTGTTCTTATTTGCGCCTTCTTAGTTTTCTTTTTTTTATATTTTTAAAGGATGAGTTGAAGTTTCTCCCGCTTCGACTTGATGATCAATATCATCGTCAGGGATAGTGTACCACAGTTGTCTCGCATCGCAGCTGTTACTGCAGATATGAGCTGTGTCATTACGTAATTCCAAAGACGCAGCCGAGGCTCGACCGCTAACACTGTTCAGAGGCACTTTTACACGCACTTGCCGTATAAGAACAAACGTTAGCTATTTTGACGAGAAGAAAGACCCAGTTAGCGCCATGAGCTCGGTACGGTCGTTTGACAGAGCCTGCTCATTGTAGGCTTGAAGAAGGCTGTGTGCGAGCGACATCTGTACGCGGGTCTTGATCCTACGCTCGCCCAGGCCTTGTTAAGGCGCCGTATCTCCTCGGGCACCGGGAATCGGGGACGCTCTTGTTTATTACGTCGGCTGATGGGTTCAGAGAATGGCTTCTCGAACGCGTTTGCTACCACCAACGCGTGTTGACACACCGCTTGCGGACTCTCGCTTCTCAAAGTGCCCCGTGGTATCTAGAAAGGCTGCTCTATATATAGCCGCCCGTGCTGCTCGGAGCAGGACCGAGCTCGTAAAGCGCCTTAGTTCTGCCCATCGCTGAGAGAAACTTCAAAGGGGACAACCAAAATAAAAGGTACTTCCTTCGTTATCTATACACACAGTGACAGGGCAGAAGGCTCTCTGGAAATGCGCGTAGTACGGTCAGAGACATTGGTAGGTAGTTTGCCCGCGAAGGAGTGCTCTCACTGTATAAGCCGCAGTTGGCTGCGGGAGATCGCCGATCATCGTTTTCGTCCGAATTTTTCGGCCACGTTGTGGCGATCTACCGAACGAGACGTGATTGAATGCTCCTCGCAAGACGCCGTTTCATGAATGCAGGCTGCCTGTTAACACTTTGCAGAACTCTGACATCTTCTCGGTGATAAAATTCCCTGATCCGGTGGCAGCATGCATCGGTAGCTCAGAAAGGGACAGGCGCGTTGCTAAGACGAAAAATCCTTGAACGCAGGGTGTCGCAGGAAACAGCATTTCTACAAGTGGTCTTGTCTTCTTCATGGCTGCAACTGCCCACCTTAAGGCGTGTTTGTGTTGTTGTAAGTCCCAAAGTTGACGGACCTTAGTCAGCAGAGGTAATTTTCGGTGTGCATCGCTGAAATCGTGTAGCAACACTCCTGCTTTCGCTCTCCTTTTTCGCATCACTTGCAGTTCTTTCCTCCTGCGTGGAGTAGCAAACCAAACGCATGACTCCCTTGCCTTTCTTTCTCTCCCTCGCTTGAAAAGAAGCCCGGGGATTAGGTTGCCTAATAGCGGTGCCATTATTCAGGCTTTCGTAGTCCTCGTTATACTTAATCATACGTGAAACCTCTCGGTCGTTACCAGTTATTAGGGGCGTCAGACAGAGCGGGCGAAAGAGAGAGAGAGAGAGACAACGACTTCATTTAATCCGAAACCCAGCTCGGGTCCACTGAGAAAAGCGAGGCCTAGTCTTCGGCCAAACCTAAAAATTTAAGGAATTTGAACAATGCTCTTTCGAGGTCTGTGGAGGAGTCCACCAGCCAGTCCTCCAGGGTCACATGTTCTTCGTAAGCTTTGTGTCTGAGGCTCCTTCCGGACAAGTGGAAACCCCGAAAACGCAGGTGGAAATCCCAAAATTATGCACTGAACAGTACTTGCACGTCATCATGGCCTCTCGGGAAACGTGAGGAAAGAGCGACTTTTTTTTATGATATCAATGTTTTATTGCGCACCTCCGAAATTGCAATAGTCTAGCTTCACTTTGGCAGCGCTATGCGGCGCTTCTCTTGTTTACAAGCTCGTTAATTTGCTCCTTACGTCTTACATCTTACAGGGCAGCTAGCTAGACAATCGTTACGAGAGCGTGGACGTTGTAACTGTGATATGGCGCAATCTCGAAATAATGAACCTACAGTCGGATACAACTTTAGAAAGTCTGAGGCATTCCCTCCTCAAAGGCGGATGCACACAAGCCTGCACCAATGGGCGCGCATTCCGTACTGACGTCATGAGCCGAACGGCCGGTGACCCAGACTTCGGAGAACATTGCCGATTGCATGAGCGGGTCTATTTCTTTAGTCGCGAAGGCAATCAGCTGCCGCGCTTCGGTTGTCTGGGCGGGGCCTCTCCGGAATTCTTAACCTGTATCCGGTTATAGGCATTTGCAGTCGCAGTGCCCTAAACCGGAAAGCTCCTTAGAGAAATAAGACGTCTTCAGTAGAACCAGCATGACACTATTAATTAACGACTTGTTCACGAATGACCAGTGTGCTTACATGTGAAGGGTACCTTAAATTAAGTACGTATGACAGGCTTTGAATGGCAGGTTAAAATAAAAGTAAACGCTAATGTGTATGAACCTATAGCGAAAGAAATCGCTAATTGCCGTACTCGCTTTTTGAAGAATAGTCACTCTAGTCCTTTGAATACTATTTAGAAAGATGCATGCGATCAAACAAATTCTGAAATTGGACATAAAGTAACAGCACCATGTTGACTTCGTTTAAATAAATTGAATCGAATAGAGCAACATCAGCTAACACTATGCTGAGCTAACTAAAGGGTAGTAATTGTCAATGAAAAATTGCAGCAACTGTAACAGCGTGAGTCTGAAGTTTCCTTAAAACGCGAATGCGCTCTAAAAACGCTAAAAACTTGAGGACGTCCGTAGGGACACAAATGTATCGTTTTCTACAAATGACCTAAGGTGTAAAGATATAAGCAATTTGTAAATTCGCGAAAGTGGTTTCGACGCATCTGTTGCTTTACTTTATTTAGGTACTACAACCAACGTTGAATTTCATTCATATCTGTCGAAAACAAAAAAGCGAAGCTGCCATTTATATAGCTGAACAATTCTGTAGAAGACGGACTGTAAGTACTGCCAACGGAGAGATGTGTCCTTGAAGGAAATGTCAAGTTTTGTTCGGGAAGTCTCGCATCGTTTGCGTAAAGTTTGGTATCTTCTTGAATAACCGTCGAAAAACGATTTTAAATTATTTGTTATTGCTTATACATGTGACTAATGCAATATGTAAGTAACATTTATAAAAAAAAACGCAGAAGGGCATCGAGTAAATGCAGGCAGTCGTGTTTCACTTAGTTGTTGGATTAATAAATTGATTGTCAGTTATCTAACATGCAAAGTAAATTGCAACATCTTGTTTTTCGTTTGACCTCATGGAGGCACCTGCACCTAATATCCTTTGTATACACTAGGACACAATCATGTCCTAGAAGTGCTACCGTTAAATTAGTTCTGTGTCTATTACTTGCTGTTGTGCTTGACGCGAGAAAGAGGTGAATACATTTTGATAGACATTAAATATGGAAAGATCGCTAGGGCATTTACTGCTCCCAAAGCACTAAAATATGACATATTTCTTGTGTACCTTTTTCACATATTTCCCATTCTTCTCCAGATAATGTATTAACGTCTGACTTTTCTTGAAAATGCGGCAAGGTTTATTTAAATAACTCAAGCGGTTTCCATAGGGAGAAAATGCGTGCGTTTTAAGTACACACCTTTTTTTTCAGTGTGCAGAGACAAGGAACTAAATATTAATCTCAAAGGGACAGTAAAGCGAAACACAAACGTATCCTCACAGAAGTAGTTGAATGCTTATTGTACATTGATATACGAGAGCTTGCACAATGTCTATTGGTGTATGACAGATACAGCACCGCTTGATGTAGGCACACCCTCGTTGACGCCTGGCGGCACATCTCCATCCCTTCGACTGACGTTCATGAACATGGTTAGACCTTTGTAGTAGCCCTGTTAGTTAACATGCACCTGGGCACAACATATGGTGAATCCCGCGCGAAGATGACGTCAACATGCAGATAATAGACACTCGTACTCGGTATGCACTCTTTCAAAGCGTCGTCGTTTGAGGGCACAAACAGCAAGGTGTGCGCTCACTAGTAATAGGGTAACGTACGCCTGTGCTCATGCCTAGACTACCACAGAACACTTCAGCAACGCGAGAGGCAGAGTTCGTAGCCCAAACCGTGAATATGCGAAGGCGCTCCACTTCCCGCTGACGTGTCTCTCGCTGAACCAAAGCACGCCTTTGCACGACATTTGCACGCCAACGTCGTTGCGTTTCTGCGGCGCTTATCGCAGCCGTTTTATTAGTCGGTGCCATTGCGCTCGAACCAGAAGGCAGCGAAGAAACACCGTTGGTCCACTTGGAAGCGGCTCTACGGTGGCGAGGAGGCGTCACCCGCTGACGTGAAAGGCAAGTCACATCGTCGTCATTGAACTGAATCAGCGCTCACGCCGCATTTCAATGACCATGGAGTCTCCTACAATATTGCAGCGAAAGCCTCCGCTGCGCTGAGACTACCGAAACGCTCGCGGTCGGCGCTTGTTATTGTCATGATGCATTACTCATGGCCTCTGAGATTGGCTCCGGCAACGCGCCGTTGCTAGTGTTGCTCAGGAGAGCGCAATCAGAGAAAGTGGTGTCACAGCCAGAAGAACGTCGCTGACTGGACGCTGAGCTTGAGCTAAGGTAGCCATCCCGCGGAATGTTAGAGTTAACAAAAAGATCCCGCCACGGCCGGGCTATAAACGCAAAGGTACTGGAAGCTACACAGGGAGGGATGGCACGGGGGTAAGAAGTTACGTCAGCGCGCATCATGAAACGCGATCGCTTTCCCGCTGTGATTCGCATGCGCGAGTGCGGCTACCGTGTACTGAGGAGTACGGCGCCGGCAAGTGGCGGCACCCCGTGGCAAGAAGCACATCTGATCCGAACGCCGCTCTCGATTTAAGTCGGCTATCGGCCAATGAGGATGCTATGTCTTTTGCGACGTGGAGATGCAGATCGCGACGTCAACGGGCAGACGCCTTGCCCACCGACGAGAGTGAGAAGCGGCCTCTGTTTGAAAAGAGGGCGCCTGATAAAACAGCAACTTCGCGTTCCGCTTGTAGCCTTTACGCGGCGCGCACGACTGCAATATTTGCCTGAGCAGTTCACAGCCTTGTTAGCTTTCCGCAGGATGTGTTTTTTCAACAAGCCCAAGGGGTGCTTCATGACCCCTTGAATGGAGATTCCCGAAGTTTTCCCATTTAGGTTTCCCAGTTCCCTTAGAATGCAATTAAGAAATATTTACTGATGAAGAATTGTTGCCATTCGTGATCAAAACTTATGACGTCACGGTAGCCGCCACGGTGGTACAGTTGTTACGGTGCTCGGCTTCTGACACGAAAGTCGCTGGTTCAATTCCGGCTCCGGTGGTCGCATTTCAATAGAGGCCAAATGCTAAAGGCCCGTGTACTTAGATTTAGGAGGGCACACATTTAGGCTGGTTGGTTGTGGTTGTAGATTTTGGTGCACGTTAAGAGAACCCCAGGTGGCCGAAATTTCTAAAAGCTTCCACGGCAGGAGGGCTCCGGAAATCATATTGTGGTTTTGGTACGTAAAACCCCATAAATTATTATTATCATTATGACGTCACGGCGAGTTCGTGCGACAACTACTAGTGCCCCTGTACATTAAAAAACTATGAGGCAGTGTTAGCACCTGTATTTTGTTGTTTTATGCGCTTGCTGTCTTACCAAGGACCTCTATGCAACAACAATGGCTTTTAGGCGTTGGGCAGGGGGATTTACTTGTACAATTGAAACCATCTTTCTCTTCAGTGGCCCTTTCAAGTGAGTAGCTTCGCAAGGATAAAGTGTTTACGTTAAAAAGTAACTTCCTGAGTTATACATGTCTTACAAAAGAATGTCACGCACGCGAATGTCACAAATTATGTCCCGTGAGCCAGGGCAACGTTATATTGAGGAATGTAGCACCGGTGAAAGTGACCCTCCGACTCGTCGCTATCGACGGCCTGGGTCAATAGCCGTGGTGAGTACCTCGCTTAAGGAAGCGATTTCTCAAGGCAACCACTCTGGGCCTCTTAGCCTTGCTTGTTGCGATATCTGGCATATCAAGCATGTGTTCGACGCATGCCCCAGAACAAACAAACACGAGTCCTCCTCTCCTTCGGATGTCCCTTACGTATCCGTAATGTTGCGTTTGATGCCGGCCGTGTAAACAAAACAAGAAAAAAGAAGGTGTGTACTCTGTACGACGGACAACATAGTCACCCAGTTAGTATAAACGCCGTACGTCAGCAGTTGGAAATTGAGAACCTGGACGACTACATTGCGAACGCGGAACAGGGGCTGATTTCACAAAGCTTCTTTTTCGTAAGTGCTTTTTCCCATTGGCCAGCCGGCTTCGCTAATGACATGTCCCGCATCATGATTGGCTGAAATATTCTCGACGAAAATCTTTAGCGTAGGGCGTTTTTGTCACTACGGGCCCCGATAAGTATGCTCCCTTTTGCGTGGTTTTGGCGGGAACATGTCACATGGCTAGTTACATGATTTTAGTCACGTGACTAGTTGTTACGTTGTTTTGGCGGGAAGATGTAACGTGACTAGCTGTTACGTGAGGTTACATGGTTTTAGTCAGATGACTAGTTGTTACGAAGTCCCACTCAGGGAATGCCAACGCGGACACGCTATGGAAAGCGATCAAAGCAGAGTGTAAACGGCTTCGCAGTGTCATGGACGTTGTCCGCTCTCTGTATGAGTCCATGCCAAGTCTACCGTAACAAGGTATCTACTGCGATAATATAGCTGATCGTTTTCACGTAGCCAAATACAGTACCATATCAACGAAGTTGCTTCTAAGAACGAGGGCGCGGGTCCAGTTCCTGGCAATGGCAGACGCATTTCACTGGAGGGTGAATTGTGAAAGCACACACGCACTTCGATTTACCTGCCTATTAGAGTACACCACAGGTGGTCAGAACATATCTAGAGTAACTTTCCACAGAGTGCCTCATAATTGTTTCATTTAATTTAGAAATGCGCATAGAAGTCGAAGTGCACATTTCAGCAGTCAGAAAGGTGCAAGGTTCTGATATACCAAAAAATAAATAAATAATAAAAGTGTCGTTTATATACAGCGTTAATGTAATTCGAATCCAGCGCTAATGTCGTTTCTGTGTAGTGATTGGTGCCGTTTGCAGCTCCAGTACTGTGAAATCCAGTACTGTGAAATCTGAGGAAGTGCGTAGCACGGGCAACCCCAGCGATTCTCGTTGCGCTGTTGTAAGTATCTGTCTATGAATGATCTCTCGCAGAAGTTCGTAACACCGGCGCGGAGAAGCGCCGGTAGGAGGAGCCATCGCGCTGTTGGTGTCAGCCGCATGCTTCCGAAGAGTCTTTAGCGATCTTAAGTTAATAATTGAGATTACTTCTTGGTTATTTATGTTAATTAGTTTATATTAGACCTTGTTCGTTAATTTTAACCCGGTTCTGAGCATTGCTAGCCTTGTTTTAGGCCTACATTGACCACTACGTGATTACACCACACGAGATCTATGGATAGACGACAAACCCGGCCCCTAAAGTGTTAAGCACTTAATATCCTGAAACGTGTGTATGCAGCACTATGAGTAGCCTCGGTCACTAGTGCTTTATTATTTTGCAACCTGCCGACAAAATTTGTAACTTACATATTCGTGGACGCAGTTACACAGTGTAAAAGTTTCTTACTGTAAGCTCATCTAGAAGAGTTGTCTTTCTTTCTTTTCGAAGCATGACAGAAGGCTAGAACATTTTGCCAATGGCACGAGTGGGATCTTCGCGTTAAGCAGCTGCTTTAAGTAACATGGGATTTGGTTGTTCGTACAAACCGACCTTAGTGACGCGTCTGTGAAAAAAAGACGACGTCACTGTGAACAGCCGTCATTAGCAGTGCTACATAAAAGGCTACATGCGATGCAAAAAGGAGAAAGTGACCAAAAGAAAGATGCTACAGAGATTAATTCCAAGGAGTTTCGTTTAGAATGTTGCGAGAACATGTAGCGAATTTGCTGTCAGCGTCATTTCTCTATCTCCAGGCCGCGCACATTCTAGCCATCTTCTCATCATCCGACAAGACGTCAAAAAGTTTACTGTAAAATAAACAAGTCTGTCACTATGTTGCTGGTTTCCGATGAAATCCTCAACGTGTTTGGATGTACACTATAGTGTTCGCTTTCAAATGTGTACCATGTTCTCCGACAGCATTTCAACAGTACTGAGCGATTGTAATGCCCAACCCTTGTTTCGAACGTCAGCGTTTCCTTGCTCAGTATCGATCATTTCATTGTTTTGTGGCTGCGTCATTTCTGAGAGACTTCACGAAATATTTCATACAAAGTGATGCCGGTATTCGAGGCAGGCTGGACGGTCGGTAAATGGATTAGGACTATATGCTGCCGTACGTCCACGGCAGCTTGCACACACCGAAGAGACCTGCAGGTGCGTACGATACGCACGTGGTGCTCTGGCCACATTTGGAAATTCAGTAAACTGATGTTCTGCATATGCAAAGGAATCGCTCGGGGTATAGGCTTCTAAGGCAACGTCGAGCGGTGTCACTGCTCTTATCGCAACTGGGAATGTCCACGGCCACAACACTGCCGCCCCCGCTTCCGCGCACGCGCAGAGCTCTCGGATTGCACCTGTGGTGCGTCACAGTGTAACCATTGCTGACCAGCAGTGCTCGGGCCGAATGAGGAGTGCATGCGCGCACGTGTCCTTGCCGCCGCTGCCAAATCTGGCGACAAACCGCCTTCGCGGGCAAAGTCTTCCCCCAATGACGCTTGGGTTCCCTATAGCTGCAGAAAGCTGTCGTGCACACTACAGCAGGCTTAACTTCTACGCGCCCTGTACCGCCGTGTTCATTTACTGCGTCCGAATGATTGTCGACTGAGTAAAAATACTAAGGCCCCCCTTTCCCCACCAGGCAACGCGTTTCCAAACAGCTGGCCCACGTTTTGGCTCGGCATCTCCTTTGCTAAATACCCTGTCACGCTACACAACGGGATTGGCAACAAGAAAAATGTTCCAACGTGTGGTAAACACGGCAACAAAAAAAAAAGTGACAGCATTGGCCAACGAGAGCCGGTCATGCCGGCTGCTTTTATTTCTTGGCACACCTTTTGTATCAAGCGCGTCGCGGCGCCCGCCAGAACACGCCTGAGACTTTAGCAAGAAAGATTCAATTCCTCTCAACCATGGTTAACCATGCATGTAACCTGTGGTATGTGGGTTACTTGTGTCGGCTGGTTTGAGGACCTATTTAATATTTAATAATGTTTTCTGAGGATAAAATTTGTGCCGAAATGGACGAGAAGTACAGGTATGCAGCAGGTATACGTTCTTGAAATGCCGCATTTTTTTTAGGTGGCACCGTTTGGGCATAAGGCTCGTCGGGCGGCTGCCCACTACGTGACTCTGCGAGGTGTTCGTTTTATATCACATTTTTTAACTTATGTTCAGTGAACGTCATCTACTGGTAGGCAGGACGCACAGTGATAAACCTTCGACACAGCGTTTTTCTACCTTCAGCATGCTGCAAAAGTAGGCAGTTGGTGAACAAGCGTGCGGTGTGCACCTGCGAGAACAGCTGGTGCTACAAAAGTGACCAGATTTTGACTTGCCAAATTGACGCTTGGGCTTTATCTTTGCGCAAACTATCACTTCACATGAGCTGGTCGATTCATTGTTGTGCATAAAAAAATACAATTAAACAAGGGCGTATCCGAGAGAATCTGCTTCAGATTAGGTCGTGGATTAAATTGTCGAAGTAGGCCATCTAAGCAGTAAATAATCCGTTTCCTTCAATGCGGCCGGATTTAATAGTTCTCAGTTTATAATTCGCAGCTGCGAGCCGCTATTAGGTTGAACAGCGTCACGCATGCAGCGGGCGCTTATTGCGTTAAAGCGCATCAGGCAAGTATGGCAGCAGCGCTTTGGAAACATGTGCGGCTGTGGATGTCGGCAGTGTTGACAGTGGGAGCAGCGGTCGTTGAAAGCGTACGTGTCCCTGTTTCTGATGTAGAAACAGGGAAACGTGATGCACTTTGGTCACACCGGGAGAGAGAGAGATAGGAGAGGGAAAGGTAGGGAGGTTAACCGGAGCAGCCAACGCGCCAAGCGTAAACACGCCAACATAATCGGTGCGATCTCGGTTGCGCAACAGCGGAGTTGTTGTGTCGGCTGGTGGAATCTTTGTGCGAGTTCACGAGTCGAAGGTGTAAGAAAGTAAGCCTGCTTGCTCGAGGGAAAACACTCGCGCACGCACGCACACTTACATACGCACACGCACACGCGCACGCAGTGAGTGTTGTTTTTTGAATCGTAGTACAAAATAAATCTGTGGCATGCCTTTTTATTGCATACCTGCGCCGACGACCAGATGCGGCTCTTCTGCCCCTTCTTCTCTTCCTGAACTTTCATCTTTAATGCCCTGCCCTTTAATTCCCCAAAGGCGCTGAGCCGTTCCACCACGACTGGAGGCAGAAAATGAATGGATTTTCTTTTTCTTCTGTTGCCTAATAAACCACTAATACGCATCTAATTCCACGGTGTTTGCTATTATTCTGTAGCTGTTTATCGTTCTTTGACAGGGAAGACCTTGCAGCGTGCACGAGACCCACGTTTTCACGTTGGGCCTCCTTGACAAGCATTCCGCGAAAGCCCAGCTAAGCGAACCGCACAGTGCGCACCGCGACCGTGATCCACAACCTGACCAGCTGTCCACGCAACAGCTGACATCTCCAGCTCCCTGTACGCGGTCATTACACATTCAAGAAACGTTTCCGCCTGTTCCTTACTGCACCATTTCCTGGTTGCCTTAGGAAAAAAGGCCAAGGCGCTTTTCAGTGTGGTCCTACCGCACTTATCGCTTCCCGGTATCCCCTGTACGATGTACAAAAGCTTAGTGATGAAGCCCTGGGCGCCATATCGCGCCACCGCTATTACACCTCGGCGCACGGGTCAGTATCTCGAGAGGGTGGCGGCTCTTGTCACCCCGTTGTGACATCTCTCTATCTATAGGCAGGGGTAGGCACACTGCGCAACACGGTAGCGCGAGAAGACGTGTTCAACCACGCTCATTTCTCGGATTGTGAGCCACTTAAGTATAAGGCCCGGATACTGTTTGCTTTGGATCTCAGCGCTAATGGACCGGCAGACCACTTTCTTCTCTTCGTTGATGACTGCTGCTGATAGCGCAGCTGGCATCCGTCCGATAAGTGAGCACTGGAAGTCTTCTCAAGGTGTACTGAGTGCGTCGTTGACATGACCATCAACTGTGACTCCGCTACGAAGGTAATATCATCAACTTAGCTCGCTGGTGCTACAGCATTTGTTCACTTGCGACACCACCTACATACGCTGAATCGGCTGAGAAATCAAATAGGAAATCGTTCGGCGATATGTGCGGCGTGTACAGAACGATAAGCCCCTGTACTAAGTACTCTGAAGGGCTAGAGAGGTGCGCAAAAGGATTTCGGCGCACCAAAGATGCCGGCACAACCCATCTCACCACAATATGTGGAAGCCGATGCAATTAAGTATCGAAGCAATATGGCGATACCGCGCATCGCCACCGCCGAAACGCCTCACGTACGAGGCGCGCGGGCGGAGAGGCTCCTCCGCTACGCATTAACTCCCCCAGTGCGGGGGATCAGCAGGAATTTTTAGATGCGAAGTATCTTATGGCGGAGTTCAATCCGGTGGTGGTGGTGTGCGGCGTGACCACCCTTACTGCGCATGCGCATACCCTCTCCACTCACTCTCTCCCCTTCCCCTCCCCTTTCGCCTTCTCTCCTTTCCTCCTCTCCCCTTTCCTCTTCCCTCCCCCTCTCCACTTCCCCTCTCCCTCCTTTCCACTCTTCCTCTGAAACGCGGGCTAGACATGCCGAAATTCTGCGCAACGCCACGATGAGCACCAGCGCATGCGCGTCCCCTCCCCCTGTCTCTCCTCTCCCACGCTGCCCCCCTCTCGCACGCCTGCCGACTGCGTTCCCCGCTCGCCCTGTGAGAATTAACGGTCAGTCTAGAAGGAAGACAAAACGCGCGTAGCGTTCCTCTTCGCGTTCCACGACTAGAGGTCGGTAGCATGCCCAAAGAACGCCAACGGAACGCGATCGTGCAAGTGCCCCGGCTTCGCATCGCCTCATGGTCCCCTTTAGCGGGAAATGGTGTAATTTTTTTCCTTATTGCGGCACACAATCAGTTTTGCGACTGCGTGACTCTAGTTGGTGTAACGTTTAGTTTCGAACACGATTCACACATCAACTCTAGGAAGCTGCATTAAAGTAATCGAAGATTTCTGATCGCATTAGCACCATCGGGTACCTTGTCTTTGATGTATCGCACTCCTTAGGAAGGCACTCTGCAACTGCAGAACTCTATGCAATACGCTGTGCTTTACGCTCCATATGCAGACGGTCATGTCCCCTTCGCTGGGTTGTTCTCAGTGACTCGCAAGCCTCATTACTCCGTTGAAAATGAATCAGCTTAGGAGACAAACGTAGCGCGCTGACATACGAAATACAGAAGACATACGCCATAGCGGCACAGCGGGGAGATTTAAACCACAACATAGGTGTCCAGTGGGTGCCAAGTCACTGCGGTCATAAGAAACGACACAGCGTATCGCATGGCGCATGCAGCACATCAAAAGAATAATTTATCGCACACTATCTCTAGCGACGAGCGATTGCTTTGGTTTCGAAAAAAAAACATTATTAGTAGAAGTCCGCAAGCGCGTGCCCTAGCACACGGCCGGCCGCTTCCACGACAGGACAGCCAGGCCGAGACTTACCGCCGCATCGTGGGCTCTCTGGACAGCCTAATGTTGTGACCGTATGTCCGGACTCCTCAGAGGGGAGCCCCACTTGCTGGCCAATGCTCTATCAGTGCCACGTATCGAAGGGCACTCACATAGCATGTGGTGTAAGGTGGCTAAACAGCCACATTTGGTATATGAGTTAGTGAAGTAAACATCTGGATCGCATGGCAATACAGCGCATCAGGAGAATAATTTATCACATGCAGCAATGCTATTTCTAGCGATGAGTGATGCGGGATGTATATATGCTGAACAAGCTGTGCTGTCGATTGTATGAGGAGCACAGAACTCTCACTTATGTAGCATTGATGCAGGCGTAGAATTTAATACTCCGATACAGGTTGGCCGACCTGTAGCAACAGTCATTCGTAGGCTTCTGCTGGGCGCGGCCTATACAAATACCTTCCTGTATAGAATAAGAAAATCTTACAGTGCTGCATGCTCATGTAGAGAAGCTGAAGAGGACATAGGTCACCTTATTCTACACTAAAAATTATGATGCTCCTCGAAAGAAATTTTCCATAAACTGAATTGCTTGGATACACGGCCCTCATCGATAGCAAAAATGTTGGGCCCATGGCTAAGAGAAAATTTTCAAAACATTGCTGCGCACACAGTAGTGCAATTTTTGGAGAAATCATAAATATCACAAACGTATTAAATCTGATAAAAATTTTGTTTGCGACGTAGTGCACTTCAGAAAAAAAAATGACAGAATCTTGTGTAGCTTAAATGTACATACACAATTACGGGCGTCTCAGCGCTGCTGCTTGTACGTGAAAATTACTAAGGGCGTTCTGTCCCCCCCTGTCGACATATGTGGAAATTAGAATGGTTGTGCCGTAAGGAACTGATAACGTAAATAGTACTGGCGTCACACGGTCACTTTTGATCGCGATCGGGCCTGATCGCGATCAACACGTGAACGTGGGCTTCGAGTAAAAATCCAGAAGCTTTGAGTGGCAAGGAAAGACAGTTATCCAAAGGGCAGGAGTTCGCATAGGTTCCTGCGTAGCGCCTGCATTGAGCAACATCTTTCCAAGTTTCGTGAACTGTGGGGAGAGAGAGAGAACTTATTTGAAGGCAGAGAGGTCGGCTTGACCTAGTGCGCTCTAGCCTGCTACTCTACACAGGGGAAAAGGGAAAGGGGAAGAAAGGAGTGATGAGGGGTGATGATGGGGAGAGGAAAGAGTTATGCGTATATACAATAATACAATAACCACCTGACATAGTTGTTGCGCTATAGTCTTGTGTCCAGTTCTGTGCTCTTAAGGAAATCTATCACAGCCTTGATAGCAGTTGGTGACTTTGTCTGGTCGCACATAGCTGACAAAATACACGTCTCACTTAGTGTTGCCACACCGATTCCTGCCAACGTTGAAGCAAATGTATTACGTTGCGACACGTAAAGCGGGCAGTCACAAAATATGTGCTGTTGTTTCATGCACTTGGCATCGTTCACAGTTCGGGCTGTCCGCACGGCGGATGAGGTGAGCATAGAGGCGAGTAAATGCAAATCCCAGACGAATCCGGTGCAGCAAACTGGCGTTGCCTCGGTTTATTCTAGCCGGGAGGCGAAATGCCATTTCCGGATCTATTTCCGGCAGACACCTGTATCGATGGTCTGGATGAGACCAATAAGTGGTTAAGCACTCTCGCATGAGCAATCTCAATAAAGAGTTCACGTCACCTCGCGTGTACGGTACTTTCACGACGGTGGGGGTGTTAGAGACAGCGACTCTTGCCGCTGGAAGGCACCAGCAAGCTCGTTGCCTGCCAATCCACAGTGTCCAGGAATCCATTGCAGTGTAACTGAGTGACCAATCTTCTGCGTAAGGTCGAATGCGTGAATGATTTCTAAAGCTAGTGCATAATATTGTCCCCTTCTTGAGCAAGAGTCAATAGCTTGTAATGCGGATTTTGCGTCTGATAGTATCGTCCATTTACGTGGTGATTGTCCGGACACGAATTGGATAGCTTCCCGTGTCGCAACAAGTTCTTCAGCTGTTGAAGACGACCTGTGATCTAATTTGTACTTCCTGGAGGTACCCAGATGAGGGATCACAAAGGCCGCAGTCGAAGCGCACGGAATCACAGATCCATCGGTGTATATGTGCAGAGTGTCGTCGTATCGTTGAGTCAAATATGCCAAGGTGAGTTGTTTGAGCGCAGCACACGGAACACGACGCTTCTTCGTAATCCCTGGTGTTTGAAGGGACACCAGTGGCCTGTTCAGCGTCCACGGTAGCACTGTGGGGATGATGACTGGTGTAAAGTCAGAAGGGATGACGTGCCTGTGTGTATCGAGGCATCTAGAGTAGCTGCAGCCTGGTCGATCTCTCTGGAGCGAAGACAAGGGATGGTTTGTGTGTCGAGTGAGCAGTCGAAAGTGGACTCGAAGGGGCTCACAAGACAAGTAAACATCTATAGGGCATGTACGTGATTCCTCTATGGTGCCAGAGTTTGTCGTACACCTTGGTAGCCCTAGGCACGTTCGCAGCGCTCGCGCTTGAAGGCTCTCCAAAGTACGGATGCATGTTGCATGCATACTCAAGAGCACAGGTGCAGTGTACCGTAGATAGCCAACGAACAATGCCTGGTACAACTGCAGGAGACTCTTCTCAGAGGGGCCCCATCTTAGTCCTGCTACAACTCGAAGAACGTCTACAAAACTAACAAGTTTGGTCCGTAGCGCAGCGGCATGCTTCGTCCAAGGTAGGCTGCGATCAATGACGACACCTATAGGTATCGGTAGTGCGTGACAGCAGGAATCACTGCTCCGTCAGCGAAGATCGGGTACCGCGTCATTGATTTCTTTGTAAATGCCAATGCAGCACACTTCGTTGTTGAGAGTTGCAGGCCTTGACGGCGCAAGCTAGTACTTTGACGTTACTGATGTGGTGTGTTGAAGTCTTGCTCGCAGTTGCGGACGCGTTGCTCCAGATGCCCATATGCATATATCGTCAGCGTAGGCGCTGACTTTAGGTCGCGGGATCGAATCCCGGCCGCGGCGGCTGCATTTTCGATGGAGGCGAAAATGTTTGAGGCCCGTGTGCTTAGATTTAGGTGCACGTTAAAGAACCCCAGGTGGTCGAAATTTCCGGAGCCCTCCACTACGGCGTCTCTCATAATCATGTCGTGGTTTTGGGACGTTAAACCCCAGATATTATTATTATTATTAGGCGCTGACTTTGACAACGTTAGGGAGCTCAGCCGCAAGACCAATGAGGGTGATGTTGAAAAGTATGGGGCTGAGGACCGCGCCTTGTGGAACATCACGGCTGACGTGGTGCCGGCCCGTGTCACCGTCAGGCGTCGACATGAAAATGGTACGTCCATTAAGATAGCTGACTATTCACGCGTGAAGGCGGCCTCCTACGCCGATGTCATGAACTGTAAAATTAAAAGCAACCTCGGTGACTTAGCTTCGCACATTTTCCGCTATGTAGATGACTATTTGGTTTTCGTCAGCAGGCATAACTTCCAGATATCCATTGTCGACCTTGTGAAGGTGTTTAAGGAACAGGGACAAGCTCTTAGGTTTACTTTTGAAGTTCCAGACAAGGAAGAGTTTCAGTTCCTAGACCTTTGGCTCTCCTTCAAAGCAGATCATGTTTGTTGTCTTATCAACCGAGGTCAAAGAAGTTTCTTCTTAATTTCAGGTCAGGCCACTCCAAATTGATTAAACAAGGTATCGCAACTTCTGCTATAAGGGCCGCTCTCAACAAGTGATGTCCCCATCTTATGCCTCATAGCGTTAAAAATCAAGCGACTAGGCTGCGTGAAGCAGGTTATTTTAATTCTCTTACTTCTATGACCTGCGATAAGTTGCTTCGGGAAACCAAGGGGCAGCCCTCACGAATAAGCGATAAAGAAGATTATAGCCGTTTTATCTGTATCCCATATGTCCGTTCCTTTACACACAGATTAAATAAAGTCGCATGTAAGTTTAGAATAAACGTGCCTGGATTTTGGGGGTTTTTTTGTTACGCTTTTATTTTTAATTTTTATTTTTATTTTCGCATTCTGTACGTCTCCTTGACAATGCTTAGATGCGCAGTGTACTTTTTAGTCGTATGACCAAGGCCGGGTTAGTCACTATGTGTTCTGTTCGTGTTCCATACATGTTATCGTTTTCTTCAATAGAAATTCGCTTGAAAGTCAGCGCTGTGCCGTGTCCACTTCTCGTCTTTATCTGCGTTTTTCGCGCTATTAGCCACGATAATATATTCTGCAGCGTGAATTATTATGCCCAGGACACCAACAAGTATGGAATTGTGTTGGCCTCCATGGCCCGTATTCACAAAAACGTCTTAGGCTAAAAATTCTGGTAAAAGAATATTTCAGCCAATCGCGATGCGGGACGTGTGATTAGCGACGCCGGCTGACGAATGAAAAAACACACTTATGAAAGAGAAGTTTTGTGAATTCCGCGCCATATTTTTGCGTCCTGCTAATTTTTGCATCCCCTTGAGATGACAGAATATGCAAACCTTCTCATATCTTTTCATCTAAATAGTAGGAAACATTACCAGAGCAAACGTTCGCAAATGAACGTGCACACAGCACGCTGTAAATCTGACAGGTTACTATGCTAACTATATAAAAATATTTCTGCTGTAGCATAAGCCAGCAGTCTTTAGGCTAAGTCACTGAGAAGTCACACGATAACATACTGACTATTCGGCCGGCTCTATATTAGCGCAACAATGCGTTAGCTTCTAGAAACTGGTGGCTAAGTGAAGCCGGATAATGAGGCGAGCCTGTAGCTAAGCCGTTTGCGTCGGGTCCCTTGTGAACTGCAGTGCTTCGCGAAGTCTCATTGCTGAGGCACTTGCCCTTGTTACGGGCGAAGGCCTCCTCTTGAATCCTTGAGTCCAATTGGGCACTGAGAGTCATTTCGCAGGGCGATATTCGCGTATAAGACGCCTTCTGTATCTGGGGCATATAAGGCTGCAGTGAACTTGACATATGGTACTCGCACGTGTAACTTGCCACTGTTGCTCCTATGAGACCGGGTTGGAGGGTTTTCTCTGACGTTATGCTGACGTCATACGATAGACGTATACATGTGAATTACTTATGCGAAAATGTATGTGGGAGCTGTTTCCCGTAAAATATTCACTGGCACCCGGGAAGCCGTGTAGACGCTCTGTACCCCCTTTCGTTTGTGAGGTATGTATCCTTAATGCTGCTATGTGACACCAGGCTTGAGGGTTTTTCCACGCTGTGATGACGTCACAACGCAGGCAGTCATATGAGTAATTTGGAAGTGTATGCGCTAGCATTTGATTGTAAAACGTGCAGCGGCCTCGGGATGTAGTAGTGTATAGCTTACGCACGTGCTTTCTGCCCCCTTTTATTTTGTTTCTTAGAAAGTCTTGAATTGGGCACATTTGGCGCACTTTATCTTGTCCTGATGCGCCTTCATTCCACTTCGGGGTGCCTAGTGACAGCAACTTATCTCTGTACGCTTCTTATCGTGAGTGCGAAAACACTCCAGATTGAGGAAGAGCTACATAATAGCAGGAATGTCGACAGCAGGCTCCGCAAATGATACAGGGCCTCTCGTGGCCAACGTGCACGACTGCAGGCCCTTTTGCCGATTGATGTGTTTGCTGTGGAAAGGCATACAACCAGTGGGTTTCAATGTATTCACAGGAACCACCGCTTCTGTATCCCGCTGCCACATTCGGATTAAGCTAAACGAGAATACGAATTTATGCCAGCTACCTCAGAACGAAATTTCGGCATACGTGAACATTACTTATTCGTGGTCGTGATCAGCTTGATTAAAAACAAGTGATCTGGCCATAGACTTCTGTTTAAAACTATATCTATTAAACAGGAATCGACCATACGTACTTTACACAATCTACAACGCTGACGTTTTTAGGGAAAGTGAAACTGTTTTACATCTTGTTACATGTCGCTACCGCCACTGAAAGTTACATGAAACTGCACGATATCGAACTTAATAAGTGTCGAAAGTGGTGCCGAATATTTTCTCGTAGGCAATATCAACTGTCCGGTTGTCAGCCAGCGTTAACGCTATCTTCTTGCTCGTCCAGGTTCTTAGGGCTGTTATCACTACTACTACTACAAAAAAAAAAACACGAAACTATATAACAATGCATCGCAGCATGCTGGAATAGAAGTAGAAAGAAAACATACATCTACGAGTTGGACTAGATTGGAGGACGACCATAATGTTCTCAGAAGGAGAAGAGAGATTCGTGTACAGACAGCCAAACCAATTAAGTAGTCACAAGCAACACGCCTGTTCACTCGCTTTCACGATGGGTAGAACCACTCGAAAAGCCGGGTCCGGATTCGCGGCCACCAAGATATGAATATTAATCGACGGTGGAATGCAGCATAAAGGACAAACGGCAATCTTCAAGCATGCGTTCTAGGAGAGGAACACTGCGTTGTGAACTTGGTCGACGGTCTGGCAGCATCTATAGAGCAGGTGCGATGAACTTTGTGTGTCATCTTGTCGGCTTGAAGCACTCGAATACCAGCACGCTCCTCCAAACTTGTAACTGCAGAGGGAGAGAGAGAGAGAGAGATACGAAGAGGAAAGACAGGGAGGTTAACCAAGCTTTGGCTCGGTTGGCTACCCTGCACTTGGGGTGGGGGAAGGGGAAATAATAGAAACGAAAGGGTAAAGAAGAAAGAAGAAGAGTATGAAAGGGATGGATGAACAGTTTGAAACTGCACAACACGAACTCGCGCTGTTAGTTCACAGGCGCTCGTGAAGTCCTGTGGTCCTCAAGAAGCACAAGAGGGCTTTCGTGGCCTTGCGCATATGCGAGACCGTAGGCCAAGGTCCCAAGATCTTCATTTCTGTCAGCGGTCTTGAGTCCAGGTGACGGAGCTTGACTTCCATACTACGTCGTTGAGCTTGGTATGATGAGCAGTGGCATAGAATGTGTTCAAGCGTCTCCTCGCAGGCGCAAATGTTGCATGCCGCACTGCTGGCCATTCCAATGAGACTCGAATACGCATTCGTAAATGCCACGCCCAACCACATGCACCCACTGCAACCACTGCAACCACTGCAGAAATGTAGCAACATCCTATATATATAGCCCTCTTAGCTGACCTGTGCATATTTTGCTGCATTTTAACCACTGCAACCACTGCAACCACTGCAGAAATGTAGGAACATCCTATATATATATAGCCCTTAGCTGACCTGTGCATATTTTGCTGCATTTTAACGCGACAGCATAAAAGAGCTCGTTTCGCGAAAATTCCGGTGTCAGCGGCGGCGTCGTTGGATGTGAGCGAAAATTCAAGATAGATGCAAATAAAAAATAATAAAAATGCTAGGTCCGCGTGAGAATCGAACCCGGTCATTCTGCTTGGCAAGCAGGTGTTCTACCATGGAGCTATGCCAGTGCTTGAACCTGCTTCGTTAAACAACGCTATAATAATGCCATGCAGTGGGAGGAGTGTCCTTAACGCATGTAATATTGCATGGAATAACCGTAGAGTCGCGCCAGGCATCAAAGCATGTGGACTGCGCAGTGAGTAAGTGGTTTAAAGCTGCCCACCATTAGAAAGTCTGCAGCTGCGCAGGTACGCGTGACACCTTACGGACACGTAGTGGGCACTTCGCCACTTTGCAAAAGGAATAAAGTTTACTACCTACCTACTTATAGATTTTTTTATTCTTCCTGAAAATTAAGTGTAATTGATTGATTGATTGATTGATTGATTGATTGATTGATTGATTGATTGATTGATTGATTGATTGATTGATTGATTGATTGATTGATTGAACGTGGAAGGACTCAGGCGCGCAGTTAACAGCACACATGCTCACACTTAAACAGACCATGCCAACGAAAATATCGCAAGTGCTGGCTACAAGCACGCGTTTAACCGTCATTTGCCATTTTATTAGTTTTGTTTAATGGTGCACTCCCTGTTGGAAAAATTGGGACGGGACAAATAGTATCCGCTCATATTTCACGAACTATAGTGAAGGGTCAGGAAAGACTTTGATGCCCTCAGAAAGGTTTGCGAATACTCGGCAAGTTCGCAGTCCAGCACCTCTAGTCAGCAGAAATGTTGAACGACTAGTGCGCTATCGTTGTGAGGTATTTGGCACTCCGAAGGTGTGAAGGCTGCGCGTCATAGTAATGCTGTTGCGGGCGACCCTGCCCTGCCAACTTATCGCCAGGGTCATTACGTTTGAATCCGGGTCATCGCGATACTCGCGCTTCGGTAAACACGGTGAAGTTGAGGTGCAGTGTGCCTTTTGTTCTAGGATTCGCTTGTTGTAGGGGCTTTAGGATTCGCTGGTGGCAGCGATACTTTATCGAAGATTCGGGGAAAGTGCGAGTGGCTTTTTGAAAACCGCGCTGATCACCGGAATCAAGCGACTACCGCCAGTTGAACATTTATCTCCCTGCGGGAGTGTTTCTTATATACGCCTGTAAAGTATCGGCATTGTTGCCGCTAGTGTCTGCAACAGGCTGCTGGAACGGCATACCACGTGTACTGCACATGGTCGCTGTGCCAGACAGTAAGTATGTGGCAGGGTCATATTTTTTTGTTTATACGAACTCTCGTTTTATACGAACATTTGGGAAGAGGCCTCGACTCTTGTCAACGAAGGCTACTAGCAATGATGTGCTGGATGATGGTGATCACCCAGAAAAAAAAATATTCAAGGCAGACACGGCAGCTGCGTCAACACCTTTGACATTGTCGAAATGTCTACTGACATGGTCAGTAGCGTGATCAGCATCGATTTGGGAGCGCAACTTTAGTTAAACCACTGTAGTTAGCCATTCTCTGTCAATTAAAGAAAATCTGGACCATTTCATAGTATTACTTATCATTCACTGTGCTGTGCTTCGGCCTACGCAGTAAATACCTATGTGTGAACGAGCCCCAATATAGATGCCACAGCAAAGCGCGACAGAATGTAACTCAAAGTGTGAAACGTAGGACACGTGAAAGGCAGGAGACAAACCAGGACAAAATCTGGTGCGTTGGCTACCCTACACTGGGATGCAGAGAAGGAAGAAGTTGAATGAGAAGTAGAGAGATAGAGCACGGCACACAATAATCAGTCACTATTAGAGTCGACTGTCACTGCGTCATAACATTTGTGCATCACAAAAGAACATCAGTACAGGCTAAGGCTGTCCTCAGCTGCAATGACTCACAGTCATCATAAAAAAAATAATAATAATAATTCGGCAGATCCCACGCCTTGTGGGAATCGGTATCATGCGAAGCAGTCAGCGAGTAGTTTTATGCTGCATTTTTTTGGCTTTGAGCCAAGCGTTACGACGTGGATCGACATGATTTTATAAGTGTAGTAGTTGTGTGCACATCGTGGGCTTACCAGGCACGTCGACAACACTGGTGTTTAAAGGGTAACTTATGGTATGACGTAACGTCAGCATTCACGTAGAGCGCATACGTCAGTATTATGGAAACGAAGTTCACTTTGCGGTGCGATGATATGAATATCATACGTAACTTTTGTTAGCGTATTCATCCGGCGTCGAGTGACACTTGAATTTAGCTTGCTGAATCATAGGAATACAAATGTAATATTTATTGGACTGCTATCAAAGCAGAGCCAACACTGGAACTACAGACTTTAACCTGACATCACGCCTATATCGTAGGAGTACATCCGTAGCGTTTATTGCTTCGTTATAAAATTAGATAGCCAACACCACGACCACAATTGACGTTGCACCGACATTACGCCTTCATATGGTGTTTTTCCAAAGCAGTTTCCAGACCTGGCGTGTCTCTGTGGTAGAATACCTGACTGCCACGCAGAATGCTTGGGTTCTATTCTTGCTTGGATCCTAATTTTTATTAACCTTCGCATTCTTCGGGTCAACACTGTCGATACCGGTTTTTCTTAACGCTCTCGCATTTAAATTTCAGTGTCTGTTCTCGCCATTCCTGGGTAGATATAAAGTGTCAATCACCTGTGGCGCATACCAATACACCGCGGCCCGTGGTAAACGGCTATGTGCCACACGTGTCTGGAGGAAAGGGAAGTCATATTCGTGAAATCCTGTTAACCTCTCATGCCTGTTTTGCTATACACCAAGTTAAGGAAACGATCACGAGAGCACCCAGACGTAGGCGGCTAGATAGATAGATAGATAGATAGATAGATAGATAGATAGATAGATAGATAGATAGATAGATAGATAGATAGATAGATAGATAGATAGATAGATAGATAGATAGATAGATAGATAGATAGATAGATAGATAGATAGATAGATAGATAGATAGATAGATAGATAGATAGATAGATAGATAGATAGATAGATAGATAGATAGATAGATAGATAGATAGATAGATAGATAGATAGATAGATAGAAACGCTCAAAGTGCCTAGGGTTCGCTAATAAATGCGAAGCATTTCTAGCGAACCACCACGCCACGCAATAATAATAAATGACATGACGCGTGATGTCGAAGGAGGACGTCCGAAGGACTTCCACTCGTGTGACCAGCGAAAACAAACGGCTCGCACGACCAGACCCTTTCCTATATTACGTCACCTACACTTGCCATTCATTGTGTTATGGGCGGTGTATGGTACGTGGCAGAAAGGGGGAAGGGGTTTACAAAGAGCTGACGATCGTGTTCCAAGCAATCACCGTGCTCCCACACGACGTTCGTGCAGGCTCGGGACTGTACGTGAACCGCGTTTTCCACTGCTCGCATTACATCACCAAGGTCGCATGACGTGTGACGTTCCATGTAGTGACGCGTACAATTCACATAGGCTTCGAAGCGGGGGACCTCTGTTTGCCGAAGCCGATCCCACCGCATTCATTCGTCACGCGGATCGTTTTACGCGGGAAAAGCCCTCACGTGGTGCACGATTCAGGCATGCGCTGTCGGCGATCGACGAATACACAGAGGAGGATGTTTTCGATGGGACAGGAAATGGACCGCGGTCAGCGAACGAGTCGAATGTTTGCGACCTCGTCGCCTGCTATACGAATGGCCCCCGCGTTACTAGTTCGAAGCAATGGGTTGAACAGGACAACAAACGCGAGTAAATAAAAGAACTAGGCGAGTTAATATTGCTATTCCGCGTTCGTTCTCGCATGGTCGGACAGGAATATGGCGTCTGTCTTTCCTCGCATACCTTTCTAAGTGCTTCTTACCACATATTTGGTAGTGCTAATCAGTAGCGTAGTCGGAATTTATTTTGATATTTTTTTTGGGGGGGGGGGGGGGTTAGCCTTTATCCATGTTTGTGCGTGCGTTTGTGTGTGTGCCTGTATATATACACGTGCAAAACTGACAAATTTCGCGGGCGGAGGAGTAGAGTGAACACCAAGTGGTTAATTTATCTGCTCAGAACAGACGAATCACAGTCATTTTGGTAGTGATGTCGATAGCCACGTCCATGTTATGTCGTGTACATAAGGGGTGACGTTGAAGACTGAGCGACTGTTCCGTAGCGCGTATTCCTTTATGCTTAAGCACGTTCATGCAGCAGCACGTCAGGGGCGTTGGAGAGCCATGATGTTCATTCCTTCAAGAATAATTAATCTTATAGCAATTCCAGCACATTTGTAGATATTTACCAGTCCAAAGAATCGCAGCAGTGACCGCATTCAACAGATGCCGTTGCGTCTTTACACAGTAATAAAAGTTGTCGAAGAGAGTCCGGCAACGGGCCGGTCGCCAACATCTTCCGAAAACTCGCAGCCCGGCGCCTTATGCGTTTGCTATAAGACGACTCGAACGCGAAAGCCGTCTTCATCTTTGTTTTCGCAGTCTATTGTATTGATGCCCCCTCCCCCCACCCCCTGAGAGCTTTCTGCACTAAAACTTGGTTTTGCAGTGCCTCCGGGATCGGCCCACCTTTGACCAAGCGATGACGTCCTGTTATGACGTCATCGTTTGATGTTATCGCATGACGATGGTGTTTTGCATCGCTCGTATTGACGCCAGCACCCACTTTTGCCGTCTGATGAGGCAGCACCCACATTTCTCGTCAAACATACATCTAAGGCTTTTGCCTTAACAACCATAGATAGCTCAATCGAAAACACGGTGCCTCTGCAGCATCTAAATGCTGTACAATGTTTAACAATGTGCTTGATTGCGCTGGTTGGTGCTGCATGGTAGACGAAGAATAAAAACAGCGCTAAACACTGGACGAGAAGAGGACACATACGTGGCGCTGAGCGCCGTGTATGTGTCCTTTTTTGAGCGCCGTGTATGTGTCCTCTTCTCGTCCCGTGTTCAGAGCTGTTTTTTTCTTCGTCTACCAAAAATGCTGTACAAATTTTGCGCAACCACGCGACAGAGTTCATCCGCGCCACTACATTAACAAGAGGCCCCGCCCCGGTGGTCTGGTGGTTATGGCGCTTGACTGCCGACCCGAAGGTCGCGGGATCGAATCCCGGCCGCGGCGGCTGCATTTTCGATGGAGGCGAAAATGTTTGAGGCCCGTGTACTTAGATTTAGGTGCACGTTAAAGAACCCCAGGTGGTCGAAATTTCCGGAGCCCTCCACTACGGCGTCTCTCATAATCATATCTTGGTTTTGGGACGTTAAACCCCAGGTATTATTATTATTATTACATTAGCAAGAGAGAATGGGCATTCAACATTGTCACTATGGGCGTCCTGGCGAGGAGATATGCTGACAAGCAAGAAAGAGTAGTGCTTATGATGCGCACGTGCGATGTGTTGTGCCCTGGAACGTTGCATTGTCTGATAGCGAATGCGAAAGTGCGGATCAAGCATCTCTTGTGACTCCGTTGCTTGTGGGTTGTCTCGATAAACTTAAGTGTTTTTCTCTCAACATACATATAGTGACGCATTTATCTTCAGTTTGCTTTTTGAGCTTGATTGCCATATCCATTGCAATCAACCAATGCCATACGCACATGTGTGTAACGATAGGCGACGTTGTGGTCTTGCACTTCCATTCGTTCTCGCGCAACTGCGCGTCCATTGTTGTAGTATGCCACTGGCGCAGCCGGGAGGGTGTTGGGAGAGGGTTGGTCGGGAGTTCAATCCCCTGAAATTTTTCAATTTTGCATGTGTACACATACAAACGCGCGCATAACATGCATAAAGTATGTCGGAACCCCCCTCTCCACCTCCCCCGAAAGAAATTCCTCGCTACGCTACCGTAGTACGCTGTTGACTTTGTGGACGAATTCTACTCTTTCTGGTTTCTAAGAGGTATTTGCCTTCTTCGCTATGTTATGCTCAGCATCACGATTCATTGCCTGCCGTGTTGGAATAGTTCAAACGTTTGAAAAAAAATGTGTCCGAATGTGCGCGCTATATTTACAATGCCTCACCAACTATACCACTGGCGTAGCCAGGCGACTGCTTTGGGAGGTTAACTTCCCCCCCCCCCCCCCGCAACCCTCCGCCAAGATTTTAAAATTTTACATGTGAATGTATACGCGCACACGTGCAGACACCCAAGAACATACATAAAAAGGAGTCAGACACCCCCCTCCCCCCATAAAATATGATTATAATTTCTGGCCACGTAAGCCACACACTAAATCAAGCTTAAAGAGCAATGTTTTAAATAATTACGTTCTTCCATTATTAAAATTCATAGAAAGAATTAATTCCTTGCTGCATCAGGCAAGCATACAAGTAGAGAGCTTTAGTGCCGGGCAACCCTAGCCATTCGGTTCCCGCGTTCTTGTGTTCTTTTGTGCTGTACCCGCTTTCTTCTGTTCGACAGCTGCCCCCTGTGGAATACAGAATGACGCAAGAACTTGGGTGCGCAGTGCGCTTGGGGGCCACATCACTAAAGCTATCTAATTATCATGTAGTATACGTTCCTTCGAAACAGCAACGTATCAAAGCGCTCGCGTGTAAGGAAAAATACTACTAGAAAAAACTGGCACGAATGTGAGCCTTGGTGTAATGCAGCGTGCGAAGATACGCGCTACAGCTTCATTAGGTCACTACGATAAGCGTATATAAAGCTACGGTGAAGTCATATTCTGTTTCTGCTCCAGCTGCCGACAAAGCCGGCAATGCGATAATACCGGAAGCGAGAAAAGCCGGCTGCGCAGAGCACGTGCCCTCCATCCCAAAAAGCGAAAACAGTTGAGGTCTGAGGCTGATAGTACGGCGTCGTCCATCGTAACGGTCGCTCTTCCCGGAAAACCAGACCACACACACACACACACACACACACACACACACACACACACACACACACACACACACACACACACACACACACACACACACACACACACACACACACACACACACACACACACACACACACACACACACACACATGCGGCCCGCGCATGCGAAAGATGACGACATCGGTTCCCCGGCAAACCCGCGTATAAGGTGCCACTCGTTATTCGCTACAAGGATCTCGAAAACAAACTCGGCTCGGAAGCGCGGCGCGGTCTCGTCTGCATGCAGTTGCGTCACGGCGATAATATTGCAAAACGGCGTTGCTTCGTTTTTCCACCGTATATAGGGTTACGTCTGCCGCTGCTGCCTCTACTCGCACAAGACGCGTGCAGAACGTCTGCAGCGCCACAACCTTGGAGCGGCGGTTCGCCGAGAAAAACTTTCCCGCCGGATGGATGGCGCGCGTTTTGACCAGGCAAGCGCTTCAGGGGAGAGAACCACCGTTTGACCTAGCTTGTCCTATGTCTACGCGTCTCAACCCTTGTCACATCTCGCGTTTGCGCAAAGCGATTGCGCTGGAGTATGTAGCGCAACCCCGCATGGGTGGGCCTCCATGGCCCGCTACATGAGGCCACCATTTCCAAGAAAAGGCATTCAAGTGCGCCAACGTGACTGCGACACACTTGCTGTGCACTTGTACAGGCCTGCATTTAAGCCGTCTTCGCCACCTCCTCGCAGCAGGCCTCAGGCTTGGCCGACCACCCGACCTTGATCGCTGGATTCACGGACCGTTCCAACGCTCACTGTTCGACTTCATACATGAACCACCTGACTTTACGCGCTGGACGCACGGGCCTTTGCATCGACCGCTCCTGGCCTTTATCCACGAAAATGAACTCTTTCTTTTTATTTAACTTATGCCGTAGGGCATACTGGCGGAAATAAAAAAAAAGCGCAGTTGTCTGCGTACTTATGACATAGCGTGGTACTATGCCTCAAGGCAGGTTTTCGAAATAATAAAAGAAAAGTGCGGTAATTGCAGTGCCTGCCGATAGTGATTGCGCCTAACTTCTCAGAGACACCGCTTCTTTGACGTTTGTCCGTGCCGTAGAGGCAAGCGCTCCAGGTCGTATACTCAAGCGTGGAGCCTTCGAATCGCAGAGGATTGAATGATACCTTTTTGGTCAGTGTGGCATTGGCCGCGGCTGTGACGTATAAAGCTTGACAATGCTGCAGCTGTCAAGGGCACGTATCTCGTATTTCTCGGGGCTAAGATGCGCCCAATCATCGTAATTGCCGGGCAAAGTCAATACCCACAACCACCATAGAGGAGGATAACGCTACGCAATAACTCAGTGTAACGCCCTTTTCCTTCAGTGTTCATGACTCTGCGTGGCTCTACGTTTCGCCGCTCCTTTAGTACCATGATTCTCTACACCTCGGGTGAGTTCTTCACGTGTGAGCAGCAAATGCCCTCAGCAGTTGGGTGCTTCCCAACTTCACAAAAATTATGATTTACGGCGGAGCGGCTACCTTGCTAGTGTACTTGCATTAGTAGCCCCAAGAGAATTTACAACGGGCTCTGGAAACTCCGCTCTTCCAGCTTTCTCTGTGAGTATGCTGCGCTGTCCGCGCAGGCACGGCGCCTTTTATTTTTTTTTTTATTTTTCGCGCACGCGATACTGGCTGATTTACTGTCTCTGCCAATTAACGCGTCCTTTCCTTTAGTTCGTGGACCCTTCACTGTATCTATACAGCAATTACAACTTCTATAACAGCCTCGACTCACGCAATGACTGAACGGCGGGGAATTAGAGCCCGAACGAAATGCTTGTTGAAATTGTCCACTGATGTACACGCCAGAGATTTTCCGTTTCAGAAACAAAGCGCTTCAACGCGAGCGTATTCGCTTTGGTATATAACTACAAAATACAAATCAACGGTCATACGCTAGTTGTTCGTGTCGCGAAATTTGTGGTAAAGCGGTGACGTGTTCCCATAAAAGCGACGAACAATCCAAGAGGGAGGTTGTGTGCTTGAGAAGCATAATAAGCTATTTTGTTTATCAATTAAACAAACTTCGATATCAAATTAAATACTAAAGCTGAAAAAAAATTCTATAGCGTCTCCGACATCAGTGTCGGACATTAATGACTAAACAAAGAAATACAGACTAATAAGGTTTATATGGCACGGTATAAATAATAAAACCTTTAACACAATTCTTTTTCAACGTTTGTTTATTCCTTGGTTCATAATTGTCCTTTATGCACTTGTACTTGTATGTATGTACAGCCTCCAGCATTTTTCACTACCTATATCGCGCGAGCGTCGCCGCACGCAGTATCAGCGCCTTACAACGGCGATACACTGCGAGACCGGCAGTAGTACGCGCAGGTAGTAGTAGTAGTAGTAGTAGTAGTAGTAGTAGTAGTAGTAGTAGTAGTAGTAGTAGTAGTAGTAGTAGTAGTAGTAGTACTGCCGGTTTCGCAGATTATCGCCGTTGTAAGGCGCTCATAGTGCGTGCGGTTCACGCTCGTGCGATATAGTTAAAGATGTTGGAGGCTGTGCACACAAGCGGATCCTTCAGAAACGTGTCTGCGTTTTATATATTGTATAGGCGACCCGCTTCCCGCTGCTTCAATTGGATTTCTGGGGTCCGCATTATCGGCGATATTGCACTACGCAATATCGCCCAGCAGTGGCGCCAAGATGCAAAACGAAGACGCGTCTTTATCGGCTCGCGTGACCTATACCATTGACTGCGGCGGCTGCATGCACTGCTGGCTGAGACGATAGCTCTATCAGTGGAAGCTGATTAATGAGGCATGCAGCGTTCGAAGAAAAGAAACTTGTCGTTTACCGGCAAATCTACAGACGCACGACGCACATGTTACGTTCACGCACGCACTCCTCTCTCTGTCTCCCTATAGATAGAAAAAAAATCAACATTTCTGACGGCCTTCAATCATTAAATATAGCAGAAGATCAAAGCCAGCACTCCTGCAACATAAATTTGATGGCAGGAAAGACTGTAATGTATTTCATTGACAGGGTATGCAGGCGGGTGAAGTAACAACAATACCACTTTGCAGCACATGATCTATGTGCAGCTTCGCATAACACGCAAACAAGAACACAAATGCGTTAGGTGCGCGGTGAGTGCGTCCGCCGATATCATAACTGTAAACGAAGGAGTTTATGAGCGAAGGTGTGTCTACGGCTACTGCCGTGAAACGCAGCTACACATCAATGCAATGCGCCTGTCTGAGTCACTTTGGGACTTTGAAACCCGTAAGCCAATCAGCAGCGTGCCGCACAACACATTGTCCGCGCCAGCCACGCTACTTCGTGCCCTTAATCGCGAATCGCGTTATACTTAATCATAAGATCTTCCTTAATCGTAATGCCAAATAGCCTCAGCCTGTTATTTCTGAACAATGCGTGATGCAAACGGTTTCACAGTGTTTCGTCTACCGCTGCTGATGAACGAGCTGTTCGATCAGAGGCTCAGAGCAGCCGACGGCACGATCCGGAGGTTCGTGCCGCCGAAGCAGTATACCTAAGCGCCGTCGCCGAGAGGACCTCGCTGTTAGCGCCATGCTCAGACATGCATGTAGGTCTCGCCATGAGCCAAGACATATACATGCATATATATATCTAAAATTCTTGGCCCCATATATCGCAAAATCAAAACACCTAAACAGCCACGCTCAAGTTTCGCATCACCAGGGCTTAAAGTCAGGGGGGCCCCAGGGCGGCCCTGACCCCTCCCCATTGTTTAAGCAGGGGCCCGGCCCCCCAATCGGCAGGCGAACTGTGGCTCTGCAGCACCCATTTGATATGCGTTGGGGCGTATTTTTTTACCAGTAGTAATTTGTGCAGGGAAATTATAATTCCACAATTTTCCAAATAAAGATTTAATCGCAATTATTCGATTGACGTGGCGTCAGCAAAGAAAAAAAAACAAGAGAAACAAAAAATTCGGCAGATCCCACGTACCATGGGAGTCGAAGTTATGCGAAGCATGCGCGGGATGGTGACTGGCGTAATTTTTCATACTGAGCGAAACGTTAAGGAATGACGCTAGAGAAATATGAAGTGGTAACGCACACTCATATGCTGATGAGTCGCATATGCATTATATAACCAGTTGTTTACAGTTGCGCAGCGATGCCAACAGCAACATGGGTGTTACCATCACCACACGCGATAAGCTGATATGTAGTGCTTATATTCTTCAACACTGGATAGCGCGAATCCGAACAGCACAAAGACGAAACGCAAATGCACAGGACAGGCGTTACTCGCAACAAAGCTCCGTTTCAGTAATATTATTCTGGATATACACACAGCCAAGTGGCACACGCAGAAACACTGCGCGTACGCTGCAATCACAGTTGCAGTTCGGTTACCGTTATGTTTATATTTATCTGTTATGACGCGAACGCACGCACGTTTCGCGAACCCGTGCGTACGTGTAGAAGGGGTTCTTGACAGTTCTTCAACAAGGTCATCATCACCGTGATCAGTGAGCACCAGCAGCTCGACCGGATCCGTTCGTGATCGCAGCTACGAGAGGTCTAAGTGTAGTGAAGTACGAGGTATAGTAGAGCTAGTGGAAATCCTGGATGCCTCTTACGATGAAATGGTCTATGACGCCTCCTGTCCTGCACGTGGCAGCGAGGTCTTTTGATGCCCTGTCCATATTCAAGCCGTGTTTCACGCAGTATACAGACCAGTCGCTGTTCCGTCTTGATAGATCAATGTTTAAGTAATCGATAATGATGAGCGGCCTGATTCTCTCGGCAGATTTATTGTAGGAAGCACTGACCCCGGTTTTTGCGCAATCGACGTGGTCCACGTTGCGGACCACGGGAACGAGTGCATGGTAGTTGAGCGTCTTCCAGGGGTGTTCTGTTTTCAGCTTCCTCACTTTCCTTGAGTCCGCCCCGGTGGTGTAGCGGTTACGGTGCTCGGCTGCTGACCCGAAGGTCGCGGGTTCGATCCCGGCCGCGGCGGTCGCATGCAAAATGCTAGATGCCCGTGTACTGTGCGATCTCGATGCACGTTAAAGAATACCAGATAGTAAAAATTAAAGCCCCTGCAATTATTATTATTATCACTTCCCTTGCGTGTCAATGTGTGTGTTCGCGTTTACTGTGTTGGTTGAAAATTTGTATCACCTGTGGCACATACCCGCATAACATAAACTCTGGTATGCGGGTATGTGCCACAGGTGACTGAGAGAAAGGGTTTCATCACGTACGCGACAGGTATTTTGCGTTATTGATATCATGACCAGCGAATCGCGTCCACCATACACTGATCCCCTGCTATGCCAATTTTGGTACATTAGAAGTTACAGAGACGACCAGGAGAGCGCCCAGACGTAGGCGGCTAGATAGATAGATAGATACGTAGATAGAAACGCCCAAAGTGCCTGAGGTTCGCTAAGAAATGCTTCGCATTCAAAACAGAACACGTATTTTCCTAGAGCTGAATTGTCATGGAACCCCGAAGATCGGAATTTCCGGAGCCCTCCACTACGGCGTCTCTCATAATCGTATCGTGGTTTTGGGACCTTAATCCCCAGATATTATTATTATTATTATTATTATTATTATTATTATTATTATTATTATTATTATTATTATTATTATTATTATTATTATTATTATTATTAGAGCTGAATGCAGTTCCCCGAGACACTGCACGCCACAGGTTACCACCCTGTTCGAATAAGCTCCTTGGCACAGCATACTGTTTGACGAGGCACCTGAGCGTGGAGCTACCTCCTCGTGAATCAGTGAAGGTTCACATTGGCGTCAGTAGGCTACCAGTCAATTTCAATTCCTTTAGTTGAGCATTACGTGCCTGTTATAATGCCAAACCCACATGCATTTTGCCTACGTTTTTTTGCAGGTAGATGTGTGAGAGAGAGAGAGCAACTTTATTGAGGTCCGTTGCAGACGTAGGGGACAGTGTCCCCCGCGCCCACCCTACTATGAAATAAATATAGCGCTGTCGTGCCTGAGGTTCTCAATACAGTGAGTCAACTAATGTATGTTCAGCGTTTGCAGGGAAGGTTCTCTGCTTTTCACCTCATATATGTTTAATCCTTTACATCCCGAGTTATTTTCAAAAAATGGTATCCTAAATGCCATTTTTTAGTGCTTGATTGCATCGGCACATTGAATAAATGCCGGAAATAAGCTCGGAATAATACATTTATTTGTATAACCTTGATAAGCGTTTCTTCAGTTCTACAGACAGTTGGCTGCTTCACTACGCTGTGATCGTCCCCCACACACACACGCACGCACACACTCACACACACACACACACACACACACAAACACACACACACACACACACACACACACACACACACACACACACACACACACACACACACACACACACACACACACACACACACACACACAAACACGCGCGCGCGGGGGGGGGGGGGCTTTTTAAAAAAGTGAGATTTTAAGCCTTGCGCATTACAGAGCACCGTGATCGTCTAAATTTTCCTTGTTTCCTGCAAAAAAGCGAATAATAACTGACAACTGAAGCTGCAGGGCCATGAAGCAACTTCTGGTTTTCGTCACAGATAAGGAACCTATGCATACTATTAGGTCACACAGTCTCGCACACTTCCGTGCGACGTTTAGCTTGCACCGCTATAGACAATATGGAACCATAATAAGGTACGCATTTGGGCTGGTTGGTTCATGATTAACTTTAGAAACAGCGCTAAAAGACGGGACAAAGAAAGGACACAAACCACGTTGCTGTGGTTTGTGTCCTTTCTTTGTCCCGTCTTTTAGCGCTGTTTCTAAAGTTAATGGAACCATAGTGCGTAATATTCGTGTTTTCATAAGCTTTCTGTGTGGTAAAGGACGCTCGTTTGAGCCAGATATGAGTCGTTAAAGATAAGCGCTTATCGCAGATTACTGCTCATATTATCCACGAAGCGCAGATAATTCCGGTGAATATACAACGTCCCGGCGTTTGGTTGCTGTGCATGTTCGGCGCGAATATCCCGATGGGCTTCCATAAACGTGGCAACGTAGATTTTATGCCTTTGTTGTTCTATCTACTGCGCCTGCGACACAGTGTTGTAAATACTGTAGAATATTAAGAGAAACGACGTCATAGTCATTGAAATGGCCAGTTGCAATGTTGTTACGGCACTCCTTCTTTTATAATAATATGGCGCTCTTACAAGACGCTGGAAAACAATATATTTACATTCACTCTGCAAAGCTGGGGAATATTAATCGTGAAGCCACTCATTTTAAGCAGCGACCGCTGTATCTCCACATTGTTCAATCTTATGAATAATAATGATGATGCGATACATTTCCATGAATGTATGGGTAGGCATGACGTAGGGTCTGGGTGGGCAACTCCTATATTGCCGATGTTGGCGTTTCTCATTGCAGCGCGGTTCAGACAATTTGCCGCTACACTTGCCGAGTTTTCTTGTCCAACACTTAGAAACGGCTTGCCGCATTACACGACGCGCGTTAGAGTATGCGTACTGTCGTTTTCTTCAAGGCAAAAGCCTTAAATGCCTCATCAAACGCGAAATTTGACAGTTCGCGTCGGCGTCCCGCGGCGTCGTTGACGAGCGATGAAAAAAAGCATCACGTGATGACGTCACCATACACGTCATCATGACGTCACAAATTTTGGGGTGACGTCACATGATGTCGTAATCAGATGACATCGTAGCTTGATCAAAAGGGCGCAGATCCCGGAGACAGTGCAAAGCCAGGTGAGGTGCCTCCGATCCTAGAGGCAGTTCAAAACCACGCTATAGGTGCGCAAAGCTTTCGGATGGTGGCGGGGAAGGATCAATACATCGACTGAGAAGAAGAAGATGATGATGATGATGGCTCTCGCCTTCGAGTCGTCTTAAGTGAATGTATAAGGGACCCTGTGAGTTCTTTTTTTTTTAACGGGGCTATCAAGTGTAACAAGTAACAAGTAACAAATATAACAACAAGTATAACAAGTATAACGGGCTTAGATTTAAAAATAATTTGCTCGTGAAAAATGCTAACGCGAGGGCATACCAAGCGACGTCGTTCGCGACAAGTGCCTCGCACGCTACACACTGACACACTCGATCGTCGCAACGGATCTCTTTAGTTGGCGGATATGACAGCTGACGACTGAAGCTGTCCGTGCTATCGCACACACCCCTCACGTTGGTCGTGTTTCTCTTCTCATACGGCCCCGTATCGCGGATTAGTCGGGACCGGCCGTGGCCAGCTCGCAGCGGAAACCCGCTAACGGCGCACAAGACGCGTAATAACCGAGGCCGGCCTGCAGGCTGGCGTGGGCCGCGGGCCACGCGTTATAGGGTTGCGCAAAGGGTCAAGCTCCGGGTCCCACAGGCAGAGCCGTGTCGAGTACGAAGCACTAATAGGAAGCGACGGTAGCGCTATATAGCTCGCGTGCCTTGTCGGTCTTCTCGAGTTTGATGGGATGCGACGTGCGAGCAAGAACTGCCACTCTTGAAAAAACAAACAAATGATGCCGCATCTAACGCGCTACGTCGTCTATTTAATGCAGTACATTGAGCGATAGCTCGCCCTTCTTTGTGCACTGGGCTCTGTTGAATTGCTTGATAGATAGATAGATAGATAGATAGATAGATAGATAGATAGATAGATAGATAGATAGATAGATAGATAGATAGATAGATAGATAGATAGATAGATAGATAGATAGATAGATAGATAGATAGATAGATAGATAGATAGATAGATAGATAGATAGATAGATAGATAGATAGATAGATAGATAGATAGATAGATCTTAACGACGCCTCAACGCAGCGTAGTAGCTATGGGATTTACTGCACGTATTTTTGTGACCTGGTGAATATATATCCTTGCGAATTATTTGGGTGAGTTTGTCATGCATTTTAAATCGTTACGTCGCAAAAGGCGAGGAGGAGAATCTTTACCGTCCTCGTCTCTTGCGCTGTTGTTAAAGTCTCTCTCTCTCTACTCCGAAATTAACGTCCTTCCGCGCGCATGCTCACACTGAAATTTTGTAGTCTTTCTTATGATTTCTTATCTTCCTCCTTTCCCATTTGTAAGGTAGTCAACCGGGCGTTACCCCATTAATCCCAACTCCATTTCCTTTCCTCTCTACCTCTGTACTGTAGGGGCGTTTTTTGAATTCTAATAAACACTGACGCAATAACCGTGTAGCAAGCGCTGTTAGCTGGCAGGCCTGTCTTGGATGCCCGTCTGCCAACACTACGCCTCGTCGACATATTATTCCAAGCTATATTGTCATTTCTGTCATATAGCAAGACAGCGAGGCATTTCGAACCCCGAAGTGGAGCTTAGGCATTCACCTTTCCTAGTTTCATTCTTCAGAAATATGATATGCGACTCACACTAACGCAAACTTGTTCTCTATTTCTTGTCTTAAGCTCTGGAAATCGAGCGCGTAGACGTGGCTGACAGCGCACAGCCGTGTTGTATGCAAGTATACAAATGTGATGATCATTCTATGACTCTTAAGCTCTCTTTGATTTTCATGTGCAGTGAGAAAGGATATAAAACGCATGACGCAACATGCCAGGTTCATTCGCTGCTACCAGAACATTGGCCTGCAGAAATATATTGCAGAAACGCGTCGAATTCTGCAGCGCCTATACACATTGCGTAAGCGCAATCGACCGTGCGCAACAACGTTATTGGAAAACTGATATGAACCAGAAAAGGTTATTGAACATCGTTCCGGCGGCCGTGCTTCGTATTGTCGTATATCGAATCTTCGTATTGCGTAAGTCCCTCGCCTCCGTGCGTTTGACTCTTTGTTCGTTTGTTTATCTGTGCCGGGAGGGACGTAAAATTTGTAAACACCTCTAAACATGTACGGCAGTTATCCTCGAAGGAAGTCTTGGAAGGTGCACGGAAGAGAAGTCAACGATACGAGCGCACCACTTCACTATCCGCTATCCCCGAAGTAATAACTCCGTCCGTGTGGATCGAGCGCACAAACTACATCGCTCTGTCGCTGCGATATTAACGTCGACTTCTTACAACACTTCTCTACGTGCGCCGTTGCGTCGGGGTGTGCAGTCAGAAAAGAGCCTGGAAGACTACGTAGATATTTCCTTACATATACATATACTATATACGACTGGGTTCATCGCATGGGAACTCATTTACAGCCGTTTGAATTTAGTTTTATTTTTTATTTATTCATTTCATTTATCAATACTGTAAGTCTTCTACAGACCCATACAGGGAGCGTTTTCAGCTCGTGTTACCCTTTTGGTAATGAACTAACGTATCGATATGGAGATTCCAACGACAAACCAATCAGTCGATCTGCTGCCGCATAAACAAAAAAAAAGCATAAACTACTACTCTTCGGTTGCGCATGTGAAACATCGCTCATTCAATCAGTCTGACCTTCGTTCATCTAAAAAGAAAAGGAAGTAACGCGAAGGCAGCGCGACCAAATTTAATGCCGTGCCCGCCAATTCGATATATAGGGTTCAGGATGTGAAGACATTTCACTGTCCTCTTCTCCCGTTTCCACCCTCCTATTCCCGCTTCCAAAATCTCATTGCAGAGATCGAACTGCGCACATAACTTAAACTGCGTGAAGGGAAAAGCACTGAGTCTGAATGAATCTATGCTGGCCTGCATGGAAACAAAAGACAACCGGCAAGGAGCTCTGGGAAGCTTTCGTCCCAATGAATGCTCGTGGGACGTCTTAAATAGAATGGCTAAGCCACTGAGCGGAGCCATGCAAGGCGAGTCAGTGCGACGGCATGCGCTAACCTTCGTGTCTGTTGCTACTTCTTCTTCTTCTTCCTCTACGCTCTTTGTTTCTTCTCCCGACACGTGGTTCTGTCAGCGCGGAACCCGCCGGGTTTTTTTCCGCTGCCTCAGCGACTGCTCGGGCGACACGCGGTCTCGCGTCTCCCGAGTGGCTTCGCTTCAGCCTCACCTCGTCTCAATCAGTTGCGTGCAGTACCCGCCACAGTCATGCGGTTGCACTCACTCACTCACTCACTCACTCACTCACTCACTCACTCACTCACTCACTCACTCACTCACTCACTCACTCACTCACTCACTCACTCACTCACTCACTCACTCACTCACTCACGCACGCACGCACGCACGCATGCACTCACTCACTCACTCACTCACTCACTCACTCACTCACTCACGCACTCACTCACGCACGCGCACACACACACACACACACACACACACACACACACACACACACACACACACACACACACACACACACACTCACTCACACACTTCCTCACTCACTCAAACTCTCTCCCTGACTCACTCGCACGCTAACTCACACGCTCACTCCCTCATACACTCACTCACTCACGCACGCACACAAACTCACTCGCATACTCGTTCAAACTCACTCACTCACTCGCACACTCGCTCACGCTCTCACTCATACACTCTTCCACTCATACATTCACTCACTTACACACACACACACGCTCACACACTTCATCACTCACTCATACTCTCTCCCTGCCTCACTCGCGCGCTAAATCACACGTTCACTCGCTCATACACTCACTCACTCACACACGCACACAAACTCACTCGCATACTCACTCAAACTCACTCACTCACTCGCACACTCACTCCCGCTCTCACTCACTCACTCACTCACTCACTCACTCACTCACTCACTCACTCACTCACTCACTCACTCACTCACTCACTCACTCACTCACTCACTCACTCACTCACTCACTCACTCACTCACTCACTCACTCACTCACTCAACTGGCATTACTCAATCGGAAATTACCACCGATGGCTGCAGAGGTGCGAGTAAACGCTGAGTTAAGCGTTGATTAGATATTATGGCTGAGCGTCAAGAGGTATAAGGACAAGACAACTCACGCCAACTTGAGGTGACTTGTTAAGGGGCTGCCAGTAACACATTTAGCGAGTCCACATTGCTTCAGAAAGAAGATGGTTCGTTCCATTGTTGTGCGAGATTACTGCGAGCTAGCGTGGGTTGCTGGATGACTTTCTACAGCAAGAGCTGCATTTCCGAAAGCGGTTCACTGAAGGTTCAGCGCCTTTCCAGTAATGAGACTTATGATATATGGTATCAGCATTAGTCCGGGAAGAAAACTTAGGTACTCTTGCTAATGTTTATGCTGTACCACTATAGTTAGAAAAAAAAGAAATCGATTGTTTGTCTCTAGCTGCATCGACTGAACATGCTATTATCATAAGAAATGAGATAAAGAAACATGAAAACAAAAACGACTGGCATAACTTGTGCGATACATTGGTCATTACGTTGCTAAAGAATGCCCACCGAATTCGTTATTGAATAAACACGGTGCGTAAACACAAGTACCGTGTTTACACGCCACTGAGTGTTTACGCAGCACGGTGCGTGTTTACCAGCTCTTTGTTGGAGATGAAGGTGAGCGGCGTTAAGGTGGGCACGTTAGACCTGCACAGTACACGGTGCTCACAAGATAAGAATACACGCAGAAGCGGCTGCTCACAAGGCTGGGCGCGCCTGTGCTCCGTCTGTCTTCGCTTCACAAAAATAGTAGCGTTGCGACTCGCGGAAGCACGGGCACCATGGGCTTCAGTGTTGCGTGCAGGGGTCGGAGAAGGTATTGTTCAAATGTCGCTTGACCAATATACACTGTTCTAATACACTGTTGCAATATACTGTTCCAATACAGTGACCAATACACTGTTCAAATGTGGCTTGACAAATAAGCCACTGCCAGACATAATTACGTGGCGCACACACCAACCTGTCAGGTCCGGCATAGCGATATGAGTTAATTACTAGCCGTCCGTGGTGATCGTTTCCACCTCTCGTACAAAATCACCTTTCTTCGTGGAAGATGTGCGCATCACGGCACTGCTTAACGAACGTGAAAGAAAGGATACTACTTAAGGCTAGTTCTTGTTCGGTACACGTTGGAGAAAAGAAGTCCTTTGACTCTTTTTTTTTTTTGTGAGTCCTGACTTGCCGCGTATATGACTCTCATAAAGGAATACATGAACTCTCTTTGGAGATCATACTCTCTTCGGAGTGTCGTGGAACCGAAAAGAGAGTTAACTTGCCCTTTTGAAGAGAGCCATATACCAGACCCCAAGTCAGGAGTGTCCGAAAAGAGTAATAAATACTCTTTTTTTTTCTTAGATTGTATCTGTGGTGTGTGCACGCGTTATAGTTGGCCGTACTCTTTAACTGACGCGGCATAATTCACGTCCTTGTTGTCACTCAGGTAGGTGACTCCATCACTCCCTCCTTATAGTGTAACTGCTGGATGAGTTGTATGTTTCTTACGTCAAGGCAAGATGCGCCACTTATAGGCTTGTCATCGCTAGGCTGATGAAACTGGCTGGTTATTGAAAGCACTGCACTTTAATGACCTGTGAACTGACGCATCAAACGAGATGTGTGAGCAGAACAATGTCGGCATCACGCTGACAGTTCGTCCCGCGATTAACGCTTTTGTCTCGTTCACGGTATTCTCCCCATTGTTCGGTGGACACACACTTCCCACGTCTACTGCCTCGCTGCATTGCCTAATTCCCTCAGTAGACTCAGCGACTTGATTTTTGCTCTGTCACTCACTTAGTCACGAACTATCAGCATACTGCCTGTTTGACAGCTCGCTCGCTCGCTCACTCACTCACTCACTCACTCACTCACTCACTCACTCACTCACTCACTCACTCACTCACTCACTCACTCACTCACTCACTCACTCACTCACTCACTCACTCACTCACTCACTCCACAGACTCAGTCACCTACGTGCTCGTTTACTTATTAACACACTAACACACGCACGCACTCAGTCACGTGCGCGCTCACCTACTTATACCCCCAAACACACACACACACACGTAAACACACACAAACACACACAAACACGTAAACACACACAAACACACACACACACACACACACACACACACACACACGCACGCACGCACGCACGCACGCACGCGCGCACACATTCTTTCTCATTCGACCACTCACTCACTCTCTCACCTCATTCATTCACTCCCTTTAGCGTCGGAGAGTTCTGCACGCAACATCGTACAGTGCGGGGGAGGCGACTGCACTGTCGCTGCTCCGCGGGGAGATCAAAACGCGGAGTTTTGCACTGCGGAGACGGGTCTCTTCCTCGTGTTGTTTCCGGCACGCCGGTTAGGCTAATCACGTTGTCGACGGGCGCCTTCGCGAACGGGGCTTCTTTCTCGTCTCCCCCAAGTGCAGTGCGTGGACGCAGATGGAGGCGTGCGGGGCCGATTGACGGCGTCTGCTGCTGCTCTTGCGCTGCGGGAAACCTTGTAGTAGAGGGTGACGATAACTCAGAGCGGCGCTGCCCTGTTGCCATGCGCGCCGCGTCTCCTCTGTATTGCTCGCCGAAGCTAATAGCGGGGTCACCTCTCGCGCCGTACCTTGCGTCAGCGTGCAGATTCGCGCGAGCGGCGATCAGCTTTTGGAGATGGGTGGCGAGGGTAGCTATGGGAGAAAGGGCGGCACTACCCGTATGTTCAAGTGTTTACACCTATCACGGCGTCTGCAATGGTAATAGAAAGGGGTTACTTGGTCTTGATTTGCTCACGGTGGTTACTATATACGAATGACTATATTGCCGGACCGCTCCGCCCACCCACCCCATGATTTGTAAACGGCAAGCGAGGGTGTCCTGGCATACCGTATCGACTCGCATACTGGCAACACTGGCTTATGATGAGTAAATTATGACTAATGCTAGCTCATTCTGGATAACAATGGCGACATGCACCTGTATGGGCGTAGATGATTGCTACAGTTGGCTTTTTGTTACCTTGCTATTGGCAATAGACGACAAGTGTTGCCAGATATGTTCGCTAAATGATGGTGAGTGTCAGCTGAAACATTTTTTCATCGGTTAATGTGCGATATCCGCTGTTGCAAGAGTGAAAATGTCATCGTTCAATCTCGATCCAGTGATTGAGTTGTGGCGCACGCGAATACACAACCTACGTTTGTTCCGCCCGAGTTTCTTTATCCTTATAAAGTGAATTCATAAAGTTATCAGTGCTTCATAGTGCAATATTTACGTCGTCTCACCACTCCATGAATAAAGAAGCGCTCGATTTAGGTGGATTTTGGAGATTTGTTCCAGCGTAGCTTCGTTGCAAGTGCGTCTATACGTACTCTGCTGAAGCACATTTCAAGACAAGGCCGTTGAATATAGAGGGACGAGTGTAAGTTAGTACTGCCACCCACGGCGTCTTTTGTGAAGAAGGAAATAGAACCTTATATCTCGAGTTTTCAGATAGGTGACGCAATGAAAAAAAAAAAGGCAACTCCAAATTCTGCGCGAAACACGCAGCACAGTCGCAGCGTAAGTTGGAAGAGCGGCCTCCTTAGAGCCCGTTGTAAACGCTTGTTATTTTTCGCCTAGTCTCCGTCTCTCACACCCATCGTGGGGGACTGTCCAAGAGGTGAGTGGTTTCATAAAATTATACAAGTAAGAAAGTGACGACATGAAAAAAACATGATTGATGCCCCTGTCATAGGAATCGGTATAACACGAAAGCAAATCGTATCCTTAGATAAGTAGCTTAATGTTTGCTGTAAATTGATATAAGAGAGCTTGCATAATGTCTATTGGTGCTTGGCAGCTATAGCACAGTTTAACGTGGATGCACCCACGTTGACGCTTGGTGGCACATCTCCATCCCGACTACTACCGTCCGTGATCAATAAACAAACCTTTGTGGTAGCTGCAGTAGTTGACGGCGAGGGCTTAATCAGAGAAAGCGGTGTGACAGCCAGAAGTGTGTCGCTGATTTGACGCAGAATTTGTGTCGCGGGCCGAGAGGTCGAGGGATCGACTCCCGTTGCCGGAAATTGCTTTCTTCAAAAGCTTTTCTTTGCCATCTGATCGTGTGCATTTTCCGTGACGGAAATACGTCACTGAAGTCTTGGTAGACCCCGGCATAAAACACTTTCGTGTTAACAAACCCTTGTGGTAGCTGTAGCAGTTAATGGTAAAAGCGTAATCAGAGAAAGCGGTGTGGCAGCCAGAAGAGCGTCGCTGAGTGGACGCAGAACTTGGGCTAAGGTCACCATCCCGCTGCATGTTAAAGAGTTATCGAACACCACGGCCGGACTAGAGGGAAACACATTGCGCGCCGTGTCTACCCACTAGCCCGGCCGCGATTCTTCTCGGGGCGAGCTTGAGCGGAGAACGTGGTGTTACAGCCGGGCGAGGCAGACACGCGTCGCAGAGCTATTTTAAATATGGATGGATGCTGTGAGCGAGGCCGATGCTTGGATTAAGGTCGCCATCTCGGGGTGTGTTAAGGCGTTGACAAAATTGCACTTTTCTTTTGGAAACACGCCGAATGGGACGGACGCGTAGCAACAACGCGTTCCAGGAGGTAATCGCGGAGGTCACAGTCATGATGCATTGACTTTACCGCTCCCCGACGGCGACACCACCCCGCCGACCAAGTGCACTGTGACAGCAAAGTGTGAGATATAAAAGAAATGTTTGTGTGTGGAGTGTGTGACTGGCGATTTGGATAGCGTGCCCGGCATCTGTTGTCGCGGACCGAAAGGTCGTGGGTTCGACGCCCCTTGTTGGAGCGTTTCTTCTTGCGCATTTTTTCGACGTTATTTCCGTGACGAAATACGTCACTGAAGTCTTGGGAGACCCCGGCATAAAACACTTTTTCGTTAAAAAAAGAAACATAAGCACAGCAGAGGGGAAACATAACCCTCCTCTGTCCGATAACTATGCCATACATCACATTAGAACGGAGGGTAATTACAAAACCATCATGTTATACAACATGATTTTTATCAAATTTGGCGATAATTTCGACGTGTTGCTCTGCATTACTTCTGTAAATTATGATGTTCACTCTTGCCTCAGGACGCCGTGCATAAAGAACCATAACTGGTACCTGTAGTTCTATTATTAACTTTACGGTATGATTATCTCTGTCTCCCGCACATACATACATACATACATACATACATACATACATACATACATACATACATACATACATACATACATACATACATATACATACATACATACATACATACATACATACATACATACATACATACATACATACATAGCTTTAGAGGTGATGAGGGCACTCCGTTATAATTTTGATTCAATGGAGTGAAACTGAGATACATCAAACGTACTTAAATATTTGTTCAGTTATATAAAGGCGCGTGTTTCATATGAAGCTAGACACTGTAACCAAGTGAGAAAAGAGCGAGACTGCGTCTGTGCTTCGGGGAGCATAAGTGAATCGTCAAGGCCGACAGCGAGTGTGGCCTTGCGACAGTGTGTTCGTTGAGTGATGCTCTTTGCACTGCATCGCGCTGTGTGGCCTGATGAAGGCAAGAAAAAGAAAGTAGCGCGAAACAGCCGCCCACAACACAGAAAACTCCTTCGTCGGCGTCCTCGCGTTAGTCACTTCTCCTTGTCTCTACGTCACCACTCGAAGCTGCGGCCTTGGAAACAACACGCACCTCGTGGGTTTCTCTCACTGACCCCCACTCTCCATATCGCTAGCGCCCGAGTCTGCAGCTCTGTCTTCTCGTGATCGCTTCCTCCTGTAACGTAACGGGATCTGCTGTTTTTGATAGCCTGTTTGGTCGCAACCGGAATTGACTATACGGCCTGCACAGTAGAAAAACACGGTTCTTTTCCAGTCTGTTATCTGCTAAAGGACATATGTACCGGACCCGCTGCTCGGTGAGCTCCGAGCAGAGGGAAGTGCGTGGCTCGAAATGCACTGTTCTGTAACATTGCAAAGCACCCGTTTTTTCTTCCTTTTTTTCCTTTTCAAAACGCTTGAAAGAAGTGATATCTGCATTGCTGGAATCGGGAAAAGGTACCAGAAGTTTACCATCTATGTGGCTATAGCTTGTTTTATTGTTATCATTTAGGGAACTACTGCGCGAATGCAAACAAAAGAGCACAGTACGAGTAAGCACCCAAAAAAACAGCGTAAGCGCATTTACTTCCTTCAGTGAGTCTTCTTGTGCGATGTCCTGTTTCTTTAGCATTCGAGCAGTGATCCATACCATAAATCTCCATTAGACTAAATATCTAGACATCATTATATATCTAAAGCTCAAAAGACATACACCGGGCGATGCGACTTGACGGTGATATTCACCTCTATTACATGGGCATTAGAGCCTGCATATATTTTGAGGGAATATCATGTCCTCCAATATGCAGCAGCTGTGTCTTCTTAGCCCGATAAGGTTCCAGCATCGGTACCCTGTCGCTGTGCATGCTACAAAACAACGAATCAGTCAGCAAACTGTTTTCTTTTTTGTAATTTTGAACGAAATCACTGCGTGCACTGCATTATGTTAGGGAATAATGATAACCTCAGTGTAATTAACTGAATAACTCCCTCCTCTCTCTCTCTCTCTCCCTCCCTCCCTCCCTCCCTCCCTCCCTCCCTCCCTCCGCTCCTCAATCCCTCACTCACTCACTCACTCACTCAATCAATCAATCAATCAATCAATCAATCAATCATCAATCATCAATCAATCAATCAATCAATCAATCAATCAATCAATCAATCATCAATCAATCAATCAATCAATCAACTATACGCGTTAACTCACACATGCTTGTTTCCCTCTAACATTCAGCCAGCGAAATTTCCCTCCAAATTCTTTCGCAACTTTCGTAATTGCACAAAGTTGTGCTTTTTTAAGTAGCACTGCTTGACCAAATTATTACGGGCTGCTAAGCAAGACGTTTGCCTGAAGTGTACAACCGAAAGTTCATATAAGGGCACACATGCCCCTAGCCATGAGTCCTCGAATTCGGGGCAACTCTGTTGCATCACATGTCGGTGTCACGTCACTCTTAAGTCAGCGTGATTTCGTACCACGTATACTTTTATCGGATAACGCTTCTCCCGACTCAGGCAGCATGCTCTGGCTTCTACAGGCATAAGCTGGAGAGAATTGTCGGAGACGCGCGGGGAACCGACAAGACGACTTGAGGAAACACCCGCGGGACGATAAGATTGTTGTCTTCTAACGCCGAGATGGGTTTGCACCTCGCATTAGACGCTGTCGTAAACCCCGTTCTTGCCTCATTCCTCTAATCGAGCGCTGCTTGTCTTGACTCTTTTCTTTTCCTTTGGGCCGCTAAATATGGCGGTGCAATTAGGTGCGTAGTATATAGGGTGTGTAAGCCGGGAGGCCCATGGTTTAGCGCGTGGCCACGACACGTTCGCGTGAGGCCCGAAGACCGAGCACGTAAACAAGCAAACTAAACGCTACGTTAGTCAGGCTGACATTTGCATACACGAAAAGGTGACCTCTCTGATGAAGGGTATATATGTGATACAAGATGCGTAGAAGGAAGGGACGGGGTCAGATAAGTGAAATGAGAGTGTGTGCTGTCGTGATGGCTGAGACAAGCAGGGGCAGTGGGACATGGTGATGACCGGCAGAGCACGGTGTGCGTACAAGCGGTAATGCGGAGCTTCCCAGCAATGCAA